>NC_079292.1:70594346-70902767 GCF_023638135.1 Falco biarmicus
TTGTGAAAAGACAGATCTTAACAAACAAGTTGTCATTTATTTTTTTTGGGGGGGGGGGGGCTGTGGGACATACTTTTAAAAGTCACAGGGCCTGTGCTTATCAAAAAGAAAAGTAGGTTAAATGTGCACTTGATCACATAAGCGGCAATCCATGTAAATAGTTCTAGCCCCCCATGGTACTTGTTTTTGTTATTGTTTTATCCACTGCTGTCATTTAAATGAAAGCGCTTTAGGTAAGAACATACTTAAGAAGGATCTACACCTTTTCTTTTTTTTCCGTAAAAACATCTGTTACTGAAAAATAACTTCTTCAAGAACTTCATGGACTAGGGCTTCTTCTACTTAGTCTTGTGTTTGGTTTGTTTGGTTGTGGAGGGTTTGTTTTTTTTTTTCCATAAACCTTATTTCATGCCATATTTATCCAGATTTGCTGAGGCCTGTAAAGCGTCGTATAAATCTGGGCTTATACTGCAGCTAAGAATAAATGGTGATTTACAGCTTTTCCCTCTAGGCCAGGCAAACTTGGTAATCTGACTGTTGCTTTGGGGTTTTCAGGGGCAAGGGAAGAATTTACTGTAAACCTGAAATTAAGTCCATGTAAGCTACAAGCAGGAATGTTTTTATAAACATTTGAAACCATAAAACATCTTGATTATTATTTTTCTCTAATAATGTAGTGTGATATATGGTAATTAATGCTGCTTCAGTTAGGATGTTGCATTTATTAAATGACTCATTACAAGCAAGCATGACTGTTTCAATTCATCAGGTCATTAAATTAAAGGTAAAGCTCTAGTGTTGTCACTAGTGCAACCTTCAAGTAGTACCTGAGAAGCTATTGACAAAGTGTGTTTGATGTGGAGCCCTGCTTGTAGGTGGTGCCCTTCAAATGCAGGAGGATTTTCTTCTAACGATTTTTGTCTTCTAGTAATCTGTGTCCTATAATACCTTGAAATAACTTTATCATGTTGCTGCATACTGCACATCACAAAATAATTCACGCCCCGATTTTACAGTAAATCTAGTGAGCACGGACAGGACTCTGGGAATTTCATCTGTATCATAATACCCTTTTATGCACCTCACCATCAGGTCCTTCTGCTCCAAATTCTTCATTTCACCATAATTCTGCTGGGTGGATTTAGAGAGAACCGGAGTCCCTTAAACCTGCTCTGATACCACTGCAGCCCAGCATACGTCATAGCCCAAGAAATATTAGGATGCCTTCTAAGTATATGCTTAGAACAGGTTCTTAGGGAAAAATGAGAAATACTCATAATGCAACATGCTCTGACCGTATATTGATGCTACATTGTCACATATGACCTTCGATAAATTCTAGGAAAAAACCAGCAGGGATTCACAAGCATCGGTTTTATGTGAGTGGAGGGAACTTGCTGGTGCAGTGGAGTAAGGACACCCTGTTCAGTTAGCCGCTTTGTTTTGCGGGAGCTACAAACATGCAAATAGACCTAGTCCTTGCTATAGGGCCTTCTAAGTAACTGGGAATATGTTTCAGCTTCTACCGCTCCAAGAAGGGTTTTTTCAGATTTCTGGAATGCGAAGTGGGGTGGTTTTGGTGGTAGTGGGGAGGTTTAGGTTAAATCACCAAAACCACACTATCTGATTGCCACGTTTAACTCCGGAATGGGTTCCATATATAAGCACTCCTTTGCCAATTTTTATTTTTTGAAAATTTCCTCAAATGTTTGCATGTTTTTCAGTCAAATAAACCAAATTCCACATCAATTTGTGAGGTATGCTGCTGAATACTTTCTTCATTTCCTCCTGGAGAGATGCAGTGGGTTATAGAGCCCTTAGGCAGCCTTTCATCTGTGAGTACTTCTGACCAGTGGATAAGGGTTTGAAGGACTTGTGGAGCTTCTGAAATACCCTGCTGTCAGTGTCTTTCACTAACTGACCACTTGCAAACACTCACAAATTACCCTGTTTCTTTTTCGATGAGGAAATGGAAGATACTGTCTTGTTATTGTTAAAGCTTTTCTGGTTTGTTAGTAGACTTGCTGTTTCTGTTATTGAGATGCTAGAAACAAGTAAGTTTGCCCTCATTTTCATAGTTCTTTTATTATTTTTTTCTTTCTCCTCTGGTCTGTATTTACTTTTCACATCTCCTGTTCAGAAAAGAGGAAATTTCTTTTGCTCTTCCTTCATGTCCTACCTTCTTGCATTCTTAAGAAATGTTTTGTATGACTTTCCAGGTTTCACCCATTGAAAAAGCCTGAAGGCAACCTCTCCAGTATGACAGTCTTTGCTTAGCTTTGCTCACACTATACCTTCTTCCTCTACTAGGGAGTAGGCTTTCTTTGGCAGGAACTGTTCTACTGCTTGTGCCTAACACAATCCTGAACAGCTGCTAGAACACACCTTTTTTTTTTTTTTTTTTACTTAAATAAAAATATACTTAATTATAGTTTTCTGAAGGATTCAGTTCTAGTGGCAGATTGGAATCTTCTAAAGCACTGTCACTTTTTTAAAAGGTTGAGTATCCCTAGATCCTCATAATTTAAATGGACTTAAATTTAAAATGCAATTCTTGCTATTTCTTGGCTGCATTTTTCTTTGTTGCAATGGCCAGACCAGAATGTTTTAAAATCTTAGTCCTTCACTGAAGGTTTAATTCCAGAAACACTTCTCACTTCTTTCAGCTGTTGTTCACTTTAACTCTTTGATTCAGATAGTGTTGTTCTGAGGCTAAAATGCCACTAGAACTTTATACTGTATTTTTTTTTTTTACTTTTTAGGTATCTTTAGTCTTGTTTATGCCATCATCATTTTAACATCTCAATATTGTAAATAAGTGGAAATTTGGAGAAGACAGCATAAAGTGCAATCTTAATGTAAAAAATAATTTACTATTACAATTTAATTTACTCAGTAAACAAGAAGTTCCTAGCCTAAAATTCAATTCATAGCTCACAAGTACTGATGACAGTCTTAATTTCCTAAAGAAATTACCTGCTCTTTCAGATAACTTTCTTCATCCTAAACCTGTGTGCTGAAGGAAATTGAACCACCATTAACCCCTTGCATACCAATTTCTGAAAACATTCCACACACCAACAGAGTGGTGGGTACCCAAGAGAGGCCTGTGTCCTTCACTGGTAGCATTGAGTAGGTCTTTTCTGTCCCCAGCTTCTTATAAATGAAGATTTGAATAGCATTTGCCTTCTGGAGCCCTAAATTTGGGCTTTCTGCCAGTATCTACACAGGACCTGAATTTCTCCTTCATTTTCTCGATTAATCCCCATCAAGTGTGGCAAATCACTGCTCAAGGGCTCATTTCTGTGCAAAATAAGCACATCCCTCTCTGGCTTTGGCCACTTTGAAATCAAGCTTTTGTTGACTGAAGGCCCAAATTATACGAAAATCAAAAATATGCCGTGTATAAGCCAGGCAGAGGTCTGAAATGTGTATTAATTATTGTCTAATTTAGTGATGGTGTTAGAAAACAACTTTGTAATTGATCAGTTTAAAGGATGTTCTCACAAGAATGTAGTAGAGTTCATCTTGCCTAAATGACTTAGAAAATTTGAAAGTAAACCCTGGATCTACTTTCAGACACTATTTTATTTTTTTTTAAGGGAAAGTGAGGTGGTGGCCCATTACTATAAGCAATGGAACCACACCTAGATCCAAAGTTGCTCTGAAGTTTAATGCCCCAGGCATAGCCTTATTATTCTTACAACCTTATTTTGTTCAGATTGACATTGGTTATAGCTCAGATACCTCCCCTGAGGATGCATCCTAATTTATACTGGTGTGAGAGAGAGTGTGGTCAGTGACAAACATGATTCTGATGTAGTCTTCTCATTTTGGAAAGACTATTTTCATCATAATGGTCAAATGGGAGGGACATATAGGTGGGTTTAGGTTTTGTTTTGCTTTCCCTTCCCCTCTTTTTTTCCTGGGGAAATCACCTTATGCCAGACTCTTGTAAAGACGAATAGCTTGCCTGTCCGTGAGTTTGGAGATGGCCCTGGGGTTGCAGCGGGGGATGTGGGGGAAAGACACAACAGGGCATGTGATCTTGGGTCTCCACGTGCCCCTCTAATCCCTGGCCCCGAGTATCTCGTGGGACAGGATGAATTCTCCACCCTTTGCAGGCTCAGACCTGTACTTCGAACCCCTGAAGAGCTGTCCACATGCTTATTCTACCTCCTGAGAAACAGCCGTAAGGCAGTCTGCGTTGTTTCCAAACGCTGTGTCTGCTGCTGCTGCTGCCTGGGTACTGGCTCCTGCGGCTGTGTTGGAGCTACAGCCGCAACGCAGCCGCCTCCCGCAGAAGCTCAAAGCCCCGTGCGGGGCCGGCTCAGGACCCGTCCCTTCTCTGTTCCCCGCGTGCTCGCGGCACTGCTGTCCCCTAATCGGGCCAGGAGGCAGGAAAAATGGCCCGGGGGGGGGACGACACTGTTGTGCCCCTTGGGGAGCGGTGGCGGGGATGCATTTTTGCCTGCCGGCGGAGAGGGGATGCTGTCGGGAGAGCGAAAGGCGGCGGGGGGGAAGGGGGCGGAGGGCGGCGCGGGGGGGCGAGGGCGGCGGCTGCCAACCCCCCTGGCCTGCCGCCGGGCGCTGGGGCCGCTCCCGCAGAGGAGCCGGCGCTCCCGGAGCCGCCGGGCGGCTCTGCCCACCCCTTCCGTGCAGCGAGCTCCGCGATCGCCCAAACTCGTGGGAGGGGAGACAGCCCCCGCCGCCGCCTCCCCTTCCTCCTCCTCCTTCTCCTCCTCCTCCTCCTCCTCCCCGCCGCAGACCCCAAATAAAAGGGGCGGGGGGCGGCAGGATGCGCCGCTCGGCGGGGAGGTCGGCGACGCCGCCGGCCGCCTGATGCTGCCGCAATTCGCCATTGCCGGGCACGGCTTGGAGCCGAGCGGCGGGAGGCGAGGGGCAGAGGCCGGGGGGCAGGGGGCAGAGGAGCAGCAGCCCCCCGTGCCAGGCCGCCCCCGCGGGCCGCGGACGCCGTCCCCCCCGATGCCCGGCCGCCGCCGGCGGGGGGCCCCGGGGGCCCGCTCCTGTCTCCTCTGGCTCTTTGTGTTGCTGAAGGTAAGTGCCGGGGAAGGGGAGGGGTGCGGGCTCCCCCCTCCCGTGGGCACCGAGCCCCCCCTCCGCGCCGCCTTTGTGTGCCTTCCCGGCGGCTCGGCGGGTGCGCGGCGCCCGGGCACGGCCAGGTGGCTGTGCCCGCGCCGCCTCTCGGCGGGGGCAGGGGCTCGGCCGCGGCGGTCCCCGCTGTGTGCTGCCGGGGCCGATGCGGGGCTGGGGGGGGGGGGGAAAGGGAGGCGCGGGATCCGACGGGCGGGCAGCCCGCGGCGGGGGGCGCTCCCTCGGCCGCCTCTCCGCCGAAAGTGCCAGCGGCCGGGGCAGATGCGGCGGGGGCGCCCGTCCTCTGCCTCCTCCAAAGTTGCCCGGGGTGCCGGGAGGGGGCGGGGGGGGGGGGGTGTACTGGCCGGCCGGGCAGTGGCGGGGACGCCGCGCTGTCCTTCAGCACCGCCCCGGCCGCCGCCCGCCTGGGGACACACACACCCGCCGCGACGCGTGGCCCCTCAGATGCCTCTTGGCTTCCGTGCACCCCCGAGAGCCGCCGTGCAAACGCCGCTAACAAAGGGCGGGCAGCGCAGCGCGGTCTGACCGTGGCAGGGTCCGACATCGCTGTCTGATCAGCACCGCGCTGTGCTCGGGCTCAGCTAATCTTGGCAGATTAATTTTTCAAAGTTCTGATTAATACTGCAGGCTCGGTTTCACATGATGCTTTTTATCTTCACGCTTTCGCTCCTTTAATGGTTTCTCGAGAATATTTAGTATGTTCCGTGTAACTTCTAAAAGAAAGCGTATGTGTTGTCGAGGTGAATACCACTGGCTGTAAATGTCATGGCCCTACAGCACGGTGCTCGGCGCTACTGAAAACTTCATCGTGTATTTGTCAGTCACCGTTAAGGAGAGCTCTGCAGCTGAGGACCTGACCTGTCAGAGTCTCATAAATGTGAAAGTTCTATGAAAATCAGCAGGGCTCCCTGTGTGAATGAGAGTTTTCAGGATCGTGTCCTAGAACAGCAGTGGTGTCATTTCTAAAATTGACATTGCATTGACAGAACTATTTAAAGGGAAGCTTTCACAGCATCTGTTCACATATAGTAGTCAACTGTCAGCTGTCTCATTTTCATAACTGCTGAAACTTGTATTTATGCAAGACACAATATTAATACACCGACAAAATTTTGCTCCTTGGAATGTTGAGATTTTTTTTCTATTATTTTTAAGAAAGCAAGGCTGTGGACATTATGGCCCCACAGAAAGGTCAAGGTTCTGATTTGTTCCCTCATATAGCGTGCACACTGTTTTAAGTAGTTGTTTTATCCCACAGTCACGGAGTTCATATTGCTCTAAATCCTGGCATTTTTAAAAAATCAAGCTGTTTTTGTGGTGAGTTTTATGGGGGAATTTGTTTTGGTTTTTTTTTTTTTTTTTACTAGCACTACTGTGATAAAAATTACTGTGGTAAAGCAAGACAGGAAAAAGGTAGTTAAATTTTGTAAATTAAAAATCACAAGAAATTTGGTAAGGTTGGAGGGTAGTCCAGGCCTCAGCTTTTCATTCTGTGGGGAAATGACCGTAACTTCTGAGCTAGATAAAACTCAGACAAACCCAGACTCAAATGACAAAGAAAGCTGATAAGCATTAGCAGAATATTGTACCGTAAGAGAAGGCAAAGCTGTAGCTCGAGATTGAGGTGCATCAGTGGCAACCATGTGTGACTGGATTATGGCTGTGGTTGGATAGCAAGTCTGCTGTAATTAGTTATGTTGTGCATTATTATTAGACACTACAATAAAAGGAGAACTAGGTTTTCAGAAGATGCTCAAATGTGGTGACAGGAAAGAAGCTGGGGAGGCAAGAGTAGTGCTTGTTTCAGATCACTGGAATGAATCCATTTTCCTGAGTTTGAAATTCACTGAGTTTTCTTTAAGGACTGCATGTCTTTTGCAGTGACAAATAATTGAAAACAACTAATTTCAAAACAGGGCACTTCCCTAGTTCCGTGCCGTTTAGTTCTGCCAGCTTGTTGAAGCAATAGTAAAATTACTGAGCCTCACGTTGTTAAATTGATGTTTCACCTGGAAGTTAATCTCATTGAGAAAGCAGTGGCATTGAACTGATGAATCTGAAGGTGGGCAAACCTGATGTCTGCATGCTTGCTGTTTCAGCCTTAGCAGCCCAGATGTCACTTGCTAAGCTATATCTGCTTGATGTGGCCTTGATGCCCATCTGGCAATTTGTAAAATCATCATCAGATTTTGCAGTGATAAAACTGCTCAAAGCACCCCTTCCCATCCCATCAAGTAACAGCACCAACTTGTTTCAACTCCTGACGTTGTCTGAGGTTGCTGGTAGTCAGTGACAAAAGGAGATCAAACAGGGATACTGCCCACTGCGCGTCGTGTGCCTGATATTGTGGCCCATGGGCTAATAATACTTAGTTCCTTCTTTCACAGTGCGATGCGAATGCTTTCTGTGCTCCAGGGTAATACCATAATCTTTTTTTGAAATACAGCAGTGTGATCTTGTACCTTTATCATTCTGTTTCTTCAGTGGTTTTCTTATGTGATGGGTAGTTGAGAAACTAGCAGAAGAAAGGCATTGTGTGCCAGCTTATAGATTAATATGGATTTACAGTGCTTTGGAGATGAACAGGGCTGTGTCTTGCTTCAGAGAAAAGCCTCTAACCATTCTGCTGTAGGAATCTCTTAATATATGGCCACGTTGCAATGGGTCTGCCTACTCCAGTGTTGCAGTCTGAGTGGCTGGAAGGCATAGTCTTTAGCAGCTTGCTTTGTAATTGTCTCATTTTGGTGTGGCAAAGGCATGGCTGATCACAGCTGAAAGGAAAAGCTGTACTTTCAGTGACATGAAGGACAATAAAAACTAGACATGTTCCCTGATCCCAGTGACTCATGTTATCTTTCCCAACTTTTCTAACTTTTCTACTTTAACTTAACTAACTTTACTAACTTTTCTAATTCAGCAGCCTTCCCTCAGGCATGCCTATGCTGAGCTTTGACCAGTTGATGTTCTGCCCTGGATTATGTGACTGATGTGTCAGGTGTCCCATGCTGTTAGTAGCTTGTACCTGGGTGATTTTATGTTTCCTTGCAGTATTATTTGTGTGGGACAAGGCAGAGCTTAATAAGAGGACAAAAGCATGCCAAACCTGGTGCTGGAACGTAATTTACAATCTGTTACACCTCCAAGAGGGTCTGAGCAATGCTCTGAGTAGAAAAAAACAGTGAGAAAACTGGTTGTCACGATAGTGTGGACTCAGTAGGAGGGATGACATTCTTAAGAAAAAAATTGTCTCCAAACACCAATAAAATATGTATTTCCAGGAGACTGAGGTCTTTGTATAGTAGTTTTATATGCTCTTCAGGTACTGCATATAAAGCAGCAACATCCTTTTTCTTTCTCTAAACAAGGACAACTTTTTACGTCTAGCAGGGTAGGATTTTGTCCACTACTACATCAGTTTATGGAGTTTGGTGTCATAGTGAAGTCTAAATTCAGGTGTACATGGATTAAGTTTTCAAAGAGATTTAGGTTCTGTAAGAGTCTTCTCAGCACAGCCTTACCCAACAAAGGAAATGTGTTTCTATTGGTGTAATTTTCAAGAATATCTGCATCTAATATTAATAATCTGAAGCAAAAGCCATACCATCAGGACACTGCCTCTTTCTGTGGGAGAAACCTTTTTAAGAGCAATGTTGATTTCACAGCTGGAAGCCCCAGTGCTTCACAATTGTTACTCCTGGCTGGGAGACAAAAAAAAAAAAAAAAAAGAGAGAGAGCACACAATGTGAATTTTGATATGGAGTCCTTTTAGTATTTCTTCTCTCTCTGAGATGCTGATTGAAGCTCTTATTGAGAAAACATATATGTTTGTTTGTTTTCCTCAAGACCACGTGCTACTGGTATCAAAATAAACCCCCTCTATTTTACTAGTTCTTTTTTGTTTGCAAAACTAGTGAAATGTTTCCTTATGATGGGACAAACTCAGAGGAGTTACTGAGGTAAAACTGTGTGAACTTTCCTGCCTACTACTAGTCTGAGACTATCCAGGCTGTATGGAAGAGAAAAACATCCTCTCAGCAAAAGCATACACTTTTATTTTTTAAAAAGTTGAATATGAGTGATCATCCCTCACTCAAAATTTCCACAAGTCATGTTCATTTTCATTTCATTATTTTAATTTCATTATTTTCATGAACTTTATCTGGACCAGGGTGATTCTAGAGGGCAAAGCTAATGAAGAGCTTGGATGCTGACTCATGTTAATGGAACCTTAGTAGGAACTTGTAAAACCCTCTCTGCTAGCGGAATACTCTTTGAGAAATTTCTAATTTCGTTGTGGTGAAATGATAGTGGACATTGAGAAAAGATGTTTCATCCCTGCAGGAGTTATGAGTCCCAGGCTCAAATTGTACAAGGTCAATAAAGCTATTTCTAGGTTTTACCACCTCAGTCAGAAGCTGCACTCAAGGGTGAGCCCTCATTTAGGTTAAGACAAAGACCATGCTGAATAAAGGCGTACCTGTGGCGATCCCGTGGCAATTCATTAAAGGGCTCACAGACGGTGTGCTGACTGAACTTGAGAAGCCCACTAATCTCTGCACTTCTGATATCACCACACAGAGCAATCCAGGCAGATCATGAAGTGACCTTACAGAGCTTCCAAATGAATGTTAAATTGAACAAAGTCTTGTGTAAATCCATCTTGAGACTTATTTTACTAGACAGTCTTAGCTCTGGAGAAGAGAGCTTTTTTATTAGGCATATGTGACAGGACAATAAATGTCAAAAAAGAAAACTTTGGAAACAGGTCTTTTTGCTGAACTTAAAAGACTCGTAGTTAACTTTGGTTTTAAGGGTTTTTAAAGTTATTTACCTTTTCCTTTGGAGAAATATGTATCATTATAATCCTGAACACTCATATCTTCTAGTAAATTAGTGATTGCATTTTCATTACTCAAGATTTTGAAGATTCTATTATTGTAGCAAAATATAGTTGGTTGCAATGTAAAGAAGTTGTCAAACTTTGATAAACATTTAAAATGTTTTAAAATGAAAATTTTTAGACAGAGTTTAGTACCTAGGAGTCTACTAAGCAAATGAAGAGAACGGCTTATTAAATATGTTCTGCACACAACAGCTATTACAACTTTTTTTTTTATTTACGTTTCAATCAATGTACAGTTGAAAAGAAGAAAATCTTTGTGAAAGAAATGTGGCAACACAAACTAGCTGCCACGTGTGCAATGTGTAACAGATGAATAGAGAATGGGAGATACTTGAAATGGAGAGGTTACCTTTGTTTTCATAGCACTGTGTAATCTTGAATGAATTCAGCCGGTGAAGGGAGCAACTCTTGAGGAAGAAGGCTGCTGTCTTTACCGTAAGCCAAATGTGATGCATTTCATTTCTGGAACTCCTTCATTCTTATGCTAGGAAATTACAGTGGCTTTTAAGTGAAAGAGCTCCAGAAATAAAATGATATGCATCATGTCTGGCTCATCATAAAGATAGCACGTTGTACCAGCGCAAAAGTAGTATGTGCTGTGCTCAAATTACTATGGTTATCTTTGCATTTTCCCTTCGGTCACATGCCTGTAGTTAGAGAAGAAATGCTTTACAGTAAGCCTCAGTGATGAGAAGGTTGGTGACACAGCTGATAGTAACAGGGAAGAGAGCTGGCAGGAGATACATTTTTTAGGTAATTAATGCACTCAGCTTTTAGTATGCTGGTCTTGAGGTGGCAGCATGGACATTAGAAGAGAGGATGTGGGATAGCCACTGTGACTGAGTAGAAAACATACTGTTGGAAGAACGTGAGTGGGACATTTAAGCACGAGGATTGAGCTCTCCAGAGGAGCTGAATGGAGATAACAGAAGCCAACAACTCCTCTTTGCTTTTCTATGTCAGCCAGAGATTTAACATTAGATGACTGTTTGGTAGATACGAACCTCTTGCAAGATAAAACCCCTAAATTCCTTTTTAAGTACTTCGGGGGAAAAAACAGATAATGTTGCCTGTCAGTTTAACAGTTGTGATTTTGAAGTGATTTGGCCTCAGTACTCTAGGTGGTTGAGACATGGGTCTTACAGTCATGTGAGAAGGGTTTGAAGAACTGTAGCTTCTTTGTGTGCTGTACACTTGTAGGTCCCCAATGTAGTTATGTTGACTTCTGACTATATAACGCAAAAGACAAGGCTTTGGGATAAGAGGTAGGTCTTAGTCACTAAGTTGTTGATCTGATCAACAATGCCTTCAATTTTAAGAGCTTCGAATAGTTTCCTTGATGCATTCTGAGAATTGGTCAAGGGGACTGTTCTTCAAGGCTGAGAGGAGTCCCCAGAGCCGACCGCAGACTGTCCCACTTGCCTTGTTACCTTCGTGTAACCTGCTGTTTGGCACGTGTCTGTTATGTGAGCCACAGCTACTCAGGATCATTTCCTCTTTGTTCATATAGAAGTCAATTTAACATGGGAAATCTTTATTCCTTGCTGACCTATCAAATGCAAAGGAAGGGTTACGTTCTTATTCTACTTACAAACAGCAAAGAAATTTTAGACTTGAGTAAGAAAAAAACAAACCAAAAAAAAGAATCCCCAAACCCCTATTAAAATGTGGTGAAGAACAGTGGAGAGACTTGGTGGAAAAAATTCCACAGAAAGAATACTAATTAGTGTTTTCTAAAAGTACTGCAAGGCAGATTTAAGAAAAAAAATGAACGGTTTCCAACAGCTATGAAATTAATTTATTTATTATTTGCTTAGCACTGCTGTGCCTAGCTTTGTTCTGTATGCAAAATATCTGCAGACTCTGCCTGAAGTCTGAAAGATAGACACATCAAAATAAGGACGCTCTAGATAACTGAGAAATGATTATCATATATGCCAGTTGCTGGTATTCTCCAAGGGGCAGTATACCTTCCAAACAGAAATAAGTCACAATTGCTTCCCCCAGGAGCTAAGCAGAGGGGATTTTTTTTTTTTTTTGTAGTTGTTTGCTGCTTTTGGTTTTGTTCGATATTGATTTCTACAGGATGTTGCTCATCAGAGCTTCTGGACATTTACATCAGTTTAAAACATCAAAAAATAATTAATAATCAATGTGACTTTAATCCCTTCAAAGAAAACCCATTAACCTACAAAAATGCTCTAGCTCACAATAGTTTCATGAGTAACTGTAAGCAGGGCAAGAGATGAAAAACAACATTCAGATATTTCCTTTTAGAGGTTTTCTCTTAAAGCAAGCTCCTATTCCAAACAGAGACATCGCTAATATTTTATTGCAGTCATCTTACTGCAAATTAGGAGGTTTGCTTTTTTAATAGTTTTCTATCTCAAACTTGCCTGCCCTTGCCTAATCTTGTACTGATACTATCTTGAGTCGTCAGTGTCTGCTTCTGAGGAAAAAGATGATGATGTCACAGAATCAATATCAGAGGATCCTATACTGTAATCCCTTTTCAGGGAAGTCCATTAAATCAATGCCTCTCCTTCTGTGAGTAATGACTGTAGAATCAAGCCCTCTAATTTTGCTGTGTGAAGGAATAAGCAGATGGGATGGGATTTTACATAATTAACTAGAAGTTATTAAATACAACAAGAAAAATTACGACATTTTCTGAAAGATAAATGAATACACAGTGAATACTTAAGTGTATTTCAGAATGATTGCTGGTATAAAATTACTTCTCAGTTGGGTTACAAAGTAATGCATTAAACCAAAAATGCTTTTTTGTTTTAAGATATTTCTTGTAAACTAACTCAAGACTACATAGGCTCTGAAGCCCCATCAGGTTTCCTCAGCAGCATTGTGGGAAATCATGAAAACTACAGAATGGTGACACCATATGATGTCACCAGCATAATATGGATAATAATTAAAATAGATAATGATTCTCTCATCTCACCTGTTGTTTATGTGCAACATTGACCTCTGCTAGCTGGAACCAGAACTGATGGGTTGCCTCTAATTCATAAGATGCTGGGAGCTATCAGAGAGTCTACTGTGCTTCTGGGAAGGGGTCCGAAGTCCAAAGGAAGTCAATGGATGCCTTTATGTTGCTTTAAATAGACTTTGGATCAAGCTGTAGCGGGAAGACCTGCTATCTCAGCTGGGTGATGCTGTGAAGTTTGACATGCAGCTCAAAGCTAACTGTGATGTACTGGTGACCTTGGACTCACTGGAGTGTCAGCAGCACAAACTGGAGGCCATGGGATGGTTTTGATTTTTGGAATCTGGGAGTCTGGTAGTTTAAAGGAACTCCCCATCAGATAAATTTTGAGCAACCTTCTTGCTTAGGGGGTAGCTGTACTGGCAAGAATTGGTGTGTGGTAATCCACTGCTGGAGCTGGTGTCTTGGGAGCACGCTTGTATGCTTCTGCTCTGCAAAGGTCCTCTTGTAAGGAAACTTAAGTTTTGTAACTAGCACTATGCAAAAAATAGGGTGGTTTTCTTCAGGCAGAGCCATCAGTCTCCTCTTTCTCTTCCCCCTCGCATTTCAGGGACCATTCAAATAAAAGTTCAGATTTAAGTACATTTTAACCTACAGCTTTTACTGGCGTTACAGCATTAACACTGATACATGGATGGGTGGAAACCAAATTCCACGTCAATACCAGTTACTTGTATGTGGATCTGAACAATGCAGCTGGTCCCTGCTTCTTCAATAGGCTAGCTGAGTGAAAAGCAATACCAAAACCCAATGACTGTGTGGGGCCTTTGAATTTCAGAACATAAGCTCTGTTTCTGCTTTGCCCAGGTGCAATCTGAACACAGCCGTTATTCCCTAGACTCCTTCACTTGCACTGTTCCAGTTAACTACAGAACAGCAGACTTCCTTATCTGTGATCACACAAATGGAAATACCAGTGCAAAATATATTCCCATGCTTATCTGAAATGCAGAAGGGAACCAGAATTTGAAAAGTAATTTAAGATAGGTGTCTGGAAAATTGATTTTTCTCTAAAGGGCAAATGCACAGCCAGATTAAGAGCCGGCAACAAGTCCAAGTTATGTATTGAGTATATTGAGTAGCAGAGCTGCTCTTGCTTGGAGGAGCTCACGGTGGAGTCAAATCCTCTGAATTCCTTCCATGAAGAGAAAAACAGAGGTGTTCTTAGATGTACACACAGAACAATTGTGAAGATTGAGCTCTGTCTGTTTCTGCATGGACGTGTTTCTGTTGAAACATGAGAATTAAGAGAGTTGAATAGTCAAAAGAATTTTTTTTTAAGTAAAAACAAAAAACCCTGACCCTTTGACTACAGTGCTTCTTAACAGCTTTAAATGGGATCTGTATCCATATCTGCTGCATATTGTAAATATTCTTTAAAAAGAAGACATTTAGTTTTTCCTTTTAATATTTTGTCATCAATGACCTGAACTTTGCAGGAGCCTTTTTGCAAAGCAATATGCCAAAGACCTTTTGGCTGTGGCAGACATCATGCTTGATGCTGGGACGAAGGGGTTTTATGCAGTGGCATAACAACCTAGCTATCAGGTATCAGTTTTTCCTGGTAGGCATGACATCAGGTGATGGGCAGTAGCAAGTAAGGGTATCGGTAACTGGCCAGGTGGAGGAAAAAAATATCTGGAATGTCTGTTATATGGTGCATGAGAATTTGGCTTGGAGCAGAGCCATAATGGCTTTCCAATGGCCTCACCAGAAGGAGTGGTGTGAGTAGAATAGCTGCAGGTGATGTTATTTCATATACAAATGTTTGTGAGCATTACGAGGTTAGGAGATAAAATGGAAAAGAAACAGAAATGTTTTGGAACGTGCCAGAGCATATCTCACAGGCTTCATCTGTTCTGGTTATGTACATAGTTATTTCTGCATCCCTTTTCTTTCTACAGCTAACCTTTAATAAAGATGTGACTGGTTTGGAGATTGGCTTTTACTAATGGTATCTTGTAATGGTTGTGTACGATCAACTGTTCATTTCAATATGTACAGTGAGGGAAACTCAGCTACTGATTTAGGGTGTTTTTATCTGAAATATTTTTTTTTCTTTTATTTTTCCAGAGCTAGGCATTTGTTGCCCTTATGAATGCTGGTTATATGATTAACACGTATGAAAGCTAGTGGATAACTGAGTTAGCATTAATTTTAACTGGAAGAATCAATCTTGTCATTGAAATATTTATAATCGTATGATTTGGTTTGTAAACTGATAGTTTACCATCTCTGCATTTGTCTGCTGGCCTGTAAGATGTATGGGTCTCATGTCGTGCTTAGAAAGAAAGGGTCAAATTTTCTCATGCATATTTCCCAGTGTAAAAACTTACTCTGCGGTTCAACAATGCAGCAGAACTGGGCTCGCAGCAAACTATCTTGTTTAGAGCGAGGAAATCCAAGGGCTGCTGCATTGGACTGCCTGCAGACACAGCAGTAAAGCTGCAAGTAAAAAGCAAGGAATGACTGTCTTCAAAAATGGTGAGGGGAAAAGTCACAATGGTGTTATAAGCTGGATGTGGTCTGGTTGCACGTCACTGGACAGCTCTATGTTCTGCTGCTCACTTCTTGGACTGGTAGAGGTATCCCCTCATTTATCCTTCTAGCTGGCCTTAGGCTGATGGTAATGCTCATGTTCCTTGCTCCACTGTGTAGCTGGGAGGGTGGGCTGGGCACACTGCCCAACTGTGGCACATGGAGAAAGGGGGGAGTAAAAGACTGTAATGGGCCAGCTGAGAAAGCAGGCGATTCAGAATTGTCCCCTGGTTGTCAACAAAATGGCAAATGTGGTTAAGTATAGAGCAGGGACTTCGTGCATCCCTGAGGATACAGGAAAATGTGGGACTATTTAGAGGCATACAGTAATTTAGGCTGGAAGGGACATCTGGAGACCATCTGGTCTGAGCCTCGGCTCAAGTAGGGCCAAGTAGGTCAGGGGCTAAGGGCCATGTCCGGATGAGTTTTGAATATCTGCAAGGTTGGAGATTCCACCACTGCTCTGGACAACCTCTTAGGGCCCTGCAGGAAAGGAATGACAGTCAATTATACCTTTTTAAAAATCATTAATTGGAACTCAAAAAAACATGAAACCTGACTGTTTCGTGGTGTGGTTTTTTTTTCCTTTAAATTTATATAAATGATTTCTTACACTGTCTTTCTCTGTAAAATTTAAAACTCTGGGTTACAGTCACAAGCTTTATGCTGAAGTCTGCTGGTTTTCTTGCATTCATCAGCGCCTTGAAGCCTGAGCTTTAAATATAACATGAAGGATAAAATTTTTAGAGCTGCCATTGTTAGAATGTGCCTTAATTATCACTTAAACTTTCTGCAGAGTCAGTGAGGTATCTGCCATCACTGAACATTCACTTCACAGGTTCACGTTTCTCAAGAAGGTTTTTTGATTTTTTTTTTTTTTTTTTTTTCCCCTCCACCCCCCCAGCCTCTGATGTACGCTTCTGGGAGGAGAACCACGTCTTCATGTATTTTACAAGCTTAGGTCCTAGGCATGCAGGAAGCCATTAAAGCGTCACTGTGGGGGTAATTGTGAGCAGCGTGAATTAAAGGCTGCTGAGGCAGGGCTGGCCTCTGTCCTGGCTGGCTTAGTGCTGGAACACTAAGGAATTGGTCATCTCTACATCCAGTTAGAGAAACTTGCAAAAATCATCAAGGTGGAAAAATACGTGTCTCAAGGGAATATATGGAATCCTTTCTGGAAATTTCCCTTACGCTTTTTGTATTGATAACTGAACCACTGCTGCTAAAATCGATATCAGATTACAGGGACTCGATACACTTAATGAGCTCCAAAGGAGCAGTTACTTTGGACTGTGATTACAGCTTCTGCTGCCTGACTCCGCATCATACTAACATTTTATTACTAATGATTTATAATGTTGAAAGGGATGATGAATTTGGTGATTCATTTTCTCACCCCACAGATTTTGCCATAAAATTAGGTTATCTTACACTGTCACAAGTTTACTTGTCCATGCTAGAATATAGATTTCTTTTTTTTTTAATTATGGAATACAGAATAATAAAAAGTACCCCTGCCAAACCAAACAAAAAGGCACACCAAAAATTCAAAACCTAACCAAAAAAATTTTCCCCCACAAGTTTAAAAAGTGCTAAGATTATTGTTGTTCTATGGCCCTTAGTTCTTCCAGTTCTGTTCCATGAATGTTGATTTCCAAACAATATCAACGTAAAAAACCCTTCTGCTTATAGTTTTTAAAAGTCAGATCTTCCAGTGAATAACGCAAAAGCGAATTTTACAGTTAAAAAAAAACACCAACTCATAATGTTATCTGTTAGAGAAGCAAAATGATGCTTTTTCTCTGAAGACCCTACAATGCCAGATTTAGTTTATTTTGGGAAGAAAGAAAGACTATTCTGTAGAATGTGCTTACCACTTGTGAAGTGAAAGGTGTCGGCAGAGGGTGTGAAGACATCCTGGAAAACAGAGCTTGTAGAGAAGCAGATGAGTTTATAGAAAAAGGAAAACCCTCTCCACTTCTTTATATTTAGTATAAAATAAATGGATAGAAGGGATTTGCAGGCATCATGGATGGCCTAGGGTGGACCAGCTGTGCTCAGACTGTGGGTTCACAAAGTTCAGTTCTCTAATCTCAACTCTCTGTTCAAGACTAGATTTAGCTATACTGAACTGGCCTCCACTGTGTGGGGAGGGTGGTGTGGAGGAGGAGACCCTGAGGTCCGCTTCAAATGCTGCTGTGCCCAGCTACAGGGCATGGGGAAAGGGCTCCAGACTGAAATGGCTCTGCCACAGAGGCCCTTGCCTGCCACACAATTTAAATGCATGATTTCAGTTGATATTATTAATTTGGAAGGTTTATAGGTTATTAAAATGGGTTGTGTGACAGTTGCATGTCATGTGGGTACAGGAGTTTCACGTATACTCTGGTTTTTCCACAGTGCATTCTTTCTTTGTGTCTTTTAGAAGTTTAAACAACAAAGTCTGGTGGTGTCAGATGATGCCTGGGATTGATTCTTTATGTTTTTGTCCAGAAGTGCAACACCCTGTTCCTATAGTACTATGTGACGGGTGGCTGGTAATTGCTGAATGCCCACTGTGAATTTCTGCAACGATAATGAAAAGTCTTTCAGCATTAGGAGATGTGCCCCAACCTGAATGAGGGGAGGCAGATGGACTGCGGAGATGGGTCTGCATCCTGCACCCAGGAATGCACGTGCTGTGTTAAGAAGGCTAATAGAGGGCAAGGGGAGTGTCCCCCTCTGCCCCCTGATAAATCCATCTCTGTGCTGTCAGAAATAGCTGTAGAATGGGAGCTCTGGGATTTTTCTCTACTGAAACGGTCTAGTCTCATTTATGTCTTTTCCTTCTTGCATATTGGCATATTCCTTCTATGCAAGTATTTATTCAAAGCCTTTACTTGGAGTGTCAGACTAAAGGTCATATCAATTTTTTTTCTCTGTCTCTTGCTCTTCTTTTTCTCTCTAGTCCCTCTATTTCTAAAGATGTCAAATTAAATAACTGATGATTTCTTCTGATGCCACGCAGCCTTAACAATATACATACTAGGCTTTAGTGTATTTTTCTTTTTTGCATCTCTGTGCTTTCAGTTTGTATGCAGAGCCATCCTCTTAGATGAACTCCTATGCCCAGAGCTGAGGATTATGTTCTTATCCAACATATGTACTCAGCCTGAAATGCTAAATCTCTGCTACTAGAGGAATGGAAAGATGTTATGGTTAAAGGAGCTATGTCAAAGTTATGAGTCAGATCAAACTGTAAATCATTTCTGGTGAGAGGCAAGATAAAGATACTCCCTGAATGTTAGCATCCCCTGACAAGCACTAACTCATAAATTTAAATACTGCTATTCTGAGTGCAAGGGATTAAACAAATACAGTTTTTTTGATAATAATAATAAAAAAATTAACTTTGTGACAGTGATGGGGGAGTCTGTGAATGCTGTTTTGTATGGGATGATTTTGATCATCCACCCTGTAGGATGGGGATGGTGGAAACAGAGGGTGACAGTGGCATGGTGGGGACTGAGTTGTTTCCCCACCCCTTCAGCCAGCCTGGTCTCACTGGAAGACCAGGAGCAGTTCCTGCAGGAATCCATGTGCTGATGTCCCTGTCCTGTGCTGCCCCTATTGCAGCAGTTCAGGTAGGAGGAGAGGAGAGGGAAGAATAGCTCACCTGGCTGTGTAGCTCCCCCGTTACCTGTCAGCAGTTGCTCGCTGACGCTGGCTGTCAGTGTGTACAGCTGCAGCACAAGGGTGGCTTCATGGCAGGACATAGGAGGGTGGTGGCTGGGACCTGCCCAGGTCTTGGGGAGCATCCAGCTGCTTTGACATTCCAGCCTTGCTTGTCTGTGAGTCATGCCGGGGCTCGCAGAGGCAGGTGGTCAGCCAGGCTTGCTCACACTGCCTTGCTAATGGTGCTTCTCCATCTCTGCAGCTCTGCGTTGGAGAAGGGTGCTGTATCCTCCCATTTTCAGCGAAAGGCAGCATTGCAAGCTGGGGAGAAGGCGGCAACACCATGCTTTCCTCTGGTCCTTTCCCTTTGAGGTCATTTGTATCCTGAAAGGGAGGAAGCAAACAGTTTCCTCCTCTGAAGTGCAACTGGACTGTGCTAGTGCATCCCTCTCCAACACCCAACTGGTACAAGCCATGGGGATTGCTGTGGTACCTCAGCTCAGATGTTTTTGGAGGGCTTACATTACCATTCACATTATCACATTGTCATAACAGAGCGCTGACTGGCACCTAAAATGCTGGTGGGGAGCTTATCCATGGATAAGTGGCAGGCTAATCTGGTTTTCAGTCTGTGAAACTAGGCTCAGTGCTTGAGGGGGAGAGGAGGGAGCGCCTCTGAGCATCTCTGAGGCAGCATCTTGCTGGAGAGTTGAAAGAAATTTCTAGGAAAGTGCAAAGACAAAGAACCTTTCTTTTTTTTTTTTTTCCTTCCTCCCAGAATTAAATAAATTAAATAACAGATTTTTGTTTGTAATGGGCAGAGTTTGTGGATGTTTTATTTATTAATGCTGTGCAAAAAAATATTGTAGAGGTTGGATAGTTGAAAGGTTTTAAAAGCAAAATACTAATTTGGATTGGCCAAAAATATTATTTTGTAGCTCTTGCTATGACAGAGAAGCCTGAGAAGCTTCCCAGCAAATATTTTGATTCTCCAGAAAAAAAACTTCACTCCTAAGCTTTCAGCCCTCTTTAAAGGAAAATGGAGGCAGTGACAGTCAGTCAAGGAAAATTCAGTAACTTTAACAACCATTTGCTGGTATTTGCAAATCATTGCAATTGTCTGAGATCTGTATTTTTCAAAGAATAAAATACTAGCCCATTTCTTGCTTTTATCCTTTCTAATGTTTGTCTCTGTGCTATTGTTTCCTTGGCCTCTTTCCTCTCCAGCCCACTTCTTCACCTTCTGTCTCACCTGTCATCTCCTTCTGCCATGCTCAGGCCTGATTCTCCTCCACCGGCATTTAACCCTGCTCAAGCCCCTTCATCTCAGTCAGCTTCTAACACACCCTCCTCACCTAAACTATGTCACCTTATTTCTCAAGTATTTTGCTTTTCACTTCTATGTGAAGTTGTATTTATCTAGTAAACATCTTGGATTGCATTTCATAGCAGTCAAAGAAAAGGCTTCTTTGCACACATTTGCAGCTATTTAGCCCAGCTCAATAGTTAACTTCCAGTGGAATGCTAAATTGTCACAAAAAGACTATGATTACATGAAAAGACTATTTTAGTGAAAATAGCTGCTATTCAAGTAGAGATCATATTTCTCAGGGAAAAAAAGGTCCAATTACTGTGCTTAGTCACCTACACTGTGAATTCAAGTGAACTTCATCTAAAGCAATGGTGTTACACTGATTTTTTTTACCAAATGTAGCTAAAAGCAGCATCAATCCCTGTGACTTTCAGCTCAGCTGGCTCTAACTGTGCTAAGGTTTCATACCCATGTCCTGGTTACATTTCGTGGAATCACAAGATGGTTGGGCTTGGAAGGAACCTCTGGAGGTCACCTGGTCCTATGTCGTGGCTCAAGCAGGGCTGCCAAGAGCTGGTTGCCCAGGTCATTGCGCAAACATCTCTTGAATATCTATGTGTGTACCTCCACAACCTCTTTGGGCAACATAGCACCACCAGCTGGCCCTGGGACACCAGCACAGAATCAATACATAGAAGATCCTTGGTATAGATACGCTACTGTAAAATATAAATAAATAACTTCTTTCCCCCAAAACTAAAAATTCTTTGTCCCTTAGAAATATGTGGTTGTTTGTCTTAAAAATATTGTACTGTAATCTTAGAAGGATGGGGGCTCCAAAGCTTTTGTGAAGAGCGAAAAATTAATTTTTATCCCCCACCCCCCCCCCCGCTTTTGCTTGGAAAGTCTTTAATGCAAGTTTGTTTAGGTATTTTTGTCTATCTCAATTACATATATTTCTTCCATTAATCATATCCCAAGCTTTCTGGTAGATAAATTAGTCCTCCTCTACATCAGGACAGGTTGATGGGCCATAAAATATATTTTCCAGGACTATTGCTATGGCTGTGTGGTTTATATTAAGGCCTTCCCTAAGTTCTAAACCTGCAATTACAAACAATAGTGGTGCTCACGCACAACATATTGGGATTTAGTCAGTGACATTATTAGCAAACAGGAATGCTTTCTCTGGAAGCTTTTGACTTTGCTTTTGAATACTGCTGTTCTAAGTTCTTATAATTTTTGCTAGAAAACCAGTTACCCCATGAATTTGTGAATAATTAATGAACCAAAACCACAAATGCATGTTTTATGAATATTATCTTCAAATAGTTTTCCTGGAGGTCTACAATCCATGGATGGAAACCTGGTGGCTAGGTACAGGCTATGGTATAAAAAGAATTGAACGACAGCTATAAGCTTCAGCTGGGAACAGTGTGGGACCCCTTCAAGAGAGGTGCCCCACTAACAGTACAAAGCTGTCCCACTAACAGTAAAAAGCTGTGGCTTTATCGGTGTGTGGGGTTCCTGAGCAGGTTGTGCAGCTGCATTGGTGGCTCTGGAAGAGTGTTGAATGGAACGTGGCTCATGTAGTAGCAGGGAAGGGCTAAGCTGTGGAGGTGAAGCAGGGACACAATGGTAGGGACAAACGAGCAAGCCCCAGCTAGCCATGCCAAGACTCACATGGCTTTGCAGACAGTTCCTCTACTTCTTTCCAGAAACTTTGTCCAGGCACTTTACAAGTCATCTTGAATTTCTGGGTGTCTGATAGCTAGAACAGGTTTGATGTTGTTTGTAGGAGCTACTAGGCTGTGGAGCCTTGGAGAAGCAGTAGGTCCGACCTGCCCAGAGTGCTGAGATTGCTGTGCGTGTGCAGGATAACTTACAGATTTAAGAGGAAAGTTCTGCTTTTATGCTTCTGAACGCGTTAGGAAGCACTGCAAATGCCTTCAAAGGCATTCTGTAACAATTCCAGCAGTTTGGTTTCCTTAATCCCACACCCTAACATAGTCACAGGTGGACCAGCAAGGCAGTAGCTTGCCTCCACTGAAATCAATGTCAGTCTTTCCACTATATTTCCACCTGTAAAGGTGGTGGGACTGGACCACGGTAAGGGGCCTTTTTGTCCCAGTGGCTAATTGCAAACATAGACTGCACCTGAGCAAAGCCCATAAGGCTGTGCCTAACCTGGAACACATCTTCCCAAGGCCTGGGGATGTCCATAACTACTCAGCTGAACTCTGGGGCTGGAGAATTTTTTCTCTTCAATGATCACGTTGACTTCAGACTGTTCTACAGGCTTCAGGGCCAACCTGAGTACAGACTGCAAGACCTGGCTATGAAATGAGGAGAGGTAAAGTGTTTTCCAAAATACAGTATCTGTGATGACATTGCCTTATGTGTAGCGGCAGCATTTATTTACGGTGCTGTTAGATTTTTGGTTCACCTGGCGCATGTTGCTTCATCCCACTACTTTTCTGGTTCCAGGAGGTTTCTCTCCTTTTGGCTCCAGTTCTGCCCTGTGCAAAGCTGCTGGGCCCTCTCTTGCACCACCTCTGGTACTCATCGGAGCCTTTTTTGGAACCAGCGCTGTTCACCACTTTAACTGGTGTAGTTTTGTGGGGAGTTAGCAAGTTCAGCCTTTACAGCGAGCGGCCTGGCAGGCAGTGGAAGGGGTGTGAGCAGGTGGCTGGGAGGCAGTGGAGGAAACAAGGAGTGGTTCCTCCTTCCTCTGCCGACAGCAGGCTGTTGGGTCCGGACAGACTCTCTCATGTTTCTTCACTTTCAGAAGAGTAAACCCAAGTGGTACTTGAGCAGGAACCCACTTGGAACAAGCAGTTCGCTAGGAAGGAAATTTTCTTGGGTTTCTCTTTGAGAAGAGTAGGAACTCTATTTGGAGTCTTCATTAAATTCAAAGGCTGATTCATCAAATATTGTCTGTGTTTTCAGCTGCGCACAAAGTCCCTTGCCAGTGGACCTGGGTGCTAGACAGTGTTGATGCACTTTGGCCCAGGGATGTTCTATCCCAGAACACTGCTGAGACATGTGTGTGTCATTAACAGTGCTAGTAAAAAAAAAAAAAAAAGAGGGAGGGGGAGACAAAAAAGAAAAAGAAAAAGGCAAATGGAGAGGCTCCCCTGCCTTGAATGATTAGTAGTGTCTTTTTAAACATAAATAAATCATGGGGGCTTAGATACAAATAAAAGCTTCTGGTAGATTTATCTTGAAAATATTTTAATGTGTCTTACATAATTGTTTTTGGGAAGTCTGAGGAAAGCTACTGGGAGAAATGGGTTCTGCATCAATGTAGGGTGTTATAGTCCTGTCCTGAAACTTGTAAAGGGATGATGCTGGGACTGCTGCCTCTAACAGAGTTCCTAGATGGGCTTTGTGAGTAGGGAATAAGGATGGCCAGTAAAGGATGGCTGAAATTTTGCTGAAAACCAGACCAATTTTACCCATGGGCATTCTTTTATGTTTTGGTCATTTATAGAAATTATTTATTGCTAAGTAAGTCTGTTCTAGATGTACATCAGCTGTCAGTTGAAAAAGAGTCTGGGAATAAAAACCATTCACAATATCTGCCATTATTAAGTAAATAAAGTGACCTGAGCTGGAAGCATTCACTTGGTTAGCAAACTGATTACTACTCTAAAGCTTTGCTTGGCTGTATTTTGGTAAGCTACAGTTCTGCACTGGAAATGGTTATTTTTAGGTTTTTACTTCCACAAAGACAGACAGGAGATTCTGCTGAAGTGGAGGCGTCTCAGCAGATTAGCATGGGACAAAGGATAATTAAATCCTGGCACTAGAGATGCTGAGAGGGGTAGAGTATTAGGACTGGTGTGCACTTTAGCACTGGTGTATGTGTACTTGCTAACGTCTATCTCATCTCCACAGGAAAATGAAAATTAATGATGCAGTATTTATATTTTAATGATTCCATAGCTCTGTTTAATTGCAGTTTGTAAACCGCAAATCTTATGTTCCTGTCATTAATATATAAATGAAGATACTGACTTTTATTTTCTGGTTATTTTTTATTACAGATGAACATGTCCTCTTCAGACAGCTTATTGGTAATTGCTAAAAATAATCCTCAGATTAATGTACACATTGTATAGATGTGTAAGAGGGGCCCTGAAAGGAACATATTTGTAGAGGGTTTGGGACCAAGCTGTTCTTTGTGTCTTAAAAAATATATGCTGAGTGAGCTGGGTAACCTGCCCATGGCGCATCTAATGCACTTGCAGAGAGGGGAATAGGATCCAGGAGAGTGAACTGCTGCCTGTTCTGATCACAGGAATGAGCAAATAACTGAATACAGACTAAATTTCAGTCATAAGTAATGCATTAATGTGGGTATTACACAATTGGCATTGCCCTTCTGCCCTTTAAAAAGAGTTCACCTTTTAAATTGTATTCAGATTTATAATTGAGCATTTTGAGTGATGGCTTCACCAACTGCAAGCAAAATGAAGTGATTTACAATGTGTGTCAGCAGAACATTGTAATGTGAGGGAGAGATTAACAACCATAATTTCAGACTCAACAGTATTTATAATTCTGAATTATCTCTTTTAATGCAAATGGTCTGTCTTAAGTACTGTGCTCTCTCTTAATTAGATAAAATAATCTTTCCTTGCTTGGGTAGTCCCCTAAATTAGTGACCAGCCTAACATCCTCAGGATCATGCTTTTGCATTGTTTAATCCATACCAATTATACAAACTGAAAGAAAAAGAGAAGAAACTGGTCTCTTACATATGCAGCGCAAGAGGCATAGCTTCAGATATCATTTCCTCCGGATTCATTTCCAGTTGTTCATTTCAAGTGGAGGCTCCCATCAGCATCAGTGGGCTCAGAACAGACTTCCTCCAGTTGAGCAGCTTCTGCATCACGCTTTTGGGGAATTTCTGCACTGTAGAAGTGGTGCCAGTAGGGAGTTAATCAAGGAAGCATCAGCCTGACCCAGTGCACTGCTGGCATAATGAACAGAGTACACTCAAGCAAGGAAGCAAGATCTGGGAATGGTCCCTTGTGCTAGTAGCAATTACTCACCAGCCTTTTGGCTGGATGGGTCTGCAGTGCAATCAGGATACGTGATTACACCTCAGGTACCTGCACCTGAACAGGTTTTAATTTAATCGGGTCAGCTACCGTTAGCAGCAGAGCTGTGGTGATCTGGGCTTCAGCTGTTGAGCGTGCAGTCGAGGTGCAGCCTGCACTGAAACTGGTGTTTCCATGGCCCCATAGCTAGTGGGCATGGGGCCAAACTCCCTTTCACATGTGTAATCCTGTTAAACTCAGTGGGACCGCTTCCATGAGGGAAGAGCAGAATTGGACTGACTGTGCAGCATAACTGTATTAAAATTGCTTGGCAATGGAATGCAGCTGCATTGGCAATAGGAGCGGCTGGGAGCAATGGATAACCAGCCTGTCCTGGCATTGCATCCTCCCCTCACAGAAGGAGAAACTGCTTTCTGGACCTGTGTCTGTGGTGAGATTTGTTTTGCTTCACCTAAGCCATTAAAAACGTGTATAGCCTGAGTTGTAGATTTTGCTGTATACTCAGTGGAGTGGATTATGCATCCCGGATGTTTCATGTAGGTGCTAAGGCATGACGACTTACCCTCCAGACTTGGTCATCTCTGTCCAGACAGCATGAATCCAACTTGCTCAGACCAGACACCTCAATTTTCGATAGTTTCAGCTGGGGGTGAGGTAAGTTCAGTGAGGAAACCTGCTGCTCTCTGGCCGCAGCTCTGTACTGCCCTGGGGCTCTGCTAGCGCCTGGGAATCCTGTCGTATGGCTTGGCTTGTCCTGCGCTGGCTTTTCTTGCCCACAGCACAGGCAGAGGGATCTGGGGGCAAGAGCTACCAAATAAAACACAGCGCTGGAAATTTCCTGGCATCCTTGAATACTGAGATTCAAATGAAATTTATTTAAAAACTTCCCGTAAGTTACGTGGAAAGGTGAGGGATAGAGTTTTTCTAGCATTGCATGGCAAGACTTCTGAGGTTTTTTGTGCTTCAAAAAATAATTACATCATGGCAAGACTTCTGAGGTTTTTTGTGCTTCAAAAAATAATGACATTCTGAGAACTGAGAAGAACTTCAAATTTTATTAATAGCACAAATGCTTTTAGGGGTTTCAATTTTCCCCTTGTTATTCAAGAAAAATACTTTCAGCTAATGGAGAGAAGGGTTGTTATTATTTTTGCCTTGCCAGGTTTTTCTCCGGTCGTGTTTTTGTTTCTGCTCCCTTTAATACACGGGGAAATAGAGAATTGTGTTCTGCATCAGCTTATAGCATTGCCAAAACCTGACGTAGGATTTGCACAAAGTTCAGAGCTGATATTAGAAGCTTTATCTGCAATATTTATTAGGCATCACAGTGAAAACTGCCTGGCTTCTGGTTCCACTGTAATTTTGAAACTCCCATTAGACTGGTTGGATGTTGTAACTGAAGTTCATATCTCTTAAATGCACCTTTCAGGCTGCATATGATTTTATGCTGCAAAAAGCAGAGGAATTTCAGTATCTCTTGTTCATGAAAGCTGGGAAATTTCAGCAGTTTTGAATGAAGTCATTTGGACTAAGGGTTTCAAAGCTCTGGAAGAGATTTGAAATAACATTAGTGGGAGGTGAATATATAAGCATCAACCCTATGTTTTAAATCCAATTTAAATTGACTTCTGCTGCCTTTGTAGAGTTAGGATTTCACCCTGAGGTCTTAGCAATGATGGCTGAAACTTAGTCAGTCTCCTTCCCTTCTACATGTCACAAGTTAAGCCAAGAAAGACTGGATGAAATAAAGAAATACCTATTCATGACTTTCCAAATCATTTTTTGGAGGCATAGAAGAGGTTGGCCAACACTTTTTAAAGTTGTGTTTCCATTTCAATGAGCACTTCTCCAACTAGATGTAGAAATACAGAAAAAGCATGAGTGAAACAGGTCTCTGGCTAGTAGAAGAAACCGTCTGAAATCATATAAAACTCTATGTCCAAAAAGTCTGAACAGGCATACAAGCTTTGAGTTGCTTATCTAACCTGTTAAAAAGTTTGTCCATTTTATATCGTTAGCTTTCAATCTCATGCATCCAAAAGCAAGGCTTTGTTATGCAGAAGAAAACAAGGCTGAGAACATATATCTGGGATACGTGTAATGTACCTGTTCAAACTGTGTTGCATTATTCATCTAGAAGTAAACAGGAGGCTTCTTGTCAAACATTTGATTCCCTCCTTCTCACCAGAACCATTAAAATCTTTAATTACATGTTTTTAAAAAATCAGACTTGATTTATAGAGTGCATACAAAGCCCTGTGATTAGTCAGCTCTGACTACAGAAAACATAACCCGTGTTGGATCCTCAGATGCATAAGGCTTGGAGTACAGTCATAAGGTAATTAACCCATCAGCCTCCAGCTTTTGTATCTCCACAAAATGTAGAGGTTTCCCAAATTATTTGTGCTAGTTATTGTATTGTTGTCCGTAGACTCCTATGTCTTGTATTAAACCTTACACAAGTAGCGTAAGAAAATTTCATTTGTTTTGGCAAGCAGTGGATTAGATTTCTCTGGAATATTTTAATTGATGTTATCCAGTCCATGAAAGGCACTGCAGGAAGGGGCACAGAGATCTGGTGTTAAGCTGAAGAATAAACAATACCATTGGTTCCTTCTGTATTTAATCTGCTTATTTAAAATGACACTAACTCATATAAGATTTATTTGTAAAACAGACTCACTTCGTATGAGTTGAAATATTAGCACCAGAAGTAAAATCAGCTTTAAAGTGCTTTCTTTTTCATTCGTGTGCTTACTTAGACGCTTCTTACAATACACAGTGATACTACATTGTTTCACGTCATATTCCTTGCTGGGTTCCATTTCATAGTTTATTTATTTATTTTAAACTTGATTCTCATGTTCTAACATGATGTTGTGGTGGTTCTTTTATATAGAAGAAAAATGGTGGGGGTTTTGGCAGGGTTTCTTTGGTTGTTTGGGTATATTTTATTTTATTTTATTTTTGAGTTTTACTCCTGTTTATTGTGTGCTCTTTAAATGTAATAAACATTCCTAAAATATTTGTGTTCACATCAGGCTACATAGTTTTTTTCCTTTTCTCTGACTGTTATTGTTGCTATTGTTTTATAAAACATAGTTTTGAGACTCAACGAGATTGGTACACACCCTTTGAAAAGCTGAAATTAGTCTTTGAAGTGCAGTGTGATATACACTTGACAGCTCTTTGAAACAAACGAGGCTGGAGATGCGGTTTGCAGAAATCCTGCAATCCATTTCTGGTGCCTGGGTTTCAGGGAAGTGGGTCAACAGATTGTGCCAATGGATAAAATATGTGGATAGGATTATTTGGTTGCTTTGGTTATGGGAATGAGACAGGTTGTGTTTCTTCTACCTCTTTTTGTCACAGGCAATTGAGTTTTCTAGATTACTGGTTCAGGTCTTACTCCTTTTCAAATTGGAATAATACATTGCTTTTATTATAGGTTGTACTTACGGTATGTTTTTCTATTCATAACATGGTGTAAAAGGTATACATAAAATAGTATGGATATTAAATAAAAAAAGCTTACGCGCTACCTGATAATTAAATATATATCAGTACCTGTAAGCTGTTGAATTTCATAAAGTAATGCCTGAATCCTATGGTGATATGATTTCAAACAAATATTTCTTGAATAAACTGGGTGTCTAGGAAAGGTTTTTCTCTCTCCAAAACTGAATAATAGAGGCAGTAAATGATAATAGTTAATACCCATGTGAATATTTCCATTTCACCTGCCAATCTCACACTACACTACAGAAAAGAATAAGTAGCTTTTCTCGCTGGGTTTATAGGAGGGAGTTTGCTGTACCACATATATACCTTACAGATGGTTTTAATTTCTAGAGCCGTCACTCAATTTAGCTTGATAGTAATTTAGCCCGTGGGAATCATTCTTCCTTATGTTGCTCTTCCCTTTGTTAACATCAAAAAAAAAACCCAAACCCCACAAAAAAACCCCAAAAACCAAACCAACCACAAAACCACCCCACCCAAGAACTGGGTAACTGACACCAAAGCCTAATTTCTATGGAAAAGCAGAATTTCCTTCCTGCCTTATGCCTCTGTCCTGGACCATCTTTCCACCACCATGCAGACCTAGCTTTAATTCATTACTGCACTAGTGAAAGCTGGACTTTTCCTTAGTGTGTCCAGGTGAAACTGTTCTCCTGATCGTCCCACCTTCACCTCCACTGAGGCTGCTGCTCATGTTGCAGCCCCCCTGGTTTTTAGGGATGAGCCTCACAGACAGGCTTAGCTACTGCCACATGAAGGCAGCAACGTTTGGTCTCTAATGCCCTTGGAGCTGGATTAAGTAGTGACCTATAAAAGAGGCTGTATATCCCCTTTCCAGTCCCTTAAAGCCATTTATTCCTATTAGCGTAACTTTTTTGGCATCGACTTATTTTCACTCAATGAGTTAAGATCATTATCAAAATGAAGTGAAATTAATTCAGAAGAGAATATGCAAAGGAAATAAAGTATGCTAATCCCAGGGAATTACTTTTTCATGGTTCAAATAAAAGCAGCCGCCTCCTTTTCTTTTTTTTATTTTTTCTGCCTTTCTGCTTTTTATTTCACTTTCATGACTGCAATTTGAAATCTTAGGCCCTCATTTTTGCTAAGTGTAAGAACAGCTTACATGTTTCACTAGCAAGTGCAGAGGTCTTAATGTGACTGTATCTTCACCTTGTCAGAGAGGTATTAAGAGGCTTGTGACAGATGTCCTGGTTCTACCAGAATGCAATTTTGAAGAGGGTGCAAGTGAATATGGCATGGATATTGTAACTAGTTTATGCCCCTTCTTTTTTCTTTTTTCTTTTTTTTTTTTTTTCCTTCCCCTTAAATTCTTTTATTGCTTTCTTCAGAAATCAGTGGTTTTGTAATTAACCAGGCAAATTAATGTCTGAAGCTCCTGACTTATTCCAGTTATAGGTGCTAAGGTCAAATTGAGAAAATTCAGAAAAATCAAGGACATACTTCAGATCATAATCTGAGTAATATATGGGGGTTCTATAGGACTTCAGAATAGGTAATTGGAATTGCATGATTTCTAAGACTGCTCATGTATTTAGTACACTTTATTGCCTTGCGGATCATCAACAAAATTTGATTTTGGCTTTAGGACAGAGGCATCTGTGATTTCTGTTTTGCAAAAACCAAGCCCCATGACTGTGAGGGACCATAGCGTAAGTCAGTGCCAAATTAATTTCGTTCCCCTTGTGTTTACATGTTGAGTGGGTGAGAGCAAACATTTCAGCACCTTGGAATTCCTCTAGTTACTTGCCGTTTAATGCTCTTATCAGACAAACTGTAAATAAGAGTGTAATTAATTATTCCCTGCTTACATGACAAGTTGCATATAAGTTCCATCCCCCCAGGAGTCTATTATTTACCTGATCGTGAAGGGAAATTATTGAAGGGTTACCCAGAGACTACCTGGGAGGTGAACGTGAGTTTTACAGTCAGTTTGTATATCCTTTCCTACCTGATAGCTAGATTTTGCTGAAGACGCCACACAAAGAAGGAATAATTTAGGAGACAGCCGCTCATAATTGCAGCTGGCTTAATTTCCCTTGCCTGAAAGAATCAACATATGGCAAATTCTTTATTCCTAACTAAATTCTGCCTAAGAAAGCTGCCGAATTCATAGTTCTGGAAACAAAATCTCAGTGCCTGTCCACAGTGAAGATACCACTGAAAGTACTGCCAGCTGCGCATGCTGCAGTTCTTTCCCAGAGGGCACTTTCTTGGGGTGAATCAAGTACTTTGAGTCCATCAGAAGATCCGCTGCTTACTCCTGCTGTTACTATTGGCAAATGAGTGCCTTCAGGGTCAGGGACTGCACTGTGTTGCTGCGTGGGTCGTACATGGTATATATATGATACATGAGAAGATGTGATTTTTTTCTCTAACAGTAGTAGAACTACAGCTTTTCTTTTCTGTTCCCTGACTTTGGCCCCTCTCTGCTTCCTGAAGTCCTAAAATAAGTATTTTAAGCATAAAATATTGTAAGTGACAGAAGTGTAGCTAGTGAGAAAATTCCTCCAAAAACTGAGACAAGAGAGGCATTAAGACATTTGCAAAAGAGGAAAGAAGGGACTAATTAACCTTTTGGTTTGTTATTTTCATGGCTTTGCCTTGAAATTTTGTGCATCTTCCAAATTTCAAAACAAAGATCTAATGCATGAATAGATACAAAAGTAGATTTTTATTATTTTTTTTCACCCCTCCTTCTGCGCCCCGCCCCCCCCCCCCCCCCCCCCCGGACTTTAATGTTTGGCAGGGGGGGAAGAAATCCTAATTTTTACTCTGTTTCTCCTATAGTACTGGAAATTAGAAGTAATTATATAGACACCATAGAAACCTTAATTAGACACCTCATTAATAACTACTGTAACCTTTATAAATGCTTTAGGATGACCCAAGTATTCAATAAGTAAACCCTTGTATAAAAAATTTCCCCAGTGAAGTTGGTGGGAGCATTACCATTGACTTCACTAGAGGTAAGACTTTACACTGTAGTGTTTTAGTATGCAATCAACCTAATTCAAGGTTGTGACATAATGATTTTTCTTATCTTTCTCCAACTATTCTGTCTGTTTTGTAATTACCTACTGCTTCTCCAGGCACTGGAAACACAATTGTACTTCTAATAGGTATTGAGAGATTTGGGGCTTTTCTTAATAGAATATAGAAAGAAACTTAACATGTTAATAGTAGACCGTGATCTGAAAACACTCTTTTTCGAAATGGAGTTCACAGTAAAATCTGTTAAAGTGTTCCATTTTGATGAGTTGGGCTTCATATAAAAAAATCTTGCAGAGAGAGTAAGATTGGCTCTTTACTGGAACTGTCATTTTTGGTTTTATTTGTGAAGGAAGGAATTTGACTGACCAGCTTACACCAAATGTACATTTCTTGCCATCCAAACACAACCATCTCCAACTTTTGGAAGACAGAGAAGAACTGACTTCTCATTTCTCACTTTTTGTATCTTCTTCAAGACCTCGTTTCAGAGAATAATGGGTTCGGCATTTTATCTACCTGAATCACTCAGATAATTTAATTGTGGGATTTTTATTCCTCCTTCCAGGTCAATGTGACCTCCTTTGCAGGTCACTAACCTATTGCAGGGGAGATGACTAGCTCTGCTCTGCTCTTTAGCTTAGTAAGTAGTCTGGTGGTCTCTACCGGACAAAAGGGCTCTTTTCAATTCAATATGAGGATGGTTTGGAGCAAAAAAATTCCTGGAAGATCCCACCAGATACTGAAAAACAGTGCAGGGAGGGAGGGTGGAGGGAAAGAGTGGAGTTTGAGGAGTATTCTTGAATGAATACATGGTAGATAATATACAGTAGGATACGGCTATCCATATGGGAACTGCATGCTACATGTTATCTTTGTCAATAGCTTTCCTATTTCCCTGATAGCTTGGCTGTGAGATTTCCCCGATACCTCAGCTGTACTGCGGAGGATTAAACTCTGCTGGAGATGGTCTCCAAGACTGAAAGACGGATGTTGTGCATCCCTCCAACGAGTTTGGTCCCCTTCTGGTCTGCCTGATTATCCACTGTTTGTAGCAGAAGTACAGGCCTGTGGAGCAGGCTCTGCCAGGACCAGCTGGTGTAGCAAAGCCAGCTTTTCCGCTCCACTGTTACCAATTTACTAACTTTTCCTCTTCACATAAACTGGATATTCACATAAGTGTAGAGGAACATTTTTCTGTGGCTTTCTGTCTGGAGAAATTTTCCCTGGCTGATTATCTCAGTACTATTGCAAATATTACACATACAGGAAAAAAAAAAAAAGAGGGGAAAAAAAAGACAAATCTGCAAATCTGAATGCTGCTTGAAAGGGAAGAGGTAACTGAAGTAAAAGAAATGCTTTACAGAACAGAAACGGGCTGAAGGAAAACAGCTTAATTCAGTAACCAATTGCCCAAAGCCAGTTTTAACTGTGAAGAGGTTTGTCAGTTCAGCTTAGAATAAAATTGGGTGAAAAGAAACCCAGAAGTGAAATGGCTTAGCCTTCCAGGGTGAGGAGAGAGCTGAGAGACTGCAGCAAACCAGTGTATTTGCACACCACTGGATAGCAGGAAGCAGCCAGCGCAGCATTTCTCGTTTACCTGCATGCCAGGGCATGATCCTGACTACGGCTTTCGCTGTTTATGGGGAAATAGGTCCTCGAACCTCACTGCAATTCAATTGGAGCTGGCTGTCTAATTTCCTCCTCTGCAAATCTTACTTTATATGAAGCACGCAGCTACCAAGGGCCAAAAGCAACATCCCTCAGGTAGCGGCACAGTGTTCAGCATGCTGTGCTCTGTGCTCAGTTCACCCCAAGAGCCATTGTGGTTCAAACTGACAGTACCAAAACGGGTGTGACAACAGGCTTTATTATTATTTAAGGATGTGATTTTAATAGTAATTCCTACGAAACAAAATTTTGCGAGAGAGAAAATAATGTTTTACACAGGAAAGGGAAAGCCACTGAATGAAAAGGCTAAATTCCCGTCAACCCTTCAGCAGTGAAAGGACGTCTTAGAAGCTTCAAAGTTCTTTGTTATGTACAAATTTGCATAAATCTCTCATCCCAGAAATGAAAATACCAGATGCCTCAAGCCACAAAATACTCTCAGTCTATTTCTGATTTCACTGTGACAAAGCAGCATTGGAAATCTCAAGGAGATGAGAGTGGTCTCCAGGGACTCCGCTGATTTCCCTTAGAAGCTGGCACAGCATAGGTGTAAAATGGCTTCAGATGAAACTATTCATGGAGTAATTAAAAACGGGTGAATGAGGTATCTTCAGACTATAGTCCTGTGATGTAGATGAGAGTTTCACAATATTCAGAAGCAAATTTTCTGATGTGCCTTTTTCTGTGGATTAGCTCATGGACTGTTTGACCTTCATTCTCATACTTCAGGGACCGAGTGCTCCTCTTTGCGCTGCAGTTGGCTCTTCTGTTGAGTTACACAGATTTGTCCTTTTCCAGTCCACTAAATGGCCTTCAGCTTCTTGTGAAGGTCAGGATTATGAAGAGGATTGCAATAAACTAGCATTGTTCTGAAATATGCTTTTTTATTAGCATTTAATCTTGGAGCAGCTGCTAAAAGGAAAGGATCATAAACATTATTGGGTACTTTTAATTACAGTTAAATGACAGTTCCAGGTTGTATTATCTTGTCCTTCTCTATATTCAGCATGAGTCTTTCTGGAGTTAAACTATAATATTGAGCCTTATCAATATAGTGTTGTCTGGACTATGTACCTATGGAAGCCAAATCCCGTTTGCTTTCAAACTCAGGTAGACCTATCAACGTTAGTAAAAATATCAAATAAGTTAGGTGAAAGGAATGTGACACTTGCTCTTTTTGCTGTGAAGTGAACAATGCAAATGACTATAATTTCCAGTTTATAAATATTAATGAGGAAAAGCTTAGATTCTGTGACACGTACTAAAACTGATTGTTTTGTTGATTTTTGCACCAAACTCTGGGAAATTCAGGTAGAGTAAGGTTAAAAAAAAAACAAACCCAAACAAAAAACCCAGCAAGAATGGCTTTGTCTGGCTTGCCTCAGGCATCTGTTCATATTTCTTGGGTCAGAGCCTGGGATTTAAACACTAACTTGACTTGTGTTTAAACTGCTGAAGTGACAAGCCTGGACTCCAGTTCTACTGACCCAGTTCTCTCATCGGAAAATCTCTTTCCTCCGCAGAGCAAGTGATACGTCTGTGGCAGGGCAAGCCTGTGCGCTGCTCCTTACGTGATCAGAATTAGCTAGTATCTTTTGTGTATTTTAATTTTGGAGCCACTTACAAAGTGATTTTTTTTCCCCCTGCTTCTTTGCCACGTGCATTTATCTTTAGACTGACTTATTTCTCAGCATTGCCAGTACTTATCTGCCACTTCACAGACTGATTTCTCATGCACAAAACCAAAACAAAGCTTGGTGGAGTTTCATAAGAAGTGTAAGCAGGCAGCTAAAAATTAGCAGCTATATGCCCACCCGGGACTCTGAGACAGGCAAGGAAAATTTATTTCTAAATCATTGCTATGAAGGACTGGTCCAAAAGTCTGTTGACTGCTCTGCTCCCTTCAGCCCTATTCACTTAATATCTCCCCGGGGGTCAGCACTCACTGAACACAGCAATTAGCCAACCAATGCCCCCTATATGCAGCAGTAGCCATATGTCTGTATGGGGTATTTACACCCCATTGCAGTGATTTTGCTACATGGTTGTATTTTCTCATTTGAAGACAGACAACCTCGGATGCAGATATAGGAACCTGGACACAAAGGTCTGGGTCACCTACTTCCATGGTGCACGAGGAGTGAGATTCCCATCACAGCGGCACCACCAGAAGTACCGAAGTGCAAATGCTGGTCCCTGCCTTGGCTTCCTTTGATCAGTACCATATTACATGTTGATGACCTTTTCAAAATGGAAAGTGTCATAGTTTTACTGAAGAATACTCACTGAGAAATTGAAGCAGCGTTGGTAGTTTTGACCATGTTGAATGTAATTTTGTTGTAGGGAGAGGGTACCTTCCCCTCTGAAAGAGGTGATGAAAAGGGACTTAACACTTAATAATTTGCAAAATTAATTTGCTTAGAAGTGTTTTAGAAAAGATCTGCTTGCAACTTATCAGAGCTTTTTCTGTATCTTGATGAAAAGCATTTTCAAGGACAGCTATAGGGGAAGAAAAAGTATTGGTTGCTTGGTATTAATTTTAAATTATCAGGAAAAAAGGAAAAGCCAAGTGATTAGGAAGAGAAGCTTTTGTCTGATCATGCCTGCCTCTGCGAAGCATGGGCACTGCTGCTTACAAGTGATCCTCTTCTGACAACCCCCTGCTGCCAAACCTGTCTGCAAGCACAATCTTTCTTGGAGCTTTTTCCCCAGATGTTGGATCTCCTCAGGTGTCCTCAGCCCACTTCCCAGCTGCCTAGTTATTCTGCAGCCATGCAAATCTCGTGAGCCAGGCCACATCCCTGCTGCCCTGGCATTAGCACTGAACTGGTGGTGGGGGAACACTAGTTTTGTAATTGCATTATGGAATTCGGTGGGAACCCAGGGTGAATTTCTCTCCTATAAATCATGAGTGATGTAACACTGGCTTGGTGCAGTCAGAATTTTAAGTTTATATTCTCAGTGTTTGTAGGGTGGTTTGTTAAAATGACTTGCTCTTTGTTAGGTCCTGGCCTTCAGCAGTAACTTGTGTAGAGCCCTGGAGGCAGGGACAGGTTTAGGAACTGGTGAGGTAGGTGACAATCATAACAAGATGATCTACAACCTTTTTTTATTTCTTGGCAATCATTACACTTTGATGAAATAAAGCAAGAGGTTTGACGTACAAGAGGGAAGGGCTGAGAGAAAATTATTCTTGGATACACCAGAAAGTAGGCCAGTTTTGGCATTATTCATTGGTTTCATTCCTTTTTTGCATTTTATGGCTCTGGCCATGTCTACCTTACTTGCCAAGTGCAGGTCCAAGTCTGTTACAAAGTCCAGCTTAATTCACCCTGTTTATTTGCTTATGCACAAGCATAAAGTTGGGATGGGCCAGGGCTGAGCTCCTGTGCTCCCGGAAAGCAGAGAGGCAAGGGCTGTGTGAACGGGGACCTTGCTTTTCCCCTTCTCCTCCTCCGCTGGCCCTGATCTTCCTCTGCCAGACAGGGAAATCAGTCGCGCGGTGAGCTGGGAGACCGTCTGCAGAGGCACAGCCAGATCTGGCAGGCAGTTCTCTAGTTTCAAATAGTTGGATTTTGAATATGTTAAATTTAGGTGTTGCCTGCTGTCTTCCGTGCCCTTGCAGATAGGCGTTACAAATTTAAAGATACTCTTGTAGTTCTTGTCCCCTTTGGCAAAAAATAAGTGGGGAATTTCTTAGGGGGAATGACTGGGAAGGTGGACCAGGATTTCATGAAACTGGATTTCGTGCTAATCCTAAACTAAAACCTGATGAAGCAAACAGGAGCTTCCTACGGACTTCAGTGTGTCCAGTCAGGAAGTGCTAAGTGCATTTGCACATGGAGGAGCACAAAAAGAGGCGAGTAATCTGCTTGTGTCAGCTTTGCTCTTCCTGAAGATACAGGCATGGCTTTTGTTTATTGGCTTTTTCTTTCCTCCTTCCCCCCCCCCCCCCCTTCTTTTCTCTTCAACAAGAATATAGGTACTGGGGGTGATAGAAAGAAAAAAGTATTTTATCTGGAATTTTTTTAGGGGTTCATTCTCCTGCTCATTAAAAAACCCACTGAAATGTGAAAATTTTCAGCCATCTCATTTCATTTATCTGTGAGCATCCAGGCTCCACGCTGAGGTCATTAATATCTCAGGTGTATTACCTCACCACAGTCTGTTGCTATGGAAATAGCTCCAAGCATCCTCAGTGCCTTGGTTGTGTACTGCCTGTGCATCTTGGCAAGAAGGCTGTGTGCAAGGGAGCAAACTTTAGTTTTAAACCATACTGACACAAATTTAAATTTTTACAGGTACTTCAAATTCTTTACCTGCCTGTAAATCCACCCATACTTGGTGGTGATTTTTTGCAGATCTTATGTATTTCCTTCTTACCTGCCTGAGTTTTGTCCCTTTCATTTGTGTGAAAGTGATTTCTGGAGAAAATAAATGTCCTATATATTAAAAAAGAATCGTAAAAAGGCTTTTCCTCATGTTTGCCCTTCCGATTTCTATGTATTTCTGTGCTTGGCACCCAGTGACATAGCTATGCAAGCACTGTATCTAATATACTACTGTATTTAATAATAGATCAAGCTGCAGATAGTGTCACGTTCTCCCTGAATTTACTGGTTTGACTTATTCTTTTCATGCTACACCCGTAATTATCGAATGGCTTAAACATAGTTACTGTTCCAGGCTGTTTTCCACTTTCATTTAAGGATCTTTAAGAGCTTTACACAAGTTAAGGCTGAATTAAGCTGCTCTTACCTCTCTGAGGGAATATGGAAGAATTATCACAGCATCTCTCTGCTCCAGCTGCAGGCTGTAGCTGCTGTCTCTATGGCTTACAGCAGTAAACCTTAGCTTAAAGGACAGCGGAGTGTTTTGTGTGCACGGGCTATCTGAGCAGTGCTGTGCCCCTGTGACAGCCAGGAAAGGTGGCAGACCGGGGCAGCCGATAATCCCAAGATGTCGGTGTCCCCCTGAGAACTATTTGCTGATACATTCGGATTAAAGGCAGCTGTGAGGGCTGGCCTGGATTTCTTGAAGACTGAAATGCTCTCCTTTCCTTCACAAACTTCAGGGTTGGGAAAGCCTAAATAAAGGTGAAATAAAACAGAGAGGGTTGGGGTTCTCCCCCCCCCCCCCCCCCCTTCCTTAAGGTAGCATTCTTCTGATTCTATGAGGTAGCATTCTTCTGATTCTATGAGGTAGCATTCTTCTGATGAACCCAGTGGTGCAAGTTTTAGAGATTTTTACGAGAGAAAATCAGCCAACTCTTGTACATAGGAAGGAAGCAAGGGCTTTAGCAGAAGTACCTCCTCTGTGGGAGATGGGGAAATGTGTGGTAAGTGTCCATCACTTGCGTACTGTCTGCCGTTCTGTTCCCATGCTGTTCCCTCTCGCCACTGAAACTTTGAAGCCTTTTTTTTCTTCTTCCTTTTAGAATGCCTTTCAGAAAGCCCCGATGTAGTGAGCAAGACTTATGTTTTTAATCTGCCTGGTTTGAGATGTGCAGTGAGCAGCCCCCCTGTCATTCCCTGCTCATTTGATTGTGCTGTAAGCTTATAAACTTCTGTTTGGTACAGTGCTCTGGAGACTTGCTAGCAGCCAGCTAATAATTTCTATAATCCTATCTCCCAGACTCAGGAGTGTGGTCTATATTCTGTTTCCACCTTTTTCTTAGAATATAATCACTTCCAGTGGGGTCAGACAGATGTAATAGAGACAAATTTCATCCACACAGCTTGACAGACCTCACAAGGTGGTTCTGTTATGAAACCTGCATATCATTGATCATCAGTGGGTTGAATTAGTACAACAGTTTCCTAGCACACCTGCCTGGCTGCCGTTACAGGTAGCTGGCCCACATAGATCAGCAGGCTGGCTCGAGCACCAGCCATGCAGCCTGAGACAATGTAAACCCCCCTAAAGCACAGGTTAGTTGGATACCGTAGCAGGTAGAGCGACAGAGTTTGCAGGATTTCTTTCTAACTTTTGTTAGTGATAGAATTAGGCTTTGAAGCTGTGAGATTTTGTTACCTTGTTTCCCCCCTCCCCATACCCCGCTTTATGCACTTAGCACACACATGTTTTTCCCTAATTCTCCTAGGCGTAGTTGGCTGGGAGAGAGGTGGTAAGCATGAAGGGGCAGCAGTAGCACTGAATATCTTTCCTTCTTAACATCTGAGTCCCAATCTTGCTGTTATTCAAGCATACATTTTATGCTTGCACTTGAAAGGGAAGAATTTTTCAAGCTTTAAAAAATCCCTAGAGAAGGAAACGCTGGTTTTTTTTATTGCCTTCTCTTTCATTTATCATTTTTAAGACGTGCAGAAATTGGATTGTTGGTGAGATCCTTGTCTGATAGCAGCTGGCAGTACTGCTCTGACTTTGAAGAGTCTCTGCCAAGTTACACCCAATATGATCAGGCTCATTTTGGAAGGAACTGTGCAAACAAATTATCACGGAGTGAGATGTCGGAGTTCGTGATGATACAGAATGTTGCACTTAATATTTAGCAATGGAGTTTGGCTCAGGTTTTGGTGTTCTTGCTGAGTATGACATCTGGTATGATGGAAACTTGTACCTACTTTATAAAGTTTAAGAAAAATATTACGGTATTAATTCTCATGGCTGCTACCTTAAGTTCCGGATTTGGTTGGTGGGACGCAGAATTTTTACTGGGATTGTAAATGGAAGGCATTGGTATTGTGCTTACAGTAGTTACTTGAGCTATACGTGGCCTCAAGGGACAGTTAATCCATATCAGTTCCAAAAGGAGGAGTGGGGAGGAGCACACAAAAAAAATAATAATTAAGCACTGTCTGCTTCCAAAATACTGACTGTAAAACCCTTATTTGCAAGCATTTGTCATGGAATAGAACTGTACATTAATAGGAATTTCTTCTATGAAGAAGCATACCCTTCCTGCAGGATGTCTTTCACTGCCAGTATCTTGCAGTGAGTGAAAATGACAGGCAGCGATGGAGGAGAGAATTGCCAGGGCTGAAGGAGAGCTTTTGCTGCTTGATGAAATGCTGCTTGTGAGGACTTTGGTGCTAAAATGTGTGGGTGCTAGGGTGTCCTGACTTCTTCGACTAACTTTTCTGTTGATGTATGCATGCAACTCTGCCAAATATAAACTTTTTTTTTTTTTTAGGATTTTTGAGGGGAACTGCCGACTACTACCAGTCTCACTAATGTTGATTAGCAGCAGGAATAGAGACATGGAGGCCAAACAAAAAAGACCATCTTCCAGTACTTTCGCTTTTATGGTTGCTTCATAAATCTTTAAATGATTATATTAAGTACCTACTGGAGACTGTAATGCCAAGCTCCTGCTGATGCTGTTGTCAGTGGAGCTATGCCATTGTAGGAAATGGTGGGCAGTCCTTCTCAGCAAAAATCTCTTGTGTAGACATACACTATTTACAGACATTATTCAAAAATATTTACACTTAGAACAGACTAGAATGAAAAAGGTACAGAGTTTGCTAGCAGGGATTCATGAAGCACATGTGTTACTGATTTTATTGTCAAAGACATTAAGAACTGGCAACTGACTTTGGGCAAATTAATTTTAGATCCTCAGAGATGAATTAAAAGCTAGTTACATGCAAGGATTAGGCACTGAACACCTTATAATGATGTGCATATCAGTTTTTCTGTCTGTTTATAGCTTACTGTATGCTTGCCACTTTCCAGTCATGTTGGTCTATCCCACGCAAAATTGTATCTGAGAAAAGCTGTGTGTGGCAGAGAAAATGGCAGGCTGAATACACTCTGCCCAGTGTCAAATGCCTTGGAAATGGATCTACCTGATTCTATATTTATTTCTGTGATTAAAATATGTCATATTTTCTTATAGAACAATACTGTATTTTCCTTCTTTTTTGGCACAGAAGAAAAGCCAAGCTCTAAGCAAGAATTTAAGGAAGGGAGAAAAAACCTCATCTCCCTTCTTTAGCAAACACTGTAAATTTCAGTTACGGAAGTGTAGTCAGATCAAGTGTGGGGCCATTTATTTCCTTCAACTGTCAGTTTTTGCAGTTTTTTGTTTATGCTTACTAGTGGTGAAGAATGCATCCATTTTTTAAGAACTCTGTGTAAACCAGTTGTGTATCAGTTCTGATCCTGTGGGGACTTTTTACGTTAAAATTTTCACTGAAGACATGAGGACAAAGACCTCAGAATCAGGCCCATAGCCAGAAATATGTGAGAACTTAAAAGCCAAGCAGAATAATTGGATCTTTGCTAACAAACTGACAGAAACTGTCATAGATAATCAGATTAACATGGCAGAAAGCCCTGGAAACAGTGACAAAGTAATGTTCATTTCTTACCCACAGGAAACTTTGAATTTAACAAGCCAAAGAACAGGCTAGCTGTGCATAATGTCATTATCAAAGCCAAAGTGATGTTTGCTGTCACACCTATATCTCTCCCTTAAACCTTTTGAAGAAATGGAACACCTACAAGTGCTTTCCAGGGGAACTTCTTTATTTATCCCCCGGCCCAAGGTGTGTATCGCATGTCTTTCCCAGCGCCAGCTGTCACGGCCACATCTGCCTGCTCTGCCACCCCTCTCGTTTTGCAGAGGAGCTGGTGTGCTGTGGTCACAGCCAGAGCTGGACCGCAATGGGAGGTGATGGCCGTCTGAACCTCCTCTTGGAGTGACATGTTCTGAAAGAACTTCAAAAAGGGGTGTTTGTTCCGTATTTTTAGGGTGGTGGAAAAGTGTTCTCCCAAAGCTGCTGTCTGCTGATAAGATACGTATGCAAAAGACTTGCGTGACCTATTTGATTGGCCCTTTCATAGTCAAAATTAAGAGATGCTAGGGAAAAAGAAAAGGGTAAAAAAGCAGTGAAAAGACAAACATAAGCCCATTTCAAAATCCTTCCCCTTTAGATATCCAAAATAGTGATAGCAAAATCCTAATTCTCTGAGTGTGTATTTGGGGGCTTTTAATGTGTGAAGAGACTTCTTTTTAAGCCTGGGTTTTGTGCAAACCTGCATTCAATTTCTTCAAACTGCGTCTGTTGTCTTAGGCAAATCACTTTAATCTTCCCCTGCCTCAAATCTCTATGGTGTAGCACAGATAGATTAAGTTTACTGCAGATATCCAAATTATCAATGGCACAAACCCTCCAGGAAAAAACTCCTTTGATCTTTCAGTCAGAAGAGCCCTACTGAAGCTAATGAGACTGAACATGCAGGATAAGTGCTGCTGTAGGTATAATAAAGCTACTGGCGATGTGGGAGGGAGAGTAATTTTTCCTCTGCATCTGCATTGCATTTTGTTGGTGGAGGGAAGGTGGAGACCCAAGTGGATCCAGGTTTGTGTCTATGAAATGTCAGTACATTTTTGTCAGGCTGCTTACGTATGCATCCTGCTCTCCCTGCGTTCCTTGTGAGTATATAAGCCATCCTCCTCCAGTGACCCAGCAATGAGTAATTACCTCTCCTCCACATCGTTTAATCATGCTGGTATTTTACATGGCACAGCTGTGTTGCACTTGCTGCTGCTGGAATTAAATATGTCTCATGGCTTTCACCTCAGAAAGGGCTGGTCCTGCAAGGTGCAGCCTGCCTGCCGTGCAGAGACGTGCTGGCTGGCACTCTGGGTGACACCTCCCAGCTCACGCGGGGCTTGGGGCCAGGTCCAAAAACGGCTTGGCTGAAACTTGTGTCCTGGGTGGTGCAGGAGGTTGGCTGAGGAGGTCAGGGCACCTCTAAGTTGATCAGTCTGTGGAGCCCTAGCACTGAGGTGTTCAGGATTGCCCAGTCTGAAACTGGAGACCATTTGAGCAAATATTATTCCTGCAAAATGATACTTTGAGTGAGGAGCATCATCAAGTTGCAGGTGTTACTGGATGTATTTATTTTGCTGACTCTCTTAAGCCGTCTACATAATTTTAATGAGGATTTGTTAAGTGCCACTTTTCCGTCCTTTGTCATGCTTTCTTTAAATTCTGACTGCTATAGGAAAGATGTTATGCATATGGCCATATCCTTTTGTTAGGATAGGTTTGATAGGTTAGGCATGCTGTTCAGAAACGATCCCTGAGACCAGAGATGGTGTGAAATAATTTTATTTTCTGGTTTTTTTCTGTACAGTTACTTTTATTCTAGATTGATTGGGAGATTCCTCATTAGTCATCAGTGGAGTTACAGCACCATAGAATATTCTAAACTGGAAGGGCTCTCTGGTGGCCATCAGGCCAACCCTCCATTTAAAGCTGGGAATTTTATAGAAATAATGAACTTCTGGTTAAAAAGCAGAAATGAAACTTGGAAGATGTGCATTAACTTTTCTTCTCTGCCTTATGTTTTTTCAATAATCTCACTCATATTGCTTAGAGTAAAAGACATAAAGATATTTTATTGTCTATGTCCTCCTATATTGTGTTTGCTACTTTGCTCAGCTAACACTTTCTTTTCCCACGTTTTGCCTGTCTATTTTTTTGTAATAATCAAACTCCTTTAGGGAAAGGGCTAGTTGTTACTCTGTACAGCATGTAGTGCATTTCAGTCTTGATCATGGTTATGTTATAGTAACAATACTCTTCAAAAAAGATGACACCACCACCTGCAGACAGGTCTTTTGTAAGGATGCTAGATACTAATTTTCTATGACAGGACTGTAGTACAGCATGTCCGGCATCAATCATGAGATGTTCTTTATTTAAGCAATGAACTTTGGTAATAAATTAGTCACCACTCTTTTGTACATGAAAGAAAATTAATGTTAATCATGGGAACAAATAATGACCTACAATGCATCTCATGGAAACAAATGTATGTTATTTTGTTTGCTTCAATAATGGTCATATTTGCCTCAATAACAAAATACAAAATTCTAGAAAATAGGACTGCTCTTAGTAGCTTGTCTGCTACCTATCAGTGGTTCATTACTGTGTGATGGTGGTATTATGTACAAAAGCATGTGTACAGCATATTGGATCCCTACCAGTGTTGAACACTTAAATGGAAAAACGTGCACCAAGGCAAATTATAGGCAGTTTGTCAGGCTGAGGTAAAACTCCCTTTGAACACGTACAGGTTCAAACAAGCGTTTTTTGTTAAGCAAGCTCTTGTAATTGTGATTTTTGTCAGCTACTGACCAGCTTCCTTTACAAAGCAGGGGCTCCCCTACAAATTGCTCTGTGGACCACAGATCCCTTGTTCTAGGCTTGTCTTCCCCACTGGAAAGGGAGAAGCATGTCAAGGCCCCTAAGTGCAAGAAGGAGTCATAGCATTGGTGCTGCAAGTCTGCCCATGCTTCAGCAAATACATTCCAAACTCTGCAGGACCTGTGGGTTGACCCTCATATCTTGAAGTTCAACTGGTCTGCTTACTAGGCTGATATGTCCTATTCATCCAAGGTTTACTGGATAAATAGACAATGCCAAAGGGCTTTTGAATGACCTTTTAAGCAATCTTAGCCTTCAGTACAGGCTGAAGGCTTACAGTCAAGGTGTATGGGCAATTTCGGTTGGTTTTGACTAGCATGGATCATTAATGTAGTATGTCAACAACTGTATATGAGCTGTTGGTATAGTTTCAGTTCTGTTGTCTGAGATTCCTTCTGCTTTGGACTAGTGTGTAGCACACAGATCAGAATATGAACTAGCTAGGGATAGATCTTTTCAGGCTCTGCGTACAGCAGGAAAAATAGATTTTTACTTCCTAATTTAAAGAAAAATCACATGGAATTTATGTATATTTTCAGATTTTGTGAGTTATTTACATGTATGCAGTTTGGGAAATTAAATGGGTGAACTTGCACTGGGTGCTGTTCAAACACAAATACAGAGGCAAGTTCTGCCTCAAATCTAAGTAGGAAAGACAAAGCCAGGCTGCTTGATCAGCGGTATTGCAGCTGCAGGTGGTTGAAGATGGAGTGATGTCGTGATATGAGCTGACAGGACTAAGCAGATGTGCAGTGTAGCTTAACTATTGGATGCAGGGTGAGAACAGTATACGCCACCAACATAAACGTCTATTTTCAGAAAATCTGATTGGCAGCAAGAAAAGCTAGCAAAAATTAACAAATACAGAAGCAAGGAATACAGAGAACTGCTATGCAAGTGTGGGTATGGGGGGTTTTTTTGTTGTTGTTTTGTTCAGATTCAAAGACATGGCACAATGCTTCATTTTCCTATGCAAACAGCTGTGTGTATATGTGCCTCAGATTTATCTTTATTTTAAGAATAATTTCTTGGGCTATTTTTTCGCTCCTTCATCAGAACTCTATACAGGCGTGTATCAATTTCAAGGAGACTTTCACTGAAAAAAAAATACTGGGTGTAAAATGAAATCCCTAGTTCTGAAGAGAGACTGATTCTGGAAGAGGTGGTATTTTAAGGACCTGAGCGTTCATCTGAGACGTGCAACCCTCAGGTCCTCCACCTATTTCAGCAGGTTGCAACTTTTACAAGCAAATGCCCTAAATTATTGATGGCTTCATGATGGTGCTGTCAGCCTTTCAGGTTGGAGCTGCCACAATCTGTGTTTATAATATGCATCGCTCCAACATAAGAGCGACTGAATTTGTAGACTAGGAATCAAGCCCCCTGTGTGGGATGCTGTGAGCAGAGGGACATGAACTCTAATTTTCTGCCACTCATCCGTATTCATTTGACTATAAACTGAGTTTCTTTTAGGCCCTGTTTAGCATGTGTATACACAGAAAGTGATGACTCCAGTAGAGAAAACATATGAAACCTACATCAAAATAACAAGTTCCTCTGCAGTTAAAATCAACAAGAACTTGTCAAATGGAAATGTCTTACCTTCCTACCTCCTTCCCTTTCTTTTAATCTGGCTTTTTCTCCTTTCCCTGCCACCCTCTTTCCTTCCTCCTACCTTGTGTTTCTTGTCTTCCATAGAAAATGTTGCAGGCTCTGTTTCATCTTGGTGAAGAAGAGGTGAAAAAAATTAATCTCAATTCCTTCCTGCAAGATGAAAGAACAATGTCTCATGACTTTTACTGATGTTCAAGTCAGGCAAAAACTAAAGATCCTACATATTTAGAAAGCAAAACAGATTGTAATTGGTACTCCCACTAGATGGAATAATCTTTGAATGTTGCCAAGCAGTGCTTAGAAAGGTGAGAAATTCTTTCCTAACACTTGCGGATGAGAATTGCAAGGACATAAAACAATTATTGCTGTGATTCTTATGAAAATATCCAGCAATTTTAGTATGAGTGGAGAGAAAACGAGCATAAGGGAAGAAAAAGAGTGCAGAGAAAAAATAGCCTGTTAGAAAGGAAGATATGATTATGCCTTTTAGCAGTGTCAGTGCTGGCATAATTAAGCTGGTGTAGAGCCTGGTTTGTGAGCAGTTACTACAGAAGCAATGTTTTCTTTGTACCAAGTCTGATTCCTCACTGATGACTTAATGCTTCCACTCTTGCAGAGGTGGAAGCGGCTGCACAGAGCCTCCACCAGCAGAGGCAGGCAAAAAGCATGAAATGGATGATGAGGAACAGTGAACAGAATTGCAGAAAGAGCGGCTTATTAAGTCAGCAAACTTTCAACGCCTCATTTTAAATTGGCTGGCAAGATTTAGATAGTTCAGGGGATGATTAATCTAGCAGACTGTCTGCAAAGCAGGGGCTTTGGCAGCCACGCAGGCTTTGTCTTTCCTTCACATCTCTTTCATTCCCATCCCAGTGTCACAGCGAGACCTGACCCCACTGACCCAGATCAGTTTAATGGTTGGGTTTGGAGCAGGACCCCGCAGCTGTCTGCCTCAGCAGGACTTTAGGGTGGAGGGGGAGGGATGCTGGGAGGAGGTCAGCAAGGACCAAAGGTCCCGCAGGAGCACCTTGGTCACAGCATCGTTGCCTTGGAGCTCCTCCACTGGCTGCTTTATAAAATATGGTGGTTTCACAGCTTTTCCTTTCGTGCTGTGCCAGGAAAGCAGCCCCTTTTTGCCCCCCCGCTGCCGTACCCTCCACCTGCTTACTGCTGCCCACCCTCCCCAGGCCATCCTGTGCCTGTGCCTTCATTTGCATGGTTATGCAGAGAGGGAGAGTGGCGGCGAGTTTAAAGTTGGAAATAACCACTTTGAGTGATGCAATGTGATGTGTGAGTACTGTGCCTCCAGGCTATGGCACGGTCTCTCCTTGTTTATCATCATTGCTGTATAATTGTAATTTGTGCCACAAGAGAAAGGGCCTCCTTTACATCCAACCTCTGTCCTTCTCCAACTGGCTGAATAACACGTCCCTAGAGCTACCACCCAGCTGAGACTTCACAAGTCTTGTTATAAGCTTGTGGGACCCATTAACTGAACATTTCCTCAGAGAAAAATATTAGGATTGTTTCCAGGAGTATCTGGCTTTATCTTGGGCTTATCTTGCCATGAAACTTCAGATACATATCCAGTAACCAACTGTTCAGAGAGGAAACTCCCACTACTATGTGGCTTAAAGTTTCTGCTCTCCAAGGAGATGTCTCAGTGCAGAAGGGACGCCACGTGGGGAGGAAGAAGGTTAAAGAGGGCTTCTTTGGGTCTGAGGATGGCGAGAGCAGTGGGAGGGTTGACAGAGGGCAGCTTGGTCAGAGTTCCGGAGGAGTTTCCCTCTGGGGTAGATCAACCCAAATGAATAGCAAATAGGGCCCCTGAAACATCAGGAGACAAAGTCTCTCTCTTCTTTCTCCGAGCCATTGAAAAGCTGAAGTCCACATCTCCTTCTTGCTTCAGCACCTGCTCACAGTCACTTTCTCCTGCCTCACCGCACTGTGACACAGAGGTTGTGGGAGCAGCCGATGTTCTCTGCTTCCCTGCAGCATGAAATACAGCAGCCTAGAATGCAAGGTGATTGGGGCCAACTGCAGAAGCACTGAAATTAGTTTGCAAATGTGTCAGTTCATGCATTTTTTTTAACAGATGTCAGAAAGGGTGGCTGTTGTTTCAAAAGGCATTTAATTGGCATTCCAGTTTGTCTTTTTTTTTAATTTCACAAAAATGCGGTGGGAAGGAAAACTGAGTGGAAGATTAAATAGGACAGTCTGTCTGCAACAAAATGGATTTTCCTCAATTAAATCTGTTCAGAAGTTACTAAAATTTTGTCATTTGCTTTATCTCACCATGTAGTTTCTGAAAAGAGGGGAAAAAGGGTATGTTCACGTAAAAAATAATTTATTAGTATCATTTTCCGTAGATGTCTAACAGGCTGATGTTATGGTAGAGTTCTTGGCGGAGAAATGGTTGGCTCAAAAAGGCTTTAAGTTTGCTTAGAACTTCTGCATAGTAAATTCAGGAATTCTCTGAATGCTCTGCATCATCTGCGTGCACCGTATCTGAATCCGTGTGCTGACTTCCAAAGTGCACTTGCCATTTAACAGCATGAAGCAAAACTGTAAAAACGAAAGAACAGGAATCTAAACCCTGGCTATTATAGTGATATATTCCCTACTGTTTGCAAGGGAAATCCATAGATGTCCAACTCGCCAATTCAGAAAGTACACATGGACTTCTAGAGAGACAAATTTGTCATGGTACCCAAATATAGCTAGCTGCACTACAGGGTTGCTGCCTACAGTCCACGTGTGTGTTAATGCCTAATTTTTAATCAGTGAAGTCATATTAGTTACCTCTGTTATGAGTTCCTGCTCATGTTTTATCTGAAAAGTTCTGCACAGCTTTTAATCAGCTTTATGGTTCAGATACTTTCAAAATTTGCGTTCTGCAAAATATTTTCTTGCATTGACTAAAAATCATTACTCTGCAAGCCACTTTCTGAGAAACTTTAGATATTTCCTGAAATACAAAATAGCTACAGTGACATATAAAGCACTTCCCCCCCATAAACTAAATACTCCCTGGGGAAAAATAGGGTGTTTGTCCCTCTGAAATTCACCCATTACTTTGCTGAGCAGTCATCTCAATTTCTTTCTATTAAAAGTTTGATATTAGCTACAACAAAGAAATTGTTAATGAGACATGCTTTGTTTTATGGAATTACCCAGCACACAATGTGCACTGAACCGCCCTTTCATAAAGGAAGATAAATAGAGAAGGTAAGCGCAGAGAAACGCAAAGAACCATAGCTCTGAGCAGATAGCGATGAGCTAGTTTTAAATTTTAGCTTTCAGTCAAGTTGTTTATAGCACTTAGTTTATCTTGCATGTATTTTTTTCCTCAGCTTCTTGGCAGAGGATGTTTGTTGGATGGAATATGAATTGAAAACTGGCTGACATTTTGCTCCAGGCACCCAGCCGGCTGTGGAAAGTTGCAGCCTTTTCGACCACCAGCATGTTTGCTGCTCAGGGTACTCCGGCAGCGTGTAGGAGCTGCTCTTGAACTGCTTGGTGCTATGCTACAGTTTGGGCCAAAGCCCATATCACGCCCGAGATGGGCCTGTCCCTTCGGGTGTCCCATCTCATACATGCAATATGACAAACTCTGACCCGTGCTGATAGAGAAAATAGTACTTCTCAGTATTAAGGGCTAAACCCTGAAATCCATCAGCAAGTTTTTCATGCCCAGTTTGGTTTTGGTGAGATTCTTGGCCTGGGTCAGCTTCATTGATTTTGTCCTTGGGGAGTGTTGTTGGGTTTTTTCAGTGTTTTATCCAGACTGTGGTGTTTACTTTTTCCATAGAAGGCAACCTATAAATGCAGGTGAAATTTCCATAGTCCTCACCTGACAAGCGGCACATAATGAGTTGGGTTAATGATACTGCCTCCTCGGGAGCAAATTGGACACTTTCACTGCTGCAGTTGGTAATTAGGATTTCAGCTGTTCTGTGTGGAATGAAGTTGAGCTGACAAAAAGGTAATTACATTGCAGTGCGTTAAAAAGCAGGTACTGCCGTATAATTACCGGAGACTTTGTGTGTGCGTGTGTTGTTTTTCTTAAATTCATAGTCATCCCCTAACAACAGAACTGGGGACGGCTGGTGCAGGGTGCTTGCCAAGAAAAGCAAATTAGGAGGGTTATTACAAACCAATGTTTTCCTGCGTTCAAAGCCAAATTTAACAAATGCTCACTCGTTCCTGAGATGGGAGAGTCAGGAATGGAAAGAGAACCAGTGTTAAATTCCTAAAAGAAATTGAAGTAGTTTGTCTGCACACTTCTGTTCTGCCCCTGCTTTACCACTACTAATAACACAGCAAAACTGCAGTATATGAAGGAGTCTTGGAAAGTCTTCAGTATTTATTTCCATGTGGTGTTTTCTGCCCTGCGGTGGCCATCTCTATGGAGCACCAGTAGCCACTGTGTTAGTGCTTCAAACGGCAGCAGCAAAACTGTGCAGAGGTGGGTGTCCCCTGCCTGGTGGCTGTGCCACCTCTTCACGATGCCCCTCTGCTGCGGGCCTCGTCCCACAGGGCAGGCTGGGGAACACCAGCATTTTAGTGATGGGTGTTGGTAGTTATCAGATACACTCTTGTCTCTCTTGTGGTCTTTTGGTTTTGGCATTTAGTCTGGATCTTCCTTTATCATTTTGTGTGTGCTGTCTGAGCAGCCCCTTCCCCAGCCCTTGTCCCGTTGTTTTTACATGGGCAGCTCTGCTCCCACAGCCAGGAGGGGTGATTCTCTTTTTCTTCTCTCCTCCTTTCCATCCCTATCTCTTGAAAGGCTCAAGAGTATGACAGCAGCTCTTTTCACCTCCAAGATCATTTATACGCAGGGCATCCTTGCCCATGCGGAGCTGCTGGTGCAGCCAAGAGGAAAGGCCATCTGTGTCAGCAGCGACAGTCATTTTCTATGAAGATTAATTTGGAAGTTCCCATTGACAGGACTCCTTTGGTGTGTCCTGCATGGCTGCCGGCAGCAAGGCGGATCGATGGCAGTCTGACAGCTTACCTCCTATGCAGCGAGTCCTGGGCCAGGGCACTGGGCTGGCATGCCACGCTGTCACCCTGCTTCCCTCCAGCTTGGCAGCTTATGCATAGCCTAACACTCTGGCGTTTAAATTGCTGGAGCTATCAAGGCAGAGATTGGTTTGATGGAGAAATTCAGGGTATTTGTGAGCGTGTTCGATGTAGATTAATTTTCTTGCAAAGCAGAGCAGTGTAGACTCTCAGACCATGTGGAAAGGCGAGGAGCTGTGGGCTGGGTCTCCTCACCAACTGTGGTCACTGACCTGAAGCTACCTACTTGATGTTTTGCATTAGAATTGTATAAATTCAGCAAGTTAAACACTGTTAAGGGAGCCCAACTCCTGGCAAAGGAGGGCTCAGCAGGACGCCATGCACTGATTTCTCTCTCCACCCCAGAAAGCACATGCTGCATCTCTGAAGCAGGAAGGGAGGATGGAGAAACATCCCCTGTGTTTCCCCAGGCTTTCAGTGTGCATACAGAGATGATCAGGTGCGACTGCATCTAAATTAAAAGGGGAAGTGATGATAATGGGCCGGTATCATGACATGTACTTCATCCATACCTGGGTAGATCAAATTAGCCTTGCAAGACACCATGCAGCAAAAAAAATTCTAGGTAAAGTACATAGAACGTGGATTTGTAGTTGCCTTCTGTAGATAAGTTGAGGGCATTCGACTTTGGAGATCACAATTAGTATTGTTTATCCTTTTTTACTGTACAGGTATGTAAAGGTGAAAGAGAGGATTAGTCTTCAAAGATGCCAATATCTGACTGGGGAGAAATTCCTAGAGGTATTATACTTCTCAACCATGTGTTTGGGGTGGTTATCACTTCAAATATGAGCAAAGAATGGAGGTGCCAATGTTTGACGACTTTATCTGAAAAGCTGCTAAACGGTTTTTTCCTCATGTACTCAGGGAGAACAGGGAGAACATACTGGTGTGATGGCTCAGAAGGGAATTTCTGTCCCTATGCAATACACACTTGAATGCAGAGAAAATAATGGGCTAGTGAAATGCTTACTTGGCAGTGTCCATCAAACTTCACCAAAAACCTAAAAGCCAACACTGAAATTTTATAGCTTCAAACAAAATAATGCTGAGTGACATGCTGCAACATAAAAGTATGCAAAATGTTTTGATAGCTACAAGTGTAAAAAAAAAATTGTTTTCTGTGTAGCCAAATACATCACAAAGAAGTAAATATAATAGTTTGTTGTTGATACACGAACCTCTCCCAGGGAGAGTAATTTCCACGTAAGGAAAAGCACTGCTCTATCGTTAGCAAAACAAGAGTATCAGTGAATGTAAATGAGGTCATCTTTTTACCAGCGGTCCAAATTGTGAGTCCGTTGCTGTAGTCATGGCAGTAAGCATCCTGCCTGAGTGAGAAGCCCTGAACTGCATTCTGAGAAGGTGGCACTGAGAATAAGGGAAGTCTGCTCATGCTTCACATCCTAAATTATTAATTTAACTCCTCCTGCTATTTTAAAATGGTAACATTATTTCTGAGGTCTTAGGGCAGACAGGTTCGCACTGCCACCTGAAAAAACTCATTTTGCTCCATGTTCTTCTCTCTACTCCCCCTTACAAATAAAATGCCTCAAAACCCTGAATGTTTTTATGACCAACACTAGTAAGCCACTCCAAGTTGTATTTTCTTGGTTACAAAGCAGTTACATAATAATTCCATGGATTTTTTTTGTCATAGGAAATCCTTTTTAAACTAGTCTGCATTTTCTCCATTGTTGAATCCAGTTCGCACGTGCTCAGATACAACCTTGTCCAAAAGAAAGACTGCTAGAAATTGGTTCATAATAGAGCTTGCAACAGAATAACTTAAGATTGTATCTGCAGTTATCGCTGTAGACTTTACATCTTGATAATGGAGGAATCTTTGCTGATAAAACAAGAATGCAGTTCTATATTACATGATGTAAGGCTCGTGGAGATGCTGTTTACTGTATTGGCCATAGTTATCTGAAAACTATCAAATGTTTATTGCAGTATAACACGATGCTTCCTGTGGCATCCTGGCAGTGCTGTTGTCATACAGTGAGGATAGCAGTGTTGCGGGGGTAGGGAACACTTTGACTAGACAGGAGAGAACAAGGTGGTGCTGATGAAATTCCTCCGGATCAATAGGTCCTGGGTTAAATATTGCCAGGAGATTTGTCATTGCAGGGTCTCTGCAGACTGAGGTAGCTTGCGCTGGATCAATATTTTTTTTTTCTCTAGACATGTTCTTAACTATTTCCTGATCCATGAGAGTTTATAAAATCCTCCCCCGCCCCGCCCCCTCTTTTTAGCAAAAGCTTAATTTTTAGTGCAAGTATACAACCATAGCTGACATCATGATGTGTCCTGTGCCGTAACAGCTTTCCGTAGTCCATCAGCGGATTTAGCTCAGAAGGTTTAGGGCAGGGGTTCTCAAACTACGGCCTGCGGGCTGGATACGGCCCCCCAGGGTCCTCAATCCGGCCCCCGGTATTTACAGACCCCCCCGCCGGGGGTTGGGGGGAAACCAAGCAGCCGCAGATGACTGCCTGCCACTGCATCCGCGCGCCAGCCCCCTGGTTAAAAAGTTTGAGGACCCCTGGTTTAGGGGGTTGGGGGGAAGGCACAGAATTGTAAACATTGTAATAATGAAAAATTACTGGGTCCCTTTGTTTTCTCCTTTGCCACCTTGTTGCTATCACAATGTAACTAGAGCCTTGGTTCCTAGCACTCTGAGCCATGGCACTTTAAATCCTGTTTGCAGTCCAGGACATGAGGGTCACCAGGGTCTGATATCACGTTAAATGCATGGAGCCTGGGGAAAAGCTAAGAATGAGACATTCGTTTGTTTGCATGTAGTTCAAAGTGCTAGCTCCTTCCTTGCGTTGTGAGCACTGAAGTAGCAAAGGTGGGACAGTGCAGACCTGGACTTTGGGGGCAGGGTGGCAAGACACATTAGACTCATGTCGCAGACTGGCCACGTTTTATGATGGTACTTGTGCCTGAGTACAAAACTTTCCCTTTCTCTTAATTTGTCCCTGATTTTCCCCCCAATGAGTTTAATCCCAGGAGCTTTCCCATGGCTTGTTTTATGTGGACTGTCTGAGGGAGAGCAGGAGATCAAAAATGAGGTTTTTCTGCTCTTTATTATAGATATGCTTCCAGCCAAGCAGCCTTGAATCTTCCCTGTGAGCAAGACACATTTACGTTGCACACAGTTGTACAAAAAGAAATGAGGATTTATTGTACAAAAGAATGAGGTTTCCTCACCAAAGGCAGTATAGAAAGAGGCATTTTCCACTCAGTAAGAGGTATGTGGTTTAAGCGAACTGGTCCTTGCTAATTCTGAATATCTCTAGAGATGGATTTTCACCCTTCAGCAAATGTGGAAAAAGGAGAATATTACACAAAAGAAACTTCCTTTTCTTAATATCTCCAGTTCTTCCTAGATCTCTCTTCCTGCTGTCTCTGGGTAGTTTAGGTTCATTTCTAGCAGAGATATCCATTAAAGGTTATAGGGTTCCTTTGTTACAAACAAATGCAATTTCACCAATAATTTTAGCTCTGGGCTAACAAAAAACATCTTCTGCTGGATCCTATAATGACATCCAACTGCCTGGTCTTAACGACTCTGCAGGCTGTTTCTAAGCTGTGTTTTTTTATATATGTTCAAAAAAGTTACCACAAATTTGGAAAAGCCTTAGAGGAAAAGGTGTGAGAGTGATGCGAGGCTTGGGAAACATGCCTTATAGTGGGAGATGAAAGATAGCTCGGTCTGGTTAGTTCATCCATGGGAAGGGAAGGAGTCAATTTGATTATGGTCTAGAAGAACCAACGCAGAAGAGAGACTTCTGCTATTACGTAGTGTTTTGATCTCTGTATTTTTTATTCTGTTAGATCAGAGGATTTGATGCTGAGTTTAACATGAAAAAAAATAGTTTGCATTATGGATACTTAATCTCTGTAGCAAGTAGTGTAGGCAAGTAGTGGATTCTTCCTCATTTGTAAGTCTTTAATTCAGTAATATCTACCTCTTTTATACAAGTTTTTCTTTAGTATATTATAAGGCAAAGAAAGATTGATACAGGGGATGCCAAGACTGGAAATCTGTGTAAAAGTGTGTTAAAGCTCAAGCAGATGTTTTAGGCTTAAGAGAAGTTGGTTGATGTTCCCTGGCCTGGGTTATGTGAAAGGCTTGAACAGACAACCAGAATGCTGCCTTCTTGTCCTGAAAAAATAAATCTGAGAATACGATCAGTTAGTAAAATAGGCTGTTATGGATCACAGGGTGCTACTAAGCAAACAAATGTGTACATTAGGAGAGAAGTGACCAAGTCAAGGATTTTCCTCAGGTGATATATCTCCCTCTTTGTTTCCTTCCATCTTAGCAAACCTTGGCAATTTGAACGACTACTGGTATTGAACCGATAATGGCCAGTTATGCTTTATTGGCTTCGTTAACATATGATGGTTTTGCAGAAGTAAAGCTTACAGGCTGGTGCTGGTTATCCTGTCAGTGAAAGGCCGGTTAGCCCGATGATTCTGCAGAGATTGATTAAGCAATGAGTCTTGACAAGGCTTGCAACATTGCTGCAAAATAATCAGACCTCTGGGAACTTTTAAGATTATCAGCGTGAGCCTTGGATTCCCGTGGGTGCATTTATCACATGGGATCCTCACCATAGAGTGGCTATTAATACACAGTTGTTTGCGTTAGAAATATTTTGTTGCTACTGATCTGGTCCCTTGGAAGATTCATCTGGTCGGTTTGACTTGCTATCAAAAAAGCCAGCAAAGCCACACTGCTGACTTTAAACGTCTGCTTCTTATGCTTAATATTGCTCCTTGTCTGCACCCAGGTACAAATAGAAATCCCGATGTTACCTATCTCATCAAATTTATACTGTCAAGTAAAAAAATCTGGCTCCAGCAGTAGGGCTGTCAGAGATAGGTGGTCTAGCACTGATGACCCATCTCTCCCTATAAAGTAGTCAGCAGGTGAGAAACTCTCCTATAAATGACCGAACTAAACTGATATACCCTGTCAGTGACAGCTTGTTTTCCATGCTCTGCCAGAGACAAGAGTTTTCCATGACTTCATGGGGCAAATCTTTTTTATAAACTCAGTCCATTTCTTGCACGGTGGAGAGAAAAAGGAAACGGCCTTCTCTACGGATGGCAGGAGGCAGAGGCTTTCCTTTCCAGCAGCGTGCTACCCCTATGGCCTCTGCTTGCCAGAGCAGGACAAAGAAGGCTGCCTGCTTATACCCGCACGCAGATGGGTCGTTCATGCAGCAGCGTTGCCACTCGTGCTTTCTTTACCCTTTGCTCTCTGCCAGTGCTTGTTTACCTGGTCTGGCCTATGCTATTGTCTGAGGGAAGATGAAGATGAACTTAGTTACTGAAAAGTTCACGTGCTGCTAGCCAGTTTCTCTGCTCATTTTTACACCTTTCTAGAGCAGAAGAAAATAGCAAAAGTGAAACCATCAGTCTTCACGTAAGCTGATAACATGATGCATGAGGAAGGTTCTTGGCAGAGCTTGATTAGCTTAAGCACAGGATCATGTTGATTTTATCTCTGTGGCTCTTGGATGAAGCTACGCTACACGCAGGCAGCCCAAAGCTGGGCAAACGAGTTTCCTCTCTCTCTGCAAAAAAACCTCTGTGGACGTACCTCAAGTGACTCAAGCTCTTTCAATTAAAAAAAATAATAATTGGGAATAGCAATTAGCTCTTTATTTCAGTGGGCTTTGGCTGTGGTTGGAGGCATGTCTGTATGTAGTACCTGGGAGATACTTGAAATAGACACAAACGAACCACTTCTCAGCAGCACGGATGATGCTCTGAAAGTGCCACTCTGACGTGGCTGCACTGCTGCGTTTGTCAAGTGCCCCGCTTTGTTCTGTCTTGGGATACGTGCAGGAGGTGAAAGCCCTATGTAAGCAGTCCTCATTCATGCAAATAAAGCTGTGGTCGTCACTGAAATTCTTCGCGTGGCATAAGGCTCAAAGTTTGATCAGTCTTTTCTATAAACTCAGGGGTTTTGGTGTCGAACTTCTAGGAGAGTTTCCAGATTACGCATTGGGAGGAATGGACAGGACAACAGACAGAGATCTGAATTTTCTAAAATCAGGAATGAGAGTTTTCTCAGCTTAATAGCTGCTTACCTCTGCATACTCAGTCTGCGTGGAATCTCCTTGGGTGCATCAGGCAATACCTTTAGACTCGGACTACAAACTTTTGGCTTGTGTAGACACATGTTTTTGCACACAAGAGGCAAAAGTCTTAAAAGAGTCAAATTTGAGAATCTTACTTAATTCATATACAGGGTTTGTGGGTGTGTTGTACTCCCCCTCCAAAAAAAAAAAAAAAGAAAAAAGAAAAAAAAAGGTGCATAGTAAAGAAACTGAAATGATAACTGAGAAAACAGATTGTAGAATATATTATTAGTGGTGCCAGTTTAGTAACTTAATCTGATTTAAAAAAAAAAAGAATTTAGCAGTATTTCAGTCACTATTGCTTTGACTGGATTTAGGATAGTTTTAGGAGTGAGGGAGGGAGGGAAGGAATGTTAAAGGCGGATTTTGTGTTCTGAAAGTGTGATAAAGTGTTAGTTCAGTAGCACCCCTTTATGAGAGTGGCTTTTCCAAAGCCATCTAAAATGTTATCGAATAATGATGCAGTGAGCGACGATTGCCTTGCTGTAGCATCCGTCAGATTAAATAACTTCTGTATCAGTCATTCTGCGTAATGCAAGATGTCATGTTAATAGAGCAGTGACATAGGATCAATAGTACCTGCTTTGAAAATTAACTATATTTCTTTTGAACTGCTTGCTGGATCTTGAGAAAATGACAAAGAAACCAGAAAGTATTCAGAGTAATGTAAAAAGTGAATAAAAATGTGTTTCTGTAGTAGTACTGAAGCATCCAGCATTAAGGAGTTTGCTGTCCTGAGAGAATATTTTAATCTTCTGAGACATGCTTAAGTCTGTCTAAATGAATCATTTGCATGTTTGCTAGACACACATACACATGCATGTACATGCATATACATGTTCACACACACACTCACATACAGATTTCCATGAAGATATAAGGTGATGTGAAACTTATCACGTGTAGCAAAGTGTTTGTACCTATTAGCCTTGATCATGGTGGAACTTGATTGGACTCTGTATTTTTAAGGATGCTGTGAAGTAGTCTTCTAAGGAGATGTTCAGTGAAGTAGTGTCTTAAATAGTAAGATGTGGGACCTTGACCAAAAGTGCTCAGGCTTATTAGAGGTAAAGTTCAAAAATCTTTTAATGAATCCGAATTTAGATAGTAATATTAATTTCAAAACATGTCCCCTCTTGTTTTCATGGTCACTTCAACCTACGTTAACAACATTTTGCCCTTTGAGCTAGTCTTACACTAGGTTGTAAGAGTTGTGATGGGACCATTTATTTGAACTGTATAGAAAACTGAGAAACAATTGTAGCTGGCTAAACAGAACAGGCATTATTCTGGCATAGTATCACATGGTGAATCTAAATACATTTAGAGGGCAAATCATATGTCTGCATATAGGTCTGATGGGTTTATCGATCAACTGATTGTTGCACAAACAGTAAAATGGTCTTTAGACATCCACCATCCAACACACTGCTACCAAAGAAGAGACTTCTTATGGTAGCCTGTCTTTTTATAGTTGTATTCCACATATCAGTATCTCACATAGGTGAAGCCAAAACTACCAATAATGTTAATTTCTGGGTTGGATGACTTAATAGGAAAAATGTGGGGAAGGATGACTTAGAAACTATTCAGTGGATACAAAACTATGGTAATGAAAAGAACATGCATTTTCCCTAAATTGCTCCAAATTTATAGCTCTGCAGGGTAAAGGGAACTGTAAGTAGACATGAAGCTTGGTGAAAGGGAGATTCAAGAAGCAGAGGAATAGCACAACATGGAGAAAAGAACCTGCAGGGGAAAGGGGTGAATTACTATTATTAAGGCATCATATATCCTATCTTTCATTGATTTTTTTTACTGATTTTCACAATGCATAAAATTTATTTGATTTTTATTGATTCAATTATATATCCTTAAAGACTTAAATATAGTCTTAAATATATCCTTATATCCTTACATTTCAGTAGTATTTTATCTTTTTCTTAGTGGCGGTGAACATTGGTCAAGTTCAGATAGGGCAATGTGTGTACTTTGACCCATGATAATATCTGTAAAATGCTGCTTCATGTCATCGCTTTCTCATCAGAGCCCCTAACCTTCATCATCAACAGAGCAAATTGGTCCATTTTTTTGGAAATCACATACACGCACATACAAAAGGCATTGGTGGTTTGTGTCTTAATAAATGGATGGGAAGTCCGCATCAATGTTAACCAATTGATAATAGTTCTTGAAAACTAGTAAATACTCCTGGCTATAATAACAGCCATAAGTTCAGCTGATATGTCAGGAACAGGTACGTACATTCAAGAACCTGATAAATGGTACTAATTAGTGGAAAGTTAAGGGGTAACCTGTGCTCAAATTGAATCAGTCTAAACCACCGTCCCAGTCTGAGGCTGTACTTCGTCTGTGTGTGTGTATACACAGTATGTACATATACTATATACAGGTATATATATGTGCATATATGTATACAGTGACAGTTTGTGTAAGAGGTGGAAAACATGGACATTCCTCTGAAGTCAATGTAGAGTGAGAGATCCTAAAGTGCTGTTTCTGAGTGAAAGCACTTTTGAGTATTTCTTTCTTTCTCTAAAAATACAAAGTGTTCTGATGTTGCATTTATCTAGACATTGCATGCAAACCAGGAATGAACTTAACTGGAGCACAGTACTGGAGCTGTTTTGAACTTTGTATTTGTTGTGAGAATCTTAATGGAAGGTTTGTTTTGGTTGTTGGGATCATATCTGTGTGGGTTTTCTCATCTTTTTTGAGGACTGGAAATAGAATTAATGGCTGAAAACTACCTGAGCGAGTGGAGTGCACGGTGTGCACTCAGCTTTCAAACTCAGCTTTTCTCTGCTCTGAAACTCAGTTATAATTCCAGAAAAGCATGCCTGAAAAGCTTCTAATGTTATTTCTGTGCTCAACATTGCTCTCAACATGTCAGTGGGATGAAAGTCACTATAGAGATGTCAGATCATTATTATCATTCTTGTTTTCATCAGTATGGAGTGAAAAAGGGGTCATGGAGAATGATTCTAACAAAAATGACTGGAGAAAGGCAAATAAAATATAGAGGTATGACTTCTAATGAACATTTTGACAGATTAGATTGGAAACAAGATACCAAATATTTCCTTGCTTTGGCTGAAATCACTGTTGGCTGCAGCATCACGATTAGTAACAGAGAAACAGCAGTGCTGGGTCAGACGGGTGGACCTTGAAGCATTATTTTCCCTCATCTTGTTTGGCCACGTGGTAATAAAACACGTTTAAAACAAAAATCACCACCCTGCCCTATTTTGATTGCTTTTATATGGCTGTGGCTTCAGTGAGGTCCCCAGAGCATCATCTGCTCCCCGTTGCCGCCAGCACAGAGCCTGGCCAGGGATGCTGGCAGGAGGAGCTGCGGATACAGGCTCTGCCCCCTCCTTGGCTGCTGGCTGGAGCCGTGACCTTGGACTAGCTGATCCGCCTCCCTGTGCTGGTTTTCCTGGTTGTGAAAAATTGAGAGCAGAATAATTCTGAATTACCTTACAAGGCTGTTGAGGGGGTCTTAATGAACATTCGCAGAGCACTTTGAGACCCTTGAATGAAAGAAGCTATAAAAATGCAAGATGTTATTTATTTATGAAGGTCCTCTGGGTTTTGGCCAACAGCATGAATTGTTGACATTTAATTATTGAAACAGTATGCCTATCAGACCCCTTATGGTAGGAAGAGATAAATAATGCAGAAGACTTCAGAAAACCTGGTCAATACCCTCTCGAGATCTGAAGCAAATATACCAGACACGTAGCTCCAGCCTAAAAAGAACTGAATAATTAAACCAAGGAATGAGATCAGTTGTTCTGAATGCTCTTTATAGCTCATGCACAATGTTCTACAAATTATTTATTATTAGTCCATTACTTACAAGCAGCCTTTTCTAAATAAATACCATACAGCTTGCCTGCAATGGTCTCTTTATCGTGTGAATGTATTAAGGACCGGTGAAAATCTATCAGCATTTTAAGTTATTTGAGCAATTGCAACGTTTCTTCCTGATATCTTGACCCTTTAAGAGTTTTTTTAAAAAACCTTATCATAGAACCAATTAATACTTTTAAATATGTAATCAATCAACTTGATATGAAAAGAAAAAAAGATTTAGATGTTCGGAACACTTTTGAAGAAGCTACTTAAAAAGAAGGAAAAGTCTGTGCAGTCACATTAATTATACAGTTCATTTTAGATGATGTTTTTCATCCAAGCATTGCAAAGTTTTTAAAACTGTTGAGGCTTAATGACACTGCAAGGCAAAGTACGTCATTTACAGTACTGACGGATAAAGTGAGACACTGAATGTGTTATAAGACAGTCTGTGACAGGGTCTTGGGCGCACAGCAAGGAAACAACAAGGAAGTTCTGTTCCTCCTCTTCAGGGCGTACTTCCTGCTCTCCAAACTCTTTAACTACAGAAAAGCAGTGTATTAGTATTTGCAGAGGGCTACTAGAAGGGAAAGACACTTCAGGAAAAGCTATCAGACCAACACCTTTTGCCCTTGTTCTCAATTGCTTACTTGTTTTAATGCCTGGATTTTGCTGGCACAAAGATTTATAATTAGAAGATAACTATTTTATGTTTATTATATTTTTATCTACATGTAATATATGCTGACCATTTCTACATAGGCTGACTCTAGCAAGTCCCTGTTTATTCAATGCCATGCTGCAGGCTGAGTAAATTTGAGATTAGAACTCCTCCATCTCTGTGACAATGCAGTGATGCGTGGACATGATGCTAAATGAAACTGTGACTGAGCAGTGGGATTTTAGCAGTGATTTGAATGGAGATGTTTTTTGCCAACTGTCTTGGAAGACTTTAATTCAGGAATTTATCCATTGCAATAATAGATCACAGTGATTTTGACTAATTTAGAGCTGTTCATTAAATTATTATATTCTGACTGTCATTTCAAGTAGAAACAGTATTTGTCTTCATTTCCAGCTCCACAACATTTATATCACAATGACGACGCTGAAGGAATGATGCTCCATGCAGAATCATGCAAAGTGTAATTTGCTGTCTCCATTGATTAGGTGGCATCATCTCCATAGCATCTCACCTCTTTCTGCATGTCTCTTGTTAAAGTACTGACCGTGTCTGACCCTGCTTCAGTTATCGGATATGACATGCTCACAGCCTTAGGTAGTGTGACTCTGAAATAGTTGGGGAAAGGGAGAACAGCCAATTTCTGTGATGGCTGTAGAAGAGGATTAGTAAATTCCACAGATGTGAATGATTCCTTCAAGCAGTGTGGATACTGAGCTAGAGAATACTGAGGGAAGCTAATAATTCAGGCTGAAACTCCTCTGCCTGGGGCAAACAGTGCTGCTGGATGCTGCTTCTCATTTGAGTGGAAACTGAAAGGATGAAAAACCATATTCTCCTTCACTTTTCTTTTTGCTTTCTTTCTCTCTCTCTCTCTCTCCACCCTACCACCCACCCTCACCCCACCCCAGCTGGGTAGCTATTGTACATTTATGTTCAATATTTCTAATATATTTGTAAAGTTTGGAAACAGGACTGGAGGTTAATATTTCTTCTGATACACAAAAAAAAAAAAAAAAAGAAGGGATGGAAGAGATGGTTGTCCTCAAACTATTACTCTGAATTTACTCCAGCATAAGTTAAAGGGGTTTTCTTCGTTTCTTTTTGTATGATACAAAAAGCTACAAATGAATGAACAGATTTTTAAGTGCTTACTGATGTGTTTGGCTCAACTCTTGCAGCTGAGCTTTCAAAACATTTGCTGTATTTATATTACAAGCATTTCACATATGCAAGTATATGGTATTTAGGAAAAGTCCAGCTATAGCACTGGTAGCATGGCTTCCATTTGGCTATGCAAGCAATAAGCACTATGGTTAGTGTGAAGTCCAGGAATTAAATTGTCTGTACCATAAACCAGGATAGTGGAATATTGAAAACAGAAACAATACCCCAAAATACAACCAGTGCTTAAAAATCCAGTGTAGTCTGGGATCCCTGACAATGCAAAAATGTTCCTATGATCAGCGTCTTTCTCTAATGATTCTGGTTAATTGCCTTAAAGCTTAAAGACAATCTGAGATGGAAAAAACCCAACACATATATTTGGGGGGGGGGCTAAAAAATGAACAAGATGTAGAGTCAATCTGTGGCTCAGGCATCAACTTACCTTAGTGATGCTAAATAAATCTGATTGCCTTCCTCTGCCTTGCTTTATTCATTGAGAAGGAGGAACGAGAACCTCTGTGCTTGTCTAGTGAGAAGGTATACTGTCTGGGCCAGGGAGCCCGTGACTGTACAGCGCTCAGTACAGCAGTTCCTGTAGCTTGAATAATACCATGAATTTAAGACAGGCTTTAGGAATACTGTGGTATGGGGCATAGCAAAGTAGGCAGAAAAGGATTGGGATATTAAAACTACTGCAGGTTTTGAGAACCAAGGTCTTATATTAATTTCTTCCTGTCATTAACTTTCCTCGTCTTAGCAATATTTTCTGTAGGATGTGAAGTCATATCTGATATTGATTGCTGTGTAGTCTGAAGCACAGATAAGTGTCAGCTTGCATTAAGCTGGAGTTAGACCTCTCCTCTCCCCGCCAGCCCTCCCCCTCCCCCTTAGTGCTTTAATGCCGTAAGTAGGTCATTGCAGAACTGGAAGCTGTATTTTTTCCTTCTTCCCCATGTGGCTGCTGGAATACATTTAATTGCAAAGCAGAGCATCAAAGCTGGAGTAGCCAAGCTCACCTCCAAAAGATAATTAGCAAATCTCTGCTGGTGCAGTGCGCTGGAGGGTGAGCTACAATTGGAGATGGGTAAATACGCTGGTGTTTGGAGTCCTCACGTTTTTAAAAACAATTCCTGTTTGAGACTTCAATAGTTGCATGTTTTATTGGGCCAAAGCAGTGCTCAGATTCCCAGTTCAAATGCACTGGTGGGTATATACTCAGATAACGGGGACATGCATGGCTTCAGTGCTGTATTTTGGAGGCTTGGCTGAAACATAAACCAGAAGTAACAAACTAAAACTGGAGAGGGGGAGAGAAATGAGGTTTTTACTTGAAACTGTGTCAGGTGAAGTGCAAAGGGCCAGCTTCCAGCAGGCACGTGGTGCAGCTGTCATCCAGCCAGTGGTGGCTGGTGTGCTTTTGGGTGTTTTGGCACCAACCTCATTGCTGTGAATATATGAGAACAGCTGTTTGAAAACACTTGATTTCTGGATGTGTTTAACGTAACTATTTAAGCTTTTAGAAGACTGAGCTGGAGAATTGATTGGACTAAGGTTTGTTTATAAAAATTTAGAAAAGCTGCTAGGTTTAAGCGTAACATAAGAAATAAGTATATCTAGAGTCTCTTCCCAATTCTGCTAGGAATTTCCTAAATGAACACCCTGTAGGATCTTGTGCAGTAATGTAACCCCCAAAATAAGGATTATGGTATTATTTTAAAGGCTTTAGTACATCATTGCGCTCTAGCGATTATCAGATAAACTGATAAGCAGTGTCGCAAAAATTTTTATTAACAAACAAAATATAGACTCTCATATTGCCATTTTAAGCATTACACCAACATACTTTTTGGGTTTTGGTTGGTTGGTTTGTTTGTTTTTTTTTTTAAAGTGTCATAAACTTCCTCATCTTGGTCATAAAAGTTGTCTTAGTAACTGGGCAGTTAAATAATGGAAGTTCTATCCAGAATTCTCTTGTGGCCATAAATATTCCTGTTGTCATTCATGACTGGGAAGGGCTAAATCAGCAAGGTCTGACTGTCACACTTTAATAATGCTACTTACGCTTAATTGGCAGGTACAGCCAGGAGATTTGAATCCAGATGGCTTCTTTTCAGGTCAGAAAAAAGTATACAGAGTCCTAAAATTCCGAAATTTAACTTTTATCTATACATAGTATGCTGAGACCTTGCATGGCCATTGAAAGAGTGTTTACTGAGGGTGTTCTTAGAGATAGCTGGGAAACTCTGAATGGGCTGTGACCTGTCCCAGAATGGGATGTTCAGAGGAGCTAAGGGCCCTGAGCACAGGAGACCCAGGGAAGGTTCAGCCACGTGGGACCCCTGCAGCCTGGGGCTTTGCTGTCATTCTGCATCTCGCCCTGCAGACTGGAGCAGAGAGTTTGGCAATGCATGTCAGAATTGAAATGGTGGGTCAAGTTCAGAGCTGAGGTGAGTCTCCCCTGAAGTTGTGCCAAGCTGGAAGCGACCCCACCTGTTGTACCACTTTGCAGCAATTACATTAAGGGTATTTTTATGGGTCTTTATCTAGCCTTGGAACAAATGTACCTGCTGGCACTGTGCTGCTGGCTCCTGACTGCTACACTTTACTCATTTTCTGAAATAGGGTAATAGAGCTAATTTAATATCCTTTTTTTATTTGGATTTGGGTTTTTTTGCGGGTTTTTTTGTGTGTCATGGACTGCCTTGTCAAAAGCAAGATTAATTTATTCAGTTTCAGTTGAATCCAGGTTGGCAAATGCAGGGAAGATGTTAGCTCACATTAAAAGACACCCCTGATCCACTGGAAAATGTTTAGAAATGTGTGAACTCTTCGCTCTTTTTGCCATCAGATCATTCTAATCCCTTTGCTTTATTTGGATGTTAGGCCTCCAATTCCTGAATTTTCTGAATTGTTTTTCCTGTAGGTTTCTAATCTGTGCTAAATCCTTGTGAATATCTTTTCTTTCCTTTTATGAGAGCCTACCCCTGGATCTGCTACTAGCTCTGCTGGGTACGTGTCCCTTTTTGTGCCTTAATGTGTGGAACAGGATAATGCTACTTTCTTCCTTTGTAAAAACATCGAGGAGTTACAGCTGAAAAGAGAGCTTGGTATCATTATTTTTTCTTGCTGCATGGGGAGCTCCTTTTCTGTGGCAGAAATAACAACATTCATTCTTCATTAATTTAAATTACAAATTGAACATTGGTTGCTTCTCTGCAGAGATGGTGACAACACCGCAGCTCTAAAGTGCAGCATGCAGAGTCAGACCCTTGGCTGATATAGCTCAGCATTTTCCACTGAAGGTAATGAAGCTGTGATTTATAGCAGATAAACATCTACAATATCTCTAAAAGCCCTCTCCACAATCTGTCACCTGCTATTGTGGGCTCAGCAGCAGAATGAGATAATAGGAAAGATAAGGAATTACGGAAAGGCTCATTTTCTTCTCACACAGGAAAAAGAGCTTGGTCAGAAAAGCAAGGCATGACTTTAGTCCATCTGTTCTCCAAGGAGCACTCACTCCAGCCCCTGTCCAATACCTGTTGTCTTGGCCCTCCTACAGTTTGCCAAAACTACCTGGCCAAATTTTCAAGCCAGCATTTCAGGTGCTGGTTGACGGGAAGACAACATGTGACATAGTGCACTAAAATGAGTTCCCTGAGTCTGTCCTTAACTGGGGGATTAGGATAGCTCCAGCCTACGTTTTCCACCCATGGTGTTCAAAGACAACCGTCCCAGGGTGTGATGTTGCTGTGCCCCTTGCCCTGGCTCCATTGGGATGTGCGGGCAGCTGCAGGAAGGGCAGAGGAAGCTGCCTGTGTTGGCTTTGCACTACCTAGGAAAATCCTGCGATTTTCCATGCTCTTTGCCTGCTTGGAGCAATGCAAAAAGAGCAGATGGCATTAAATAATTTGGCCAATGCTGTTTTCATTATTTGCTCTGCTGTAGAGGTTTTGCATAAAATCTGTGGTTTGGCACTTGCTATAGATAGTTTTAAAGGAATAATACACACGTAGTTGCAAAAAGAAAATACTGATGAAACAATGTTTTTGTATTCTTGGTGTTCCTTGAAGCTGAGATGTACCACCTACTTTTCACTGAAATTTTCAAACTATTTTTGTGTTTATTTTTACATTTACCAAAAAAATTTTTATGAGAAAGTAAGTTCAACAATCAATAGCTTTTCAGTTTTCATCAATCATCTTTAGTGAAATAGCCTTAGAAACCTACAACTTTTGTATTTTTAAAGATATTTTTTTTTTTAAATCATATATGAAGTGGTTTACCCTTAAAAGCAAAATGTTTTTTCCCCCAAGGTGTGAAAAAGTGGTTTTCATTTCTGTTAAAATACAAAAAATGTTGAAGGACAGCTTTCAGCAACTATCTTCTGAAGCTGTGTTTCTTTGTTTTCTATTTTTGTTCAGTGACCATGAAAAGGTAATTATTGTTTGGTTATGGTGGCTGAAATGTGTAAGGTTTTGCTGACAAGAAAGTGATGTTCCCTTTTCAGTGGGCATCAAAGCCCACTTCATCAATCTACCACCTCATCTAACTAATCTCCTTCACAGTATTATATTTCTTTAATTCAAACTGCAAAAATACCACAATTTTTCCATGCACGTGTTCTTTTGGACATCTCTTACTCAGGTGACATATTTCTATTTCATATAATTAGAGATTATATAAAAAGCTGCAGGTTTCAGATCTTTCTCTTCAGGGAACTGTCTCCTGGGCAATGAAGAAAAAACCTGAAAATTATCTATTTCCTGTAAAGTACAATTAGACCACTTTAAAGAAATTCCATAATGAAATAGAATGTTCCATTAGTGTACAAAACTATATCAGGTGTTTCCTTGAACTTGTTTGGAGAGCATGGGGAATTATTATTATGTGGCAGCTGATATAGTGCTGTCCTGTCATTGTCTTCTTTCAGAGTCCCATAACTGGGGCTGAGCTAAGCAGTTTAAAAAATTTAAAGATTTGTTCTTTATTTCTGCTAGTAAACATTGTCTCCATACTGAACCTGAACATTTTCCAGCCATTGAATTTTTTCAGTATGTTATTTTTCATGCCTGATGTCCATTCAGGACAGGAGAGGGAGGTACCAGAAATGCAACAGGAAATTTGGATGAAGATCTGTAATAGCAGAAAGAATATCTCAGAGCACCAGATGAACGTTCATTATTCACCACCTTAAGTTCAAAATGGCATAAATTTGAACCTGGCTTTTGGTCCTCAGCCTACTTAGATATGCAGAAATGTGTTTGAATAGTCAGAATCTTTAAGTGGTTGGCATACATATATATGTCACATTTAAATAAGACTGATGCATTTCCTTTCCTGAACTGGGAGCTCTAGGCCTTTTTTTTGTGATCTTGAGATAAAAAAAAATAATTAAAAAATTAATATTTAAATTTTTATTCCTGAATCATATTGAGCTGTGCATCTAAGAAGTCCCTGTTTTATGGATATTAAACATGTTAACAGGCTCACACATTTTTTCCTTCACCACAGTCTAAGGAACGTAAGCCCTTGGGAAGTCAGCTTAAACACTGAAGGCCTGCCTTTGGTATGTGTAGTAGGAGAACAGCAGGACAGCTACTAGGATGTCTGTCGCTGACAACTTTAAGTATCACCCTTGACCCTTACAGGTGCATTGAGGTCCGCTCTGAGACACACAGAGCTATGTGTACCAAAACTCAATAGAAAATTCTGTCTGATTTTTGTACATGGTCAGGCTTTCCCACCAAAATAAACTTGATCTATTGTGGCTGTGTATATAAGGCTGACACAGGGACCTGAGGTTGAAGTAAGGAGTTTTATGATCATCTAGAGAAAGTTTATTCTAAAGTTTCCTACTTTGGGGGCATAAAACACTTCAGGACTGCACTGATGCTGCAAACATCTTTTTGCTGTCTGTTGACTCTACATCTGGATAGGGAGGTGGTATGGATTAGAAGAAATGTTCCCCACATATATGAAATGTAAAGCATATAAAATGGAAATCCACATTGCTCCTTCCTCCTGCTGGAGGGTTGGTAAGGTACTGAGGGAGCAGGCAGTTTCTTGTTCCATTTCTGGAAATGTAACAGTTCTTCTGTATTAACTTTTCATCTTTGAAACCACCTTTTGTAATTTTTTGACTCTCTGTGAGAGAGGTACTGGGATCTGAGGTCGCAGTTATTGCCAGTCTCTAACTGACCCGTGGGGGCACTACCGACCTTTGATTCATTTGGTGCTGGGTGCTGAGCTTTCTTATCGAGCCAGTTTTGATTGCCTCCTTTTCTTACCCAGCAAAAAGCGAAATACTGGGCTACATTTGCTGCATCCTGGTGGTATCTGATCTCCATGATGGTTACAGAAATACGGTGTCTGCAAGAGCAGGTGGAATTGGTAGGGAGGTACTCCTGTTAGTCCTCTGAGGAGTACAAGAAGAATGCAGCAGTCCCTAGCAGCAGTGATTTATGCTAACCTCAATACAGGCACTTCATTTAGATCTTCCTATTTACTCCCTGCACAGAGTATCAGAGTATAAAATGCTATAGGCTCTGCAATCGGGTTGGCAGTTAGTGCCTTTAATCTGTATAATACATTCTTGTTCAAGTTACTTCATATTCTGTTGGGGTTTTTTGGATGCCCTCATGATCCTAAAGGGTTTGACTGAGTTGGGTCTCTGTTCTGGGGATTTACGTTCCCTTCTGAATACAGATTCCACTGCAGAGTATTTTTGTCTATAAATGTCTAATAAAAAATATAGTATTATAAAGTCTTGGTTAGCAAAGATGCTTATTTAGTTAACCACAAGGTAGGGGATCTAGAGTCATACTGCATTGTTTTTAAAGTTGTAGCATGAGGATGTGTAAGGATCAGGAACAAAAAGGTTCAGAAGGGCTGAGAGCAGTCACCAACGGTGGCAAAACTGACCTAGATTGTCAGTTTACTCTTTTTAGTCACAGAAGTTACCCTTTTAGCTGGTAAGACCTTCTTCTGTCAGGTTTTGGGGGTCTTAGAAGTTTGCATTTATTTTGAACTCGTCATCTGAATGTTCTGTGGGTTTTTGGGGGATGTATATGCACACATACGTATATATGACGGTTTTGATAGAATTGCTAGGTTATATAAAGTACTCTGTTTCATGTTTTTCTTTTGTGGTACGTGTTTTTTTGCACTGTGTCACGTAGGATAAATTGGAAATGACAGTAAACAATGTGCCTGATGTAGTATCTTGTACATGATCTGAGGGCAATGTTGATTCCACCCTTCAAGGATTTCCCTCAAGATCTGTACCTCAGCCTCGGATGTGGCAGGGTTAGAAAATGCTTCCTGTCAGAACTGAATCCTTTTGCACAGTTAAACTCATACATTTGCAGCAAACTCCATTAGAAATGAAAGTCTTAAGTAGAATAAATTTGATCAATTCAGTGCAAAATGCAAACCACACTTCTAGTTGCAGAAATGCATCCTCTCATCCCTCTTCAAAAGGGACTCTCTCCTTTCAGAAGAGAATGTTACTACCCTGATTTACTATTACCTTTCACCCTGTAATTATCACATGTGCAACGGGGATGTAGATGTATCTATTCTGATGCATCAGTAGACACCTTTTTCTCACTCTTTTTTGGTCGTACAAATGCCTAAGTGAGATGGAAAATGGAGAAATAGGTATAAGAAACAGCAAAAGATTCAGACTTTTTGTGATCTCATCAGTCCTCATGGTATGTCTTAATTACTGACGGTGTGTGGGTCATTGCAGAACTGTAGAGGGACCATTGAATCCTTAGTGTGCAGGACATTAATGAACCACAGGGCTCACATGTCATATTTTTATTACCTTGGTGTCTCAGGGCACCATTCTCACTGAAATGAATATAGGTGAAATACATTGCTGTGAATTCACCTACAGGCAGGTAAGGTTCTCATGCTTTCTGAGATATTAGACCGCTCTACACTAGCAGTCGCCTATAAGCAACTGGTTCTGGTGCTGCTAGCAGCCTCAAGCGTGCTAAAGCCCTCTGCGAAGCTGTGGAGTCGCTGTGGGAGTTAGTGCTCTCCTAAGACAGGTACTTATATGCCAGCTGGGGTGAACCTGCCTGTGCAGAGAGAGGGGAGCAGACCAAGGGGAGAGCATGGCAGCAGGCATTGCCCAGGCACTGCAGGGCCCCCCAAGCTGTCATCTGCTCCCAGCTTGCCTGTGGTTGGCACTGCACCCTGCCGCAACCCTCACTGCCGTGATAGAAAGGGACTATTTCAACTTTGAGGGGTCCAGAGGTGGGAGATAAGGCTTGGTGGTGCCAAGCACCTGGAGAAAGGTGCGTGCTTCTTTGTAGGGAGCTGTGGTCGCAGGGCTCCCCATGTCACGGGTTTTTTGTCCTCTTGTGTACCGAGCACCCCATCCCATGCCATGGTAGCACTTTAGTAATTGAATCAGGAGTCGCGTTTTAAGTTTTGTTGTAAAAACCTCATTGCTGTAGTTTTTTTAAAAAGGTGCTCACCTTACTATGGATCGAGCCCAGTTTCAATACAGTCTTATGTATGCAATAGCATGAATGAATGAATATTAACTGAGACAGATGCATAACAATTATGTGAGGTTGACAGATAATTTCCATCAAGGAGCAGGACTGTGTGCAATTAACTTGCTGAAGGAATTATATGGACAATTATTGTATATTTTGGGTAATGAAGAAATGCCAACTTACTAAATGGATGTCTTCTGAGTAAACAGTTATGTTCATTTCAGTCCTTTTTTATATAATGAATAATATGCAAACTGCATTTGGACTGTAATAGATATAGCTCAGGTCATCAGCTAATTTAAAATACATATAAATAATACAACTCCCTTGCAGATATCATTAGTGGAAAGTACCACATTTGGAGCCTCTGGTTTTGACAGCGGGAGCCTGAAGTTCAGAAACTGCTAGACTCATTTGGCAGACTGCTGCACAGCTTCACCCACCCTTCTGCGGGCCAAAGGAACAGGTTACTGTTCCCACCACATGACATTTCCCACCTCCTTTCCATATCTCCTTAACCCAAAACTGTCTTTTTCTTTCCTCCTCTGAAATACAGTAGGGTCCTAAGGTAATTTCTTCCCCCCAGAAAGTTATTAACTCTTGAAAATAGGGGCCATTTCAATTTTAACTCCCATCAGGTGTTTTCCCAAATCGTACTACAAACAGCGGTAAATCCTTTGAGGATCCCTTTCAGCCTGCAGAAGCGGCCATCTCCCGGACATGCCCAGTGCACAGCAGCTGCTCTCAGGTTGTCTCCTGGTGATTGCACATGCTTTGTCATCAGGTTTTTTTCCTTAGCTTTTCATGAATTAATTGTCCCTAGCAAGTCAGCGGCTGACAGGGCAGGGGTTGTGCTGTGTTGCTGCAATGCACAAGCAGATGCGCTTGAATTTTCTGGTGTTTTCCCCACTGTTTCAACTGAAATTTTTGGAGATGTTGTAACATTTTTGTAGTGACAAAGAAACAGAACGCATCCATGCAGAGCATTTACAGTACATCAGACCAGACTTAGACAGACACATTTTAAATGGCAGAGTTCTTAATTCAGTATTTACTTAATACAGGAAAGGGTTAAATGTATTGCTTAACTTTGTCTAAGCTTCATTGTGTTTTGTGAATTATCAAAGGCAGAGAACAAACATTTTTCCATTTAAATCAAACTTTTCAGACTTCAATTCTTAGCAATCATAGCAACTTACAGAACAAGACCTGTAGGGATTATAGATGGCTTAGAGTTCAGAGGTAGATTCTAGCTGTAGAAGCCACTCTCAGATTTAAATATTGAGAAGTTTGGAGTCGTTTAGATTCAGATTTAGGAAGGAGCCATTCACAAAGACAAGTGCATGGTTTTCAGCGTGGGAAGAGTGGTATTCTCACTGATCTTTATTATCCACTAATTTAATATATTAGAAAGCTTTAATTAGTATTAACATCATCAAGCCACCAAAACATAAAAGAGGAACAATTTATTTACAATTTTATATTCTTATGTTACTGATAGCCAGTTGGGAGCTGAAACTCCTGGGGTTCCACTGAAGCCTAGTAAGATGCTGTCTCTGTCCTTCCCCTCATTTGGAGGATAGGAAGCATCTTCCCCTCCTCCTCCTCCTCCTCCTCCTTTCTTTGCTTTGGGAGGAGCACTGCAGTTACTGGAGGTTTCTCCTTTCCTTCCACCCTGTCTCAGTGCTCTCACTTCTGTGAATGTTGCAGCAAAATTTCCCTTCCTTGTTTTCGGCTCAATTCCACCATATCAATCATCCTGTATGCAGGGAAGAAAGAAATCGCTATGGAGTGGGTGGCTTGATCCAACTTTCTTGATTCCACTGAGACTGGGCTAAAGAAATCTAGTTACTGTGGTTTCAGCTCCGCTATTTACCCTCTGTGGGGCCTTTAAATAATCATTTGACTTAGGATAGTTCACAGGCAGGCATTAGCTCACCTACCCATCCTCTAACCTAGCCGGAAGCTACACTAGCCAGTGCTAGCCCTATGCTAACATTCCTGACCTCTCATCAACGTGTATGACCACAGTGTTTTATTTATCTCAATTAAATAGCGTCTGTCTGGCTCACAGTTCCTGTAAAGTACCATGAAAACAAATGCTTTCTGTGTCTTCATTATTACTCTGTCTGTAGAAACTCTTAAATGGATAATTACCACAGGAGTAGAGTGAACGCTTCGAAATTACTAAGGGCTTTTCAGGAACTCAATATTAATAGTTAATTAAGCTAAGTTAAAATGTCTTTTAGTTAAGGGCATAGGTAAGTTTAAGAGATTGTATGTTTTTTCTCCTGCTTTATAATTAAAATCAAGTCCCACAGAGGATCTATACTTTTGGATCCATACCCATCCCCCAGCAAAGTTTCTTCTCTTCCTTACACCCTGCTATAGACCATTGGCATTGTGTGGTACGTGTAGCATAGGAGTTGCGATACATTACTTTAGAGTTTGCTTTCTTGTTAGAAGGATTCTCTACATTTTTGGCGTGAGAACTGTATTGTTGTTGCTTTGCAAGGCAATCATGCAATGGGAGGGTTGTTGCAAGGAAGGAACATATCCCTCAGCCTGAATTTCTTTAACTAGAATCAGCCTTGAGGCAGATTGACCCCTGAAGACACGGGTATTGCTATTTTGGCTAAGTTCTCACAGAGGAATTTGCCTGAACGCTGCTCTGTCACTCTTTTTCAAACAGTGGTGTAGGTGATGTAAAATTAATAAGCTGCATGAGTCACATACACATGATATTGTATTTATAGCATACTTGGGAGGTCTCATTAACATGTATTAGAAAAATGCTTTGAAATCATTTCAAATCATTTCATATCAGTAAAAGATACCATTTATCACAAAAATACAGAGCATTTTCCAATCTTGACATCAGCCTTAATCAGCTCTTCAGTTTAAATTGTCTACATTTGAACTCCAGTTTGAGACCCTGTCCCTCAGGATGGCAAGAAGGTTACAAGACTGATGTACTCTCAAACTTCTTGGAAAACCGAAGTGACAATCCAAGGCATCTGTGGCTTGGGCACTTCCCACATTATATTTGTACCATAAACCATGCAGATTTTCTCTGGTCTTCCCCATCAGCTGCAGTATCAACAGCAGAGCCACATAATTAACCAAAAATATTCTTTCATTCCTATTTGATAAGATAGTAGCTGGGAATTTAGGCTCAGATAGTCAACCAAAACATACTCCTTTGCTACTGAATTTGGAGTGGGAGGAAGCGTGGTGAGAACATGAGTACAGGAGAGTACAAATTGCCTTTTCTTCTCTACTCTCATTTGTTTTCAGTACTGGGCTGGCTTCCTGCCTTCTGAAGGGGAAGGAGACAGAAGCAGGGAGTTAAAGGAGCTAATTAGGATTAGTCACTGCAGCGATCATGCATAGAGGAATATATGATTATTTCAGGCTGACCTTTCATGGTCCCTTGTCAAAAACCACAGTTTCTGTGCACAGAGTACGTTAGCAGAAGGGTTTTCTGGGCCACCATGGCTGACATTAGAAAATAGTACACAACTGAAAAATTTTCAAACAAAATTATTTGTGGGGTGGTTGTGTTACTTCAGGTCAGGGTCTTGTGTGTTAAGGGTGATGTCCTTCTGCACAGAACAGAGGAGATGCAGAACCCTTATCCTCTTGAGGAGCAAAGAAAAGAAAATTAAAATAGATTCATTATTCCATAACTGTGTTCAATAGCTGCAATGCAGACTGAAGGAGCAGTGAGAGCTCCTGGTAGACTGGAAAACTATCGCACTGATTGCTGTCACCACTGGATGAGGTAACCAGCTTGATAACCAAAGGTGTAGCATCAATCCATATCAGTCAGGAGCAAGAAAAAACCCAGGATATAGAAGAAAGAGAAAGACTGCAGAATGCAACACACAGATAAATCAGAGATACGAAACGCTTATGTTTCTAATCTGCTGGGTTTTAAAATTTATTTTAAAGGTGAGCAAACAGTGTGCAAGTTTTATATGAAATTTGTTTCTTATTTATATATTTTCTAAATATATACATGAAACAAATTGACAGAAGCTGTTGAGTTTTATTACAAACCTCTAAAAAAAGAAGGTGTTCTTGCTTATTTATGGCAAGACAGTGTTGTATACAGGAAGCAGCAAGGAAAGAAAAAGAAACAGGTACTTGTGTCGCTTGTTACTGGCAGAACAGAAGGCAGGTAAAACAATATTGAAAGACTAGCATCAAGTAACGGTTGCAAAAGTCTTCAGAGAACAGGGCAAAAGATAGGCCTGTGTGGGATAACCAGTGAAGGGATTCAATAAGCAAGCTCACATCATCAAAACACAAAGGAAACATATTTTAAATATTAAATTTTCAATTCAACCCTCAATTATCTAGGATAACAGGAGCTGGGATAAACCAAAGTCAGAGGTATTAAACATTTATAAACAGGGCTCTAAGAATATGAGCAATACATCCACCTTGAAAACTTATAAACAGATTTCTGTACCGTATGGGTGTAGAGCCAGCAGCGAAGGGAAGAGCCTGAATAACTTGTGCTGTGCATCTGTCCTTACATGACAGCCCAGGGCAGCCAGCTGAACCAGGGAAAAGCAAAGCTGAGGTTAACGAGAGCTTCAACATCTGCCCATACCCAGAGCTGACTGCACTGTGTGGATGGAGCCCCTGAATTTCATCACCCAACATGTATTAACAGTTCTGACTAGCAGTGGCTCTAGGGGGTTATTATTCAGAGCAAATAATGCTGTGTCAAGTCCCTTATGTTTCTCCGGTTTCTAACATGACACACAGTCACTAAAATAGTCCTTGCTTTTTTGAACCTTGTGCTGCTCCCACATCAGAACAAGCCCTCCTCTGTTAATTGAGACACAGAGAAATGTATTTAACTTCTCACATTTCTGAATCAATTTTTTTCCTCCTCCCCCAACTTCCTTGCTTTCTCCTTGTGCCAGTGATCACTGTAGCAGGGAAGAAGTCAAACAACACACTTAATGCAGATAACTACTTCCTGAATGGTATAATTTCTCTTTTGGATATGCTGCCTGACAGTTAAAGTCCCCAAGGAAAAAAAAATAAAAAGAGAGAGAGAGATCTGAGGGGGTATTTAACTAAATCACTCTTAAAAAAATATATATTTCTGTCTTACCATGGCAAAATCCTTCTTATCATCTTTTGTGTATGTAGAATCAATTAGTTATCACAGGTGTAACTTTATCTGCCCGTTGAAGAGTTTGGTTTGAATTATAATCATTATTCTATCTGTGTTCTTGGTCTTTCTCCCTAGATTCTCGTTCTGACCTGCTTTTGCAAAAACATGCTGGAATTTTTTGCAATAGCTAACATGAAATACTTAAAATGAAACAAAACCAAACCCACAATGTAAGATGTGCATATCAAATATGTTCTTAACAGTTTTTCAAAACATAAGTTTGAATAAAATAATGTGCAAGTTTTTCAGCTTCAGGTAAAATACTTGAGTTCTTTTAACAAACATAAATCAACACCGAAGTCACTGAGTAGGCTAGTCCTGCAGGAATCATCCTTTGGCCCATGGTATGGGTCATAAAGGCCAGATTTTTGGGTCAGTGAAGGTACAAATTGGTGCCAGTGGGATTTAAAAAAAATAAATGTATACTGGATCTGTAAATAACTTTTTAAAATCTCAAGGTGCGAAAACCTCTGACAGTACTTTGCCTAGTCACAAAGCCATATGAGAGTAACGTTGGGGTTAGCCACAGCAAGAGGTGGCACGCTTCTGAGACCACGTGTCGAGATCTGTTTCCCTAGGGTGAAATAAGGAAGGATGATCTTGCCATTAACCTGGCAGACTGGGATGCAAGGGGAACAGGATGGATTCACATTTGAATGGAGAAGGTGGCTTTGTTTCCGTCCTCATATCTACAGTTATCAAACTGTGCCGTAGCAGGTGATGATGAGAATTGTAGGCATTTGATTTCGAGCTACATTCGTGCCAGATTGTATGACTGTTTCTTTCTGACTGGTATCTGAATGATGGCTACTGGCTTTTCTAGGACAGCTTAATAAAACAGCAACTTCCTTTCCAACTTCTGTCCTACCATGTGTAGGCACAGACTGCTTTTTGCTGGCAGAGACGTGTTTTTGTGTTGTTTAGAATTATTTGCAATCTGAGTGTAGCTGGAGATTTCAACCAAAAATGGGGCCTCATTGTAGTACAATTTATAATTTTGTAAATTAATACAATTTTGTCTTTTTTTTATTATTTAATTTTATATGGGAGATGGGAGTAGCTCTGTTAGCCCTTAAAACTTGCAAAGTAACACAGTGGCTCATGGGCTGAACAGCACCAATGTGCTGTGCTGCACCAGGTGCAATACTGGACCTAGTTGTGTTTTGTTTTTTCCTTTGAGCTGCAGAAGTAGAAAACACTGATTATTAAGCGAAATAGTTATGATCTTGAATCTTTCTTTAGATCTCAAAATCTTCTGTTCCTCCACAAGCATCTTGTCAGGTCAGGGAACGAGCAATGGGGAGAGTCTGGGATAGCAGCACCTTGTATCTCCTAGTGGTGTGAAGAGGAAAATTTTGAGGATCTCAGATGTGTCAGAGCCTCATCTTAGGGAATTAAATCGTTATGTGCTCATAAAGATCTCTCTGAATTGCAAAGCTGTCCAGGACTATAAAGATGTAGCTCTTTCATTTTATTTTTGCTTCCGTGTACCTTGTTAACAATTGGTGTGGTGTGATTTTTTGATTTCACACTTGCTAATTGCTGTATGTTTCAGGAGCACGTGTCAGTTTTGTTTCACAGCAAGAGCCCTAATCATGAATGACTCCTCGTTGCTGCTGTGTGCTTTCAAATCTATTCTAGGTTAGTTGAAAAAGTCACACATTATGACAGTATGAAGCACTCGGAAAGAAGCCTATTTTTATGATAGAGGTGAAGACAAGTTACACTGAGACAGTGTATTGAGAGAATAATAGATCTCCCAAATCTGTATTCATCTGCACATGTTACTTTGTACATAATGGGACTTTCATCTGGCTCAAGGAATACAGGACAAATTATTTCACAAGGATGATATGTCCTTGTACTGTTTCTCAAGTGAATTGGACACAAATAGGTCTTCCATTACCATCAGTCATGCATGTCTTCCCCCGCTCCCTTTTCAAGTAGAGACAAACTGGGGCGGAGGGGGGGAAATCCAAGATTTCTCCAGCTTCTGTTTTTACTGTGGTTGATACTAAGGCATTCCTGCTCTCTGGAGCATGGTCTCTAGTGTTTGAGTCTAGTTTTTCTTATTTATGCAGGCTATCTGCACTTGTGTGCCACTTTATAAGGACATTGATGTTTTTCTTTTTCTGCCTTTTTGGTATGCAAAGCGTGAGAACTGAATGAAGAGCTTACAAGGCTAATAAGACAAGAAACAAGAATGCTGTCAAATGGATTATAGTTAATTCATAAACATGCGAACACTTAATGCAAGTATGAATGTTCACTTTCACACGCATACTAGGAGATGTACATGCAACAGCAGACATAAGCAGAGCATGGCTAATTTTGCTACCATAGATGATACATTTTTGCTTATAGGCTGAGCTGTGGTAACTGATTGTGTTTATGATGCAAATAAATCTTTGGGTTAATTTAAACCGATCATTTTTACCTGGCACATGAAGCAAACTCAGAGTATGCACCCAGTCTGTTACTGCTGGTGTTTCATTAAGCTGTGGAGAAGCTGTTGCTTGCAAATGACTTTGGGGGCTGTGAGATGTAGGGAGCTCACGGTGCTGCTGTGTGGCGAGTTTCTCCTCTGAAGTCTCGGGGGTGGGCAGAAAGCACAATGACAGCACTGAGCCATAACTTTCTTCTGTGTGCTCTCAGCACTCTTGGTATCACTTGAGAAATCATTACAAGAACATGTCTGGAGTTGCAATACTTAATATAACCTCTTGTCAGTTAGCCACAAAAAAAACCCCAAACAACCAAACAGCAAACCTTCTCCCTTCTCTGTTGCTTTAAATTTCTTAAGGCTGATGGGAAACAGCTTGGTCAGAAGCATCCTTCTGTTCATTAGCTCTGCTAGCACCTGAGTTAGGTGGAAAAAATTATATCAGGAATAAACCTGAGCTCAGAAACAACTGTAGTCTGATGTTGATAGTAAAAGGGTTTCACTGCTCTATGTGCACACTGGAGTGGAAGTGGAGGAAAAGCTGAATGATGTCAGTAAGGACCTGGTGGAGAATAAATCAACAATGTATTTAAAATTTTAAAAAGCTATAAATAACTAAGAGAAACCATTCGTTTGGCTTGGTTACCAAATAGCTGCCATTGCCATGGGGCCTCAGTGCTGTCAATGTGCATGTTGTTGCATCTTTGATGGATAGGTTGTGTATGTACACGTACATAAAGGACCATGCTCTGCAAATGGAGAGATTTAAAGGCGCACACTTGACTTTTTTTTTTAAAAAAACCTCGTTGCCCAGCTCATATTTTTTTAAAGATCTTGTAGATAATTATCTGCATTTTAAGATACCTATCTACATAAACAAAACTGATCATAGTCACATTCCTTTGTCTTTGGAAAAAGAAGAACCTGAATTTTGGTATTCTGAAGTACAGGCAGGTGTGCTCACAGGAGGATCATGAAAAATGTTTTGGTTTAGTCAAAAGGTTGGGCAAGAGCTTAGGCAATATTTAAAGTTTGATTGCTGGAATTGATGAGATAACAGAGATTTTATGTTTCCATTGCAGTTACTGAGAAACGACCATACTGAGACTGGCAAATGGCAGTCAGCCAACTAGACTAATACATTTTTTGTGTGGATTAGTGTAATGCAAAATGACCAGTGCTTATGTATGGAAGCACCACTTGCTGTCAGTTAAAGAAAAGGCAAAAATATCCATGTTGTTATCTCCATCCTTCTCTTTCACTGGCAACAAAAATACTTCATACAATGGAATAAGAAAACAATGATGTAAACCAATACACAGTAAACTCATATCCAGAAGTTAACTAGAAAAGAGAATAATGATCACTTTTAAACTCTGCGTATTTTTATATGTCATGATGATAATATATATTGCACTGTCTAGTGACCTGAAAGCTTTTTATATTGCCAGTGAGTTAATGCCTATGAAATAAAGCTCAGTAAATATTTACTGTGGGGTACGTCTAGGAAAGGTCATGTTGACTCATTTAAGGTCATGCTGTTTATAAAATCATCTTTTTCAGAACAGACAACAAAGGATTAGCATCTTGAGCTAAAGTGAGGAAACAGTGTCCTAAAATTATATATTTTTGTTTTACAGTCAATTCTACTTTAGGGAACAGACTTCTTATTGATGATTTCCACACACCCTTTTCTCAAGTGACTTTCATCTCTCAGTGTATTAAACCTTCTCTTGCCTGGCTAGCCATTGTCATGCCTGGGGAAAAGCTCTGTCAGGTGTTAAAAGAGAAATATATAAAAGAAAGCTAATAGCTAAGGTTTAATTCTATAAATTCGGCATTCAAAGGGTTTATAACTGCCAAACCAGCTAGAAATTTAATCTGTATGCTCTTCATACTATTAACGCTGAGCTACCTCAACCTAAGATACTAGGCTGATGAATGTATTTATAAAGGTTTGTCTGCATCCCTGTTGGCCACAGAATAACTGCCAAGTGTAAAAACCACATGACAGCAGCAAGGAATAATAATTTCTGTGAAAAGGACACCAGACATGCAGAACAGGGTTCTCAGCATCACCTAATGAACCAAGACTGTTATTGTCCTTTGAATGACTTTTTAGCAACCTCACTTCATAAAAGGCCCAAAACAAATTAGAAGGAAGTTTCAGGGGTTTATTACTCTTTGACAACTCGGGAAGAGAGACCTTGATCTCCTGATTGATTCTTGTATGCAGAGCTAGCCTTTGTCACACAGGCAAAGGATTTATGAACATGCTTACGTCTTTTGCTGAGTAGGACCTTTTGTATCCTTAAGGCTATATACCTTGCTCAGCCATGGCCATCATGTACTTTTATACTACTGAAAAAAAGAATAGCTAAACAAAATTTAAACCATATAGTATCAATTTAGACAAAAAAATATTAGAAGCCGTAGTAGGTAGAGGTGGCAATACAAATCTGAGTTGCATCTGCCATCATACCATACAGAGCTGATATTTCTGGTCTTATCTGACTCTTGATGTTTAAAAGGAAGGTGCACAGAGAGAGAAAAGCATCTGCAGAAGGCAGTTTGTTTACTGTTAAGTGGATAAATCAAATTCTTCAGAATAGTCTTTCCCTACAGAGGACAGAGGGAGCCTAGATGATGAGATTTGACCATATGCCCAGTTTTTCTTTTGATAAAATTAAGCCAGATGAATCCCACAGCAAGTACAGAAGTCTCAGCATAAAAGTTCTGACCAACATGTCATTAAGGTCTCCTCACTTTGAAGGTAACAGATTATTCAGTATTTTAGTTGTGCACACAGAAGTCTGATGCCAGTGAAGGATAAAATGGTGATGACTGTGTATTAAGAGTAGAAGTAGAAGGAATTATTTTCCTGACCTAGTAAACACAGATGCAGAAGGTTCTGCTTTGTGACTTGAAGCCATTAAGCTGCTAGGAGAGGACATTGTGGCAGAATTGTATCTTGTGAAAGCCATGTAATGCTCAGTAACTTGGACTGTCACCCTTCTGACAGGTAGCCAGTCTCCCTTGGCTAGTCTTTTCCTCTGGGCAAGTGGGGTGACATGTCTTACATCTGAAAGCACTTTACCCTACAGCTGAGCATTGTGACTCCGTTTCTGAAGCTCTTTGTGTTCGCTTCTCCCATTCACTTCCTTCAAGTCAACCTGTGGCAGCTGAACTGAAAAAACTCATTTTGCTTCATGTTCTTCTCTCTACTCCCCCTTACAAATAAAACTAAACGCTTGATACACTATGGCCAAATAAATCCTGCTGGAGTTATCCCTGCAGGGGAAGGTGGCAGTGACAAGCTATGAGTTTTTTCAGCATTAGAGAGTTTGGTAGCGTTCATGACTACTGAGCAGCATGCTGCCAGCAGTAGTGTGATGGAGAGCTCTTCCGTGGGTAGGAATTTATCAAATCAGTACAAATGGCTGAGCTGAGCCTGAAGCCACACTAGAAATGAATTGAAAATCAGGCTGTAGCAACTACTGAAATGTTCTGTGTGGATCTGCAATTGACCCTGCGCTGTACAGAGAATTACAGAGCTCATCTCTTACTAGTAATCAGCGAAATGGCACTGGCAGCTTGCCTCTCTTTGAGCACAGGTTGGGAAAAAATAAACTCCCCCAACCACCAAGCAAAACAACCAGCCCCGCAAAAACCTGCACAGCAAATACTTTACCAAGAAAAAAACCATTCAGCCACAGGAACTACTTATAAGTAACAGCAGATTGTCTGGTCAGCTCTTGCCAACTTAGAGGACACATGAACACAATAGGGTAATGAAAGGGCAGAATATCAGGTTCCACTTGGATCTGAAAACAAAATAAACCCATGCTTGAACCTGAGTAAGCAAGCAGTCTTTCAGGGGCTAGCCATAGCCACATCGTGGTTATAGCTTGGAGCTGAAAGGCAGTATTTTAGAGCACAGAATAGGAAGACAGGTAATCTGGATTTAGACTTTCTGTTTCCTGACGATGCCATGGCTCCTGTGGTCTTCGAAGAAAGGGTGGTGAATGTTGAGGGCTTTTTTTGGGTGGAGGTTGAGGGGCAGGAGTGATATAAGAATGAGTGGCAATAAGGCAGGCCACGTGTGTAAGGTGAACTCAGGACCAAACTGAAGTCAGCAGGTTATATGGGGACAAAATGTACCCCACACCTGCTTCTGAATTTTTCATGTCAGAAAAACGTATTTGAAACAGAATTATTTTTTTCTATTAACGGCTCCTTATTTCAAATCTCTAAACCTCTCTAGTAGTCTCAGAACATATTTGGAAAAACAGAGTTATTGAAAATACTTAAGAACACTTAGATGCCTAATTCCCTTTAAAATTACTTGCAGTGATGGAACAAGGAGCCAGGCTTCCGGCAGAGCCCCTATCTGTAAGTTTATTCATTGCTCCTAGGCTGTTCTGTTATTATAGATTAACATGGGGTGGGATGGGCGGGGGGAACAGAAAGTCTTGTTCTCTTCCACCGTTTTCCACTAAATTGCTTTGTGATTTCTAATGAATTAGATAACCACCTTAGTCTCCAGCTTCTCAGATATATGAAAACTCTAACTTTCTCCCAGCTGTGCTCTTTGTAGATAATGTAAATAGCAAAGCATCACATTCCGTCTTTAAGAACTGGTTCACTTGTGCACGTATGTAGGGTATATATACACTCTATCAATCAAAACAAAGGCATTTTCACTTCTGTAGTGCCCATAAGGCTCAGTCTACTCTCTAGCAGGGCATGTAAGACGAAGTTCAGCTGACACCAATCCAGCCCAGTTCCTCTTAGCTGCACAGCAGTAATGGAGCATGTCATGGTCACAGTTTTATCATGGTGCAACACCAGTCTTCACGTTCTGTTAAACATCAGGAATATTCTGTGTGGCTTTCTAATGTCACCTTTCAGCATCAGTAGCTGTTCAGAAGCTGTTTCAGCATCAGAAGCTTTTATTACACGCTTCTGTCACTTGCACAGGTGAATCCACAACTTTGGAGCTGAAGCCCTAAACAGCATGAATGAATTTGTCCTTCATCATCCAGAAAACACATCTCCTCAAGTATGCCTTCTCATGTCCCATAATGTAAGAGACACCTCAAAGATCATTTGACACCATGGAAAGAGAGATTTCATTATAATAAGCCAAGTTCTTAAAAATCCACATTAATGTCTCTCTCACTCTGCCTTCTCCTTCAGCATTTTCCTGGCGTCATCTGTTCCTCCTTTCCTCTATGATGAGGAGGGAACTGAGGTATAGTTGGATGTGTTTTCACCTGTAGACACTGTGCTGTGAAAACACCTACTCTTAGTTGATGGAGAATACATACATTTGTAGGATAATGTATATGTGGAACATGCTGTTCAATTAACTCCTGTTCCTAGGAAGTAATCTTTCTTTTCCTTTCTCCCTAACTTCTCCTTTTTGGAATTTTAATAAAGGAACCACCTACTATGACCTCACCTTCCCACCTGGCCTATGTACAACTGATCATTTTACATTTGTTCAGGTAGAAATTTGCTTTCACTGTTTTCCCAAAGGCAGAGAAAAAGTGTTGGATGGAGAAGACCAGTACAAGGGCCAGTTTGGTGGAGTTAAGGGAATTGATGAGGCAGTGTAATATGTTGTGCCCTTTTTTGTTTTCTGTTATTCATATAAAGGCCCAAGAGGGAAGATGCATTTTAATTAAAGCACATGGTTCATCTGCCATGTGTATGTGTTTGGGTACCTCCACAAGGGATGGCTAATTATAGAGGCTTAAAAAGGCCTGAGTTGGAGAATGAGACCAAATTCGTATTTTCCTTCAGAAGAATTATCTGTTTTGATGTAATTTTAGTATTAGAGAGAAGCTACAAATTTAAAGCAGAGAGAATCCACACTATATCTGCCTGAGTGTGAATTCCTGTCTTTTTTGGGGTGTATATGTCAGTCAGGATCAAGAACAGGGAGAGATACCATCAGGGAAGTTCTAACCTAGCTTTAAACTTTGTCAACATCAAGGTCTCTGAATCACTGTGCTTGGGTTTTATTCTCTCCAGTTTGCACTAGAGATTTGGGATAGAAGTACATATTTAGCAATAATTTATTAAATATTGGACATGCTAACAAGGCGATACATAAAAGATATTGGTCTTACTGAATGCAAACATTTCCTTTTTGCATATTCTGGCATTTACTTAATGCTATTGTAATAGCAGTTGACAGTGTCAAGAAAGGTTTCCTTCCAGATTATTAACTTCAGAAAGGTAGCAAAATGTTGTGAACTGTATATACCATATTGACGTTTGCTTAAAAAACACACTTATATTCTGCATTCATGTGCAGGCAGGGGAAAAAATACCTGTCCCTTTAAAACTTTCTCCTAGAGCAAAGAAATTTTGAAGCTCATTTATAAAATATGACCAGCAGAATGTTATTACTGGCTTTTTGAGACAGAATAGCAACAGTGCTGAGGATGCTATTCATAGAGCAGAATGCCAGAAATGGTGTGTTAACCTGAATCAAACATTATAAATTATTGAGAACTGTTGCTTTTGCTATCTTTTCACTTCTTAAAATATTCTTTTTTGCATGGAAAATCTTGAAGATAAGGGTTTCCATTTCTCCCATAGAGTATTTCTTCCAAAGGATATTTATTAAGGGAAGTTCTCTGCACAACCTGTGAAGTGTAGATAAAAACAAAAGCCCTAGGAAAAAAAATATCCTTATTTCAAGGAGTCTTTACATTTTTGTTAGAAGTCTGTAACATTTTTGTTCAGTCTTGAAAGCCATTTCAAACTAACCTTTCCTGTTGCAGTCAACACTCATTCTGCGCCTGTTCCAGAATTCACTGTAACACATGGAACGTTTGGGATGCACTTCCTTCCCTAAATTCTGTAAGGATGAGTTTGCCTTTTTTTAAAAAAAACACACTATAGGATCTAATAACAACAGCTAGCAATTCCAAAGAAGCCTTGGTGTGGGGCAATTTCCACTCAGACCTTACCTATGCTCAGACAGGATCTTTCTCAGGCCACAGCTGTGAGAACTGCTTCCTCTGAGATTGCTTGTGTCTTTTGTGAAACCATATCCGTTTCAGTCATATGAAATTTTTTTACAGACAACCTTTGAAACAAGCGTAGAGACTGGGTATGATGGAACATAAACAGTGTAAGGTTTGATGTTGCAACATTTAGCAGAAAATACTCTGAGAAGAGTAAGCAGGGAACTGTGAAAATGAGAAAGATCAGGTATTGGGCTGAGCCAGGTGATGCAGTAATGTTGGAAGCAAGGTGGGAAACTGAAGGGTGGGAACCTGAAGGGTCATCTTCATACTTCAAAACACAGCTAAGCTGTGTGAAACCAGAATCTGTTGCCTGCACTGGCTGGTGACTTCACATTGCAACAGAAGGAAGTTTCATGGACCCCTCTTTTTTTCTAGCTATAAAGGATTTGAAGGTGGCTGGGTTCATCCCAAAACTGTGAAGTCTCTAGCCTGCAGAGAGAGAGAGAGGGTATTTTATAAAATACATTAGTAAACCACTTTAAAAAGGCCAGAATTTGACTCTGTTCCCTGAGCATTGACTTACATGAAACAATAAATTTTCAACAAGTGCATAGTAGATTTATTTGAGGTAAGGTTCCAATTTCTGAATAAAATTAATGTTTACCATTTTTATTGTAATTGTTCTTCAGTATAGTTTGTTACTGTTGGAGGAAAAACATACATTAGGAATCTGGTGCAAAAATACCATGACATGATTTTTTTGCATGTTTTGCAATATCATTTATTTTATGAAATTTCTTACGTGCTTTCTGTGGAGGTACCACTGCAAGAATAAAGCAGAGGACAAGATCCTGAAATGTGGATCCCGGTCCTGTCTTTGTTATAAGGCTTGGACTCACTGCAGCCAGTGACAGAGAGCTGCAGGAATTTTCCTGAGCCAGGAGCGTGGGCCCCTTGGCTGTTCAGTGCACTTGCAGAAGTGATTCAGATCTCAGATGAATCCACAGGTACTCTGTCTGAAAAGGTCACCCTGGCTCTTGGTCATTCCATTTAAGCACCTAAAATTAAGTAAAATAAGTCTTGGTGAGAATGAGTCATCCTGTGATTTAATAAGAAGTTAGCATTATTGGCCACTGGAACAAAATATATCTGAGTATAGCAGAATCATTCACAAAAATAGCCAGTATTTCATGCAAGAGCTCCGTTCAATATTGTCTTGTAATACTTGCATTGATGTTATTTTTGACCACCATTATACAGTAGGTGATCATAACTATAGATCATAAAAATAGATCCTCATGGCTTTAAACTTTACTGGTGCATTGGGATTTCATATGCCCACTTTGAAAACTCTGTGATACTTCAGGATTTACTCTATAAGAGCTGACAGAAGTCAGATCTGTTCAGGGTCTTAGTTCCACTTGTCTAGCATTAGATAACGCGATGCAGTTACCAGTACTTTAATTTTGCAGAGCCAATGAGCATCCACAGCTCCTCTTAAAGTCAGCAGAACATGTAACTATTAGCACTTCTGAGAATTGAGTTCTGGCCCAGTGTGTTTCAGTGAGACATTCAAAAGCTAAAGTACATAAAATTAGTAGCTGTTTTGAAACTTTGAATTCTTCCTCACGTATAAAACTCATACTGTTATAAGGAAATAAACTGAGGATACAGTCTTCTGAACAGAGAAGTTTGAGCTCTGCTGCACACCATTTATTTTACTCTTTTATATTCATTTATATACTCTGAATATTTTTTATTTGACATGTTGTATATCTCCTTGCCTCCTCCTCCTTTTTATTTTAATTGGGATCTGGTTATTGGCTGGAAATTGCACCAGCATGACTCATCTCTGAGCTGGAAATTACTGTGAACAGGCATCACATTGTGCGATTTACCCCGCGCCCCCCACCCTTTTTTTTTTTTTTTTCTTCCTAAGTGCTTTATCGTGGCACGAGCTTGTAATAATAAACTAGGAAGGAAGTTGGAGCTAATCATTTGGTTCTGAATGCGCAAGCCCTGCCAAATTTCCCCACAGGCATGAAACAGCCGCTCAAGCTGTGACACCAGCAAATTAAATCCTGGAGGTAGCTGACCAGAAGTAATGAAATGTGTATTTACCATACTGATGCTGTCAGTCCTAAGACACACTGGCTTTACAATCTAGTTAAGTGGGGCATGTTTGTCACTTCCAGCGGTGCTCAGGAAAATACTCAGGTTTTTCCCTAGCTTCCTTCTCAAAATCACAAGCCCAATGCTGGCTGGTAACCCTCACCTCATACAACACAGAGAACAGGATGCCCAGAATGGTCTGTTCTTTTAAAACACTGCCAAAGTGAAATCCATATCCCAAAGGAGGTAAGTGATCGCATCTTATGACATGTTAATTGCCAAGCCTTTTTATTCATCCTTTATCTGCCACTTCATTGTATAAACCATACCTTAAAGCTAAAATGAAAGGATAAAAATTATTTCAGGAGTCAGTAGATAATAAACAGATGCCTCTCACAAAGCATGTGTCCCGTGCTTGCAGCAGTTTAAAAGCCTGGGTGTGTACAGGTGTGTGGAAGAGGGCTGCTTAATCACTGGAAAGAATAGGTACCACTCAAGAGAGGGATGCATTATGCAGGTGGGTGCAGGCATGGGATAAGCCACACAACTGCTAAAGAGATGTCACTCAAAAAATGACTGTGCATCATGGCAGCAGTGTTTCAAAAGCATCTGGACACAGGCATGTGAAGGAGGGAGGCTACCATTTCACAATCCCCACATGCTTAGGAGATAAGGGACCCTGAAAAAGTTATTTTCCCCAGTTAGGTTTTGGCATAGGTAACAACAGCATATGTCTGAGAGGTTTCCATGTGTTTTGCTAGCAGAGACATGTTATGCTAATTGTGTGGGAACTATTGAAGAAGGTTAGTGGATCATGTGCTGAATGGTACTTGCTGTGAATTCAACAAAACATTGCGAGGGGAAAAATGAAATTATGGTCTTCAACATGGTTAATACAATACCCATGCAAGAAATCACACCCCATATGAGCAGTCTCTGAAAGCATCTAATTATATGCTAGGAATGTCTATAACTCTGCAATTATATGCTTAATTTCCAGCTGTACTTGATTAACATCACAAATGATTTATCATACCACCAGACACAAGGAATTTGCTTTGAACTGTTTGTTGGCACATATAAATTTGTTGGGCTTTTTCATCTATCTCTTCATAGCAAGGTAGGCACGTTGGCTTAGTACTACACAATTTAGTGGCAAAGCTGAGGGAAGGCTAGAGTAATTTTAGAGTTAACACCATTCTTTTTCCTCTAGTGAATCATTCAGATGCAAGTCTATGGAAGGTCAAAACCCACTGACTTTACAGGATTGTATGTGCTCTTCAAGCTTAATATGTAGAAACAACCTTGCTGAAGCAGGTCTGTCTTTCCTTGCTTGGTCCTGGAAGACAGCCACGCTTTCTGTGATAAAGTAATGCACATGCCTTCTGGAAAGCCAGTCTGTGGGTACATTCCTTCTCCCGCCTTCCCATGCCAGGGGACCTGAAGTAGGAATCATTCCACATGTTCTTAGTGCAGGGAGAATGGAGAGGAAGAAGGATAAGAGAAGTTCTTCTTGGGTTTGACCAGATCTAAACGTTAATCCCCAGTTAAAGATTTGAATCTATGTGGATCCAAATTCTGGATCAGGATTTAAGGCAAAATACAAATACTTGAAATGCGGTATTTTGATCTACTCAGGGGTAAGCCTGTTGAATTTAGCTGAGGCTAAGGAAAACACACGGAAGCTTTTGCATAATTGTAGTCTTACATTGTAAACCTTTTGGAGAAATCACTCTGCCATCTGTGAAAAATTACCCAGACTTCCACACCAAAGTATTCATCCATTGATAACATTGGCTTGTATCGTTTTAGCAATGTAGAAGTCACTTTTAAAAAGACTAATCAAAGCAAACCTCAAACCAGCAGTTGAAGTTGCACTGCCTCTATTAGTAATCTCAGACTTGAAGCTGTCTAGACTGGTTATCCTATTTGGGCTGGACTTATTAGACATTTGTTATCTTGTTCTCAGGTTGGGTTAGATGAGTGGGTTTGCTTAGGTCCTTTCTTCTCAAGCCTATAGTTTTGCCAGTTGGCTGATATGACCTTAAGTACACTATGAAATCTCAAAGCCCAAAGATAAAAGAATAAGTATATGCAAAGGCAAACTGTTACTTAATATCTGACACTCCTAGAACCAGTTCTTTGTCCTTGGGTTGGTTTTTTGGTTTTTTTTTTTGTTTGTTTGTTTGGTTGGTTGGTTTGGTTTTGGGTTTTTTTGAATGCCAGGAGTTGGCAACACCATATGTATGAATTCCAAAATAGGAGCCTGGCTCCTGCAGCATAAATCCAAAAAAGATTATTCTCATAGATGAATCCTCACTAAGCAAAACTACAAGTAAACAGACAGGAGGTAGCCAAGCTGCTAGAATTAATCTCTGAAGGAGGTGCTTAGCTCTTTGGTACATAAACAACTTGACTGAGTAAATTGCAGACTATCTGCGGTTGTCCACCCTGCACTCCAAATAGAGCTCTCAGCCTGTAAAATATGAAGGAGAGAAAAGTACTGTAGAGGTGGAAACTGAAAATATCAGATATTACAGTTTTCACTGGGGTAAAAAAATTCTAAGCAGCTATGTGGCCTAATAAACAAAAAGGCAACTCTTAATGTAAGCTTGAACTTTTCCTTCTCATTAATTACCATGAATCTGTTTTGAAATTCCTGTAGAGAACAAGTGCTTCTTGCTGACAGCTCGTTTGCAATTAATAAAAAGGAAAGTGTTTTCAGCTGGCAGTGACTTAACATGCTCATGATATATGAAAACAAGGTTAAATTGCTCCTTTCTCTCTACCACTAATAAAAGAAATATTGAAAATGAAATGGTGTAGCTTAGGAAATAAAAGTGCCAAGCGAAGCCATGGATGTAGTGTTGAGAACTGCTTATCACCTGGTACTTGCTGGAATAGGCATATTTGGAAAAGCTTAGTCAACGCCAAAAATTATTCTTCAGTTGTAGTCTTTCAAAATATATTGCATTGAAGAACATATGATCCTGTTTCTGCAAGATAAAGGAGTTTTGATTGAATCATCTCTTTTTGGGGATTTAAATTACTTATGCTTTGTGGCTTTATTGGAAATCCTCTTGCCCCCGATACCCTTTTTAATCTCATCCTTCTTCTGCTCCACTTCACCTTCCATCAGGAAAGAATGGTGGAGGCTTTGTTCCTAAGGATATAAGGGATGGAACAGCCAGAGCATCAGAAAGCACATGGCAGGAACCAGCCTCTGCTGCAAAGAGACTGGCCTGATAATCAGATGCCTGTGGATTTTGGCTGACTGTGAATTGTATTCTGGAATAATTGCTGTGATTTGATGTTAACTCTCTTGCAGAATATGAAACGTAACTTTATTGCAAATGCAATGTGAGTATCCTATGAATACCAAGGGTAATAGGTAGAAATGAAATAACAGATTTTACTTCAGCAAAGTCTTTATTTTTGTCTTGTAGAATGCAGAACCTTTCCAAGTTACTGTCCGAGAAGACAATTGTATAATTGTCTCCCTGGAAGCATCTGATGTGGTGAGCTCATCCTCTGTATATGTTGTGAAGATAGCTGGAGAATCCAAGAACTACTTTTTCCAGTTCGAAGAATTCAATAGCACTTTACCTGCCCCAGTGGTTTTTAATGCCAAATACCATGGCCTATATTACATAGTAACTCTGTTGGTAGTGAACTCAAATATGGTTTCCAAGTCAGCAAGATCAATCACTGTGCTAACCAGTAAGTAGCAACTTACTCTTTTTTAATTCTTTTCCTTCTCTTTGTGTGTGGTCTTTTTTTTTTTTTCCCCTAGAAGTTCTTGTGGAGGAGGTTGGGTGGGTTTTTTTTGTTTTCAATGTCCTCCTTATGTGTATGATGAATCCCTGTGTGAGAACAGTGGGGAAGATGTGTTGAGAAGTCTTGTGAATGAAATTCACATCTGGGCAAGAAGAAGGGGACAGCTGTGGGATTCCCCGAGCTGTCCCTTCCTGAACACTGAGAAGTTTAACATACAGAAATAAGTGTGATGGATGAATCTCCTTTCCAGATGTTCATTGTAAACCCTTTGAACCAGGAGTTCCAAAAATGTAGTAAAAGCTATAGAGAATGTTGAGCGACATTTCAGTGTAAGCATTCCTGTTACCTGGTGGGGTGTATTCTGTTTTAAATGCTATACCAAAGTTCTTTGATTGCTAATGTATTGAAGCAGTACAAAACTTGGAAAGCAGATAGTAGTCACCAAACCCGTGTGTTTCAGCCAGTACAGCTCAAGGTTTTTGTGATGGAGGCTGTATTTGTAGTATTCTGTCTCTTACTACCTCCAGGCGCCTTGACCTGGGGGAGAGGTCTGATTTTGTTTGCTCTGTCATCACGCAAAACACCACAGATTTCTATGTGATTCCTGCCGTATTTTTGGCTCTGCCGTCACTCCAGAGCTGTTTCCATGTGCCAACTCGAAAACAATTTGTAGTATATAAAATGATTTCTTCATCTGGAAGACAGATTCAAGAAAAGACAGACAAAAAAATTATTTGGATGCAGTAAAACTGATTGCCAGGGTTTGGTGGGCTTTTTGTGGCTTTGTTTGTTTGTTTGTTTCGGTCTAAATGGCCGTTTGGAATCTATGGACGGTTTTAGTTGACTTGCAGATGAGGAATGATTATGATTTTGTGTACTTTATTTTATCAATGAGGAAATACCATCCATTGTAATGACATTCAAAGCATGTTACAGCAGCCTCATATGTTACTGAGTGAGGTGCCTGTACGTTAAGAGTGACCAGATTTTGCATGATCTATACCGGGCGTCCTCAAACTTTTTAACCAGGGGGCCGGCGCGCGGATGCAGTGGCAGGCAGTCATCTGCGGCTGCTTGGTTTCCCCCCCAACCCCCGGCGGGGGTGTGTGTCTGTAAATACCGGGGGCCGGATTGAGGACCCTGGGGGGCTGTATCCAGCCTGCAGGCCATAGTTTGAGGACCCCTGATCTATACATTCTTCAGCCTTCCCTTGCGTGCTCAAGTTGTGCCCTGATAAGGACAACCATGACAGGTCCCATGGGAAAGGTATCATGTTGTTGGGTAATGCAAGTTTTTATGAGGCATATGTGCAACATCTATGTGTAGTGAACAGTTTAAGGGTTCATGAGCAGCCTGAATTTTCTTTTCTTTGACTGCTTTAACCTTGCAGGCAAAGTAGTAATGCTAATCCAATTTCCTATTTTATGGTTTGTTTGTTTTCTTAAAAGAAAATAATGGAAGCACTGCGTGTTATATACAACAAAAAAAATGCCTCACTGTGCATTTCCAATGGGTTTTGAATGCTGCACTTGTGGCTGTGCAGCAGGGCTCATTGCTGGTTTGAGTTTTAGAGCCCAGAAGGGTCATTGGTAGCAGGGCAAGGTGTGATCCAGGATGGCAGATGGAGCACACGCTCCTGCAGGAGGGGTCTCTGAAGGAAGAAGGGAGCCAGTGTTGCTCAGTCCATCAAAGCCAGGCCCAGGCTTCCCGTTTTTGGCTCAGGGGGTTTCCACAAGGTGTTGCCAGAAAAGCGTGAGGCTGACGGCTCCAAGGGGCACATCCCATGTCACTCCACCTCCTCCAGGGCTTGATGGTGTTCTTTCTGATGGAAAGGAACCCACCCCTTTTCACCACCCATCTTATCTGGGTGCACCGGCAGTACTTCAGGGTTTCCTGCTGTGGCCCCTGTTGCTCATTTGGACCTTGGAAGGACCCATGATTCTGGCAGTCGGCCAGCACTGCCTGGGGAGCTCGTGGAACAAAAAGGGAACAGAGAACATCACTGGTTTTGCCTCAACAGAAAGAGATCCGGGTTCATGGGAAAGGAAGGGCATTCTCGCATGCAGTGCTGAGGGATGCTGTACTGAGGACTAGAAGGATGCTCTAAACTGGGAGCTTCACAAGGGAGAGTCCCAGCCCCCTTCCCAGCACTTTCTGTCAGGCAGCCCGAGGAGTGCTGGCTCTCCTGTAGCAGCCTCAGCTGCTGCTAACATAGCTCGTCCTTTGGAGCACAAGGCTACAGGACTGAAAGTAAATTTTGAATGAAAAGACAGCGTGGCAGGCTGGGCTTTTTGAGGTATATTTCAGTACAGTGCTTTTGAGAAGAGATCTTAAACTCGTGTAGTGACCACTGGCTTCCCCACAAAACTGCATGAGGTGATAATTGGTTTTCCTCTTCCTTTTTTTTTCTTTCTTTTTTTTTTTTCTTTGTTTCTCCTTTCATTGGTATTGCCCACTGCCTGTTTTACATTATTTTCTGGCTATTAATTAACATGATGTTTTTGGCAGACAATAATTAGGATAGATCCGTGTTTTTCTTCATGCCATATGGTCTCTCTGCCTGTTTAACATTCTTAGTTTATTTTAACCATGCAAAGACATATAACTATCTAATTTATTCCATCTAAATCTTAGACATGAAAAAATGGCACATTACAACTAGCTTCCAGGACCAAATTAATTCCTGTTCTAATTTCATTGGTATCAGGAGAGCTTTACCAGTGGCAGATTGGCCCCATTCATTAGGCTGCCACAAGATAAATTAAGGGGGATATAGCCAGTGATGCCAATGTGGTTATTCCCAAGGCTGTACTTTGATATTTCACAATAGTTTTCTGGGATCTCCTGATGTCTGCAAAGGAGCCTGGGCAGGAAGATGCAGTCTTTCTGCTTGGCCATATGCTAGAGATCTGAGTTTCACACAGAGCAATGTGTATCCAAATTGTGCATGTCAAAGCGAGAGCAAGGTCCTTCAAAGAGATTGCCTACTTAGAAATTCAGTGAGAGTCATGAAAGACCTCTGCTTTCTGATGGTATATCTTGATGACATTTCCTTTCCTCTCTTCACATCCCTCAGTGATGTGCTGCTTCTCAGCATATTGGCAAGAAAAAGGTATGTCTAATCATGGGTTTGGACTTCATCCCATTTAAGTCAGAGAAGATTTTTGGTTTGCTCCTCAAAGGTTTCTGTCCAGAAAAAAAAGATTCCTCAACAGGAATTAAGATGATTTAAAAGCTAACCAAATTACATCTTATACATCACATATTTATGCATATATAATTATATATGTGTAAATAGAAATACATATTGATATATGTGTGCATAAATATGTACATAAAATATAAAATATCTTAACATTATATGTGTGCATGTATGTACACTACCGTTTGAGGTTTCCATTGTCAATTTGGGCTTCTCTGCCAGACTGAACAGTTTATTTTCTCCTTGTCTCTGACTGGAACATTTTCAGAGCTTTCTCATGTTAATCAAAACACCACAAACTATAGAGTTTCCTTGTTTAGGTTCTGTAGTCCAGACTGTTGTAATAATGCAAAGTATGAGCTGTTTGTTGCAATATGCTTTTCAAGAGGAGTGAAGACTCCAGAATTTATATAATTTAGTGTTTTGCAATATTTGCAAGAAAGTTCCACCTCATTACTAATTGGTTTTAAAGTACTTAATGAGAGAAATAAAGAGCACAGATGTAAAATCAGTGACTGAAGTTTTCACTCATCCTCCATTTTCCCAGCTTGAAGCCTAGTTTTATTCTTCCCAGGGTGACTCATACCCATATAGCCTTCTTTTTTTTTCAAAGTCACCGTCAATTTTTCTTTTTGTTGTGAAGGAAAAATTGTTTGTACATTTGAAGGAATGAGGAAAGCAGTACATTGAAAAGCTATTGTGTGCTGTAGGAAGAATGTATCTCTGCTGGGAATTGGAGAAATCAGGATCTCTGAGGGTAATTAAGAGCAGCTCTGCCTGACTTTTATTTTAGCTTATGATTACTAAGAGTTTTGACTGGTAAATGCCTCATTGTTTCGAAAGCTCATGATTCCTTACATAAATCACTGTAAGATGTATTCCCTTTGGGGAGAGTTCTGCCTCTGTGTCTTCCACAAAAAAATACTCTTCTCAAGAGACCACTGGGCCTGCTGCCTGGGACTCTGATCTCTTCAGCTCCCAGAACGTGATTGGCGTTAGAGACCTGGTTAGTGCTTGGCTGTCATTGTGCCAGATGCTGCGGGAAGTGATTCAGCAGGTCAGGTCCTTTCCTCTGGCTCATTAACAGATCAGAGCTGTTGAAGTAGGCGCTTCAGAGTTTTTTCTCCGATGAAATGTAAAACTTAAGCCCTTTGTGGTGTTCTTCCTTAAAGGATGACATGGCACATCTTTAAAAAGGCGGGTTATCCATGGCAGCCCTAATTTTGAAACGTAACTCAGAAGAAGTTGGAGATCCATTAGTGCTCAGCTTTCCCCAGCAAACAAATCATGTTATCCCCTTTTTAAGGGAACACCACCCCCTCCTCCCCACCCCCGTCAGAATCAAAGAAACAAAAAGAACTGCAATCATATGATTTCCTGCTATAATTTCCATTAGAAGACTGGTCTAAAATATTGGCCTAAATCTGTTCAAGAACAATAGATAGGCCTTTGTTCTTGTGACATGATTTTTCAGTTTGTTGTCTTTTAGTGTAGTGTATCGTCTTTTTATTTGTCATCTTGTGTGGACATCTAGAAATTGCATTATATACCATCATTGCTCAGATACTACTTTCACTTACATTCCCCTTTCTTAGGCAATAGCACATGGTGTCTCTATTACCTGACATAAACGTTATCATTATGTACCTGAAGTATTAAATAGCAGCTTTTTAATCACAGAAATGGTTGCTTTTTAGCAAGCGATAAAACAATCCCTAAAGTTCATAGCATAGTGGCAGCTTTATCCTGGCTGTGACTTACTCTCAGTAAATACGTAGATATGTAAATAGAGTCATCCTGGGAAGAAAATGACATAATTCACAACATCTTCATATGAATCAAGGGAATTACCCATGGGAGTTAAGTCACTCCGTTTATGGGCCTTCTTTTTTATAAAAGTCACGATATGAAGTTAAATCATGATTAATTTGGGTTTGAGCGTGGGAAGTGAGAGTTGATCTCAGTCCCATTTCAGCCACCCACGTGTAATACTACATCTAACCTACCACATTAATCAATCATTAATTCAATCTGTAGAGTGACTTGATCTGCAAATATTAAAAACAAATTGATTTGGACTGGAATATGATACTTATTTTCAATGTACTTCCCCCCCTCCCCTCCCCGAATTGCAAATGTTAATGTGTCTGTCACAAATTGGATGCATTAATGGAGGATTTAGCATCCATTTGAGGAAGAGGTTAGCTGCATTCATTATGCTATATCTTGATATTTTATAATGCAAGCTATGTGCTAAATGCAAAATGCTCTACATCCAGGAGTCACACAGAAGTTTCCCATAAACAGCTATAATGGGAAAGCCGTTGCTATAGGAGCAGCAAATTCTGAGACTCTTAAGAAAAAAGGCAAATTTAGGTCTTGATCCTGCAAGCTTGTGCATTTAATATAATCTGCAAGTCTAAAAAGAAAAGATTGTATATGAATAAGCACCTTAAACATGCTATTAGAGAGACACTGAAATGCTCTAAGTCTTTTCTGTAATATGACTTCAGACATCAATGTAGTGCAGTGTTTATAACGCTTTAAGTTTTCTGAAGTATTATATTACACTTTATTTAGGCTATTTCTTTAGAAACAGTGAAATCTGTGAAAAGCTGGATCCTAAGTACTGAACACTGTAATATAAAAAGGCCAGACTGTTTATGCTCTGAATTATAGATACAGATAGTGAAGAGTGACATTTTACTCTGTATTCTGTAAGTTTAATAACCCTAGGAGCAGTTAGTAAGTGAAAAACGGAACATGATTTTTATCTGCTGAGTGTCCTTTTAATTTCACAGTGTGCAAATAGCTTTTGATGTGAAGCTTTGGTGCCGAAGGAAGTAAGATAATGGACGAATCTTTAAAATGCATTATATCACTCATGCTACTCTGCTAACATCAGCCGTGAGCAAGGAGAGGATAGTAAGCGGAAGATAACAACAAGAAGGAGAGTCTGTGGTGGCTGCTGCTTAATTCAATTATTAGTTAATTAAATCAAAGCATCAGGAGGAAAAATCATTTGGATTAAAAATGAATATAACTTCCATCCTTTATTTGATTTGGTGTAGGAAGGAATAAATGGGGTAATTTAATCATTGGCATAAGGAAGTTTCAGTAATTCTTTCAGAAATAAGGAGACCTCAGATGTGAATGAGATAGCAGAAGAAAGCCCAGGGCACACCCGCTAACATGAAAGATGACTGCATGTAAGCGTTGTGCTATTTGGAGATTGTTATTGACATTTAAACTACTATTGTGTGCTGTGTCAGCTATGATATGATCCGTCTGGTCATGTGGATAGTCAGATCAAGTATTTATTTCAGAATAAGTGATAGGAAAAGCCTCAGCAGAAAGAAGAGGGTAGGCTTTGTTCCCCATGTTCTGCGTTACTCTGATTTATTTCTAGGCTATCATGAATTGTCAACAAAATTTTCACAGATCCCATCACTGAAGTTATTACTGTTAGTGTCTGTGAGATTGCAAGTTTCTATTTGTAAATGGTTAGCATACAAGTAAACTGATATTTATCTAATAAAGCATCTTTGACATGAGAAGTAGTTTAATAACCCTGCACCTTTGCATTCCCATGCTCTGGCAAAGTTAAGAATGACAATATGAATTTTTCTTAAGACTTTGGGAAAGATTCTGTTTGCATCTGTGGCTTTTGTTCTTAGTTGTTTTTAATTCTCCCCTTCTCATCACATCTGGAAACTTAATACTGTGGTGAAAATACCATGCTTACTGAAAATACTAATTGGGACTTAATTTTCACTTCCACTACGGTCTTGCTTTTCTATCTTTGAATAACTTATTCCACCTTCTGTGGGATAATTCCACTTTTGAAACTGATACTGCTCTTCCCTTTCATCTACAATTTCTCTTGCCCATTGTGATTATATGCTCTTTGGGGAAAAATACTTTATTAGTTTTTCTCCAGGGCCTACTGCAGCAGAACTTTGAACTCAAATGTGTCCTCTAAAGCCGTGCTAATCAACAGCCTGCATTTTTCAGTCTGTTCCCTACAGTGTGCAGAACTAAATCAACATGATAATACTTATAAGGATGTAGGCTTAACTATAGCTATTAAAATATGTTTAGTATAACAAATTTCATCTAACGCTATAACCGTGCTTTCAGTATCCGCTTGGCCCTCTTAACCCCGATGTATATTTGGGTTGCTATAATTTTTTTCTTGCTCAGGAGAGCATCAAGCAAAAGACAATTTTTTTAATTTTCCTTTGTGTGTGTGTGGATAAAGGAGGCTGAATAAAACTGACTCTCTTATTGTTAGCAACTATCTAGACTCCTGGCTGCAGTGAATTAACACAGCTTTCCTTAGCTGATGGAGCTGCACTGATCTAGATGCCACATCACAGGACACAGTGTATTTTTCTTAATTTTTGTAGCCCACTCAGCTCAGAGTTCAGAGCACTAGATTGGCAGTGCCTCACTTACCTCCTTTCTGTGCACAGGCTTCCCCTGTGCTCTCCAGTAAACCACTTTACTTCTCTGTACCTCAGTTCCACATCTGTAAAATAAGGGTAATGGTACTGCTGTATTTTGTAGAAGTTTGATGTAAATAAATATGTTGAGGAGGGTGGCCCTCAGATGTAGGAATGGGGAGTGTGTAATTACCCATGAAATAAAGAAATGAATGCATATCAAAATAGAAAATCTTCATTCGGGTAACTTTCTTTGGCCATTACATGGATAAGCTTCTCAGCTAATCTTAAAAGTTCACGTTTATGCCAAGGTTACGAGCAATTTCAAGTGTTTTGTTGGTTTTGTCGGGGCACTTCTACATGATTGGCAAGTATTAAAAATGAAAATCTTTCTGGGGTGATGACTGTGAATGCTTAAATAATAACTGCTATATCAACCTTAATTTTTATGGCAAGTAAGGAATTTTTTCATTTAAAGTTTAAGTGTCAAGAACATAAATTACTCTGGGGGGAAACACAGGAATCCTGGCTTTGACAACATCTCAGGTGTCTTTTCCCCAGATCTCTGTGAAGCCCCAAATATCATCTGGTAGATTTGAGAGTGCCTGTGCTATACCTAGCAAAACAGTTCGTTTCATTGGTGGTGTATATGTGTGAAGAACTCAGTTTGCCTATTAATCTGCTCCTTCCTTTCCTTTTTCCTTTTATTTGTATATCCTTTAGAACCCCTTCCTGTGAGCAGTGTTTCTATCTATGATTACAAACCATCTCCAGAAACAGGAGTGTTGTTTGAAATTCAGTACCCAGAGAAGTACAATGTTTTTACCAGGGTAAATATAAGCTATTGGGAAGGAAAAGACTACCGAACAATGCTGTACAAAGGTAGGAGGAAACTCTTCCGCTAAAACTTATTGTTAACTCTGCTGGAAACATTTTAAACAGTGTTCTTAGGTGTGGGTTTGACATGCATTCGTTATCATGATTTATATTTCTGGTAATGTGTCTCTTTATATAATGACTTTTATATCGTGAAGTAAGAGGTGGGTCTTCAAATTGAGCTGTTGGTTCACTTTGGATTTAAACCTGCTTCCCATCCTAGTTCTAGTGATGCCTCCTTTCTTTTGGATTTTAGAGAAAGACTAGGTGGTCTGGATTTTTTTAATCAGTTCTGAAATCAACCTGGGAAGGGATCCCCAATTTCTGGTGATTCCAAATAAGCATGTATACTAAAATCCAAAAGACTTTCCACCATTTTTTCATCTTCCCTGCTGCTATACAATCCAAAACAAAGGAAGAAAGAAAGAGACCCAGAACTCAGTGGGAAGGATGGAGATATGTTTTTGCTTTTTAGATGCTTGCTGAAATCCCTGGATGACAGTCCGTGTCAGTTAAAAACATTAAAAAGTTTCCAGTCTCTACCCTCTAGCCAAGGTTTTCCCCTTTGGTGAATAGCTGATAGGAGAGCTCTGGGGTGCCCCAGAGCTGGGAAAGCCATTCAGTGTGCTTGATTCCTGGTGCAGGGTTTTAACCTGGTACTTCTGTCACCATACAGTGACACAATACTAATAGTACCGTGCTGTACAGTACTTTATGTGCATTACTGTAGCATTCAGTATTGTCCCTGAGCTAATAAACCCTGCTGCATATTATAAATTTCTATTTTCTTAGAATAATCTAATCAAGGGCAATCAATTTAACAATCTAGACAGTCTAAACAATTTAAAAAACCAATCTACCCATCTAAATAATGTAACGAACAAATTCTGTTTTCTTTTTTATTTACTTTATAACTGAACTCCCTTTTGCCCTGCAGTATAGCTTAAGCATAGCATCTGTCTCAGAGATTTAAATGGGACTGTCCTATGGAAAGCATCCTAAGAGGTGAGAAAGGCACCTGTATACTCTCCGAGCCCTGAAACCCCAATGGTTTAACATTGCAAAGTGGTAGGAAAATGCCTTTGAGCAATCCAGTAGGTGCTGGAATGAATTTTAGGCACTGGATTAAGGCTCCTGAAGTAGAAGTTTGGTTGCTGTAAGCTCTCTAAAGGCAACAAAGGGACATACACACCTCCAGTAGGAGGTGAGAAAATTTTGGAGTCTCTCTGCTTCAATACAGAGTGGGGCTAGGTATCACATTTGCAATGCTGTGAAATGCCAGAAGTTAGGAGGGGTGATTCTGGATCATAGCACAAAATATAGGTCACCTCCTTCCAGAGAACAAAAGGGATACCAGCAGCGATTTTTGTCTTCTACAGCTAATGCATGGTTCCAGGGCCTGTAATGTTGCAACTGCTAATAAATAAAGAAGTCATCCTGAATTAAGAGATTCACTAATACTCTTGCACACTCCTTCCTGTAGCCAAAATGCCCTAAGCAACTTCTTGCAGCCCACACGTGTACTTATGGTGGATGTGAGCTCAGTCTCAGTACTGCAGCTTGTGCTCATTTGTGTGGTGGATGGCCCTTTGAGCATCTACCCCAAACGTTATGCCTCAGTCAGCAGAAGGCCAAGGAGGCTTCATGCAGCAGTTAAAAGTCTGCAGAAACTGTCAGATGCTCTTTGAGATACTGTGTGTCACACGGAACAGGTTGCCAGATTCAGTTCCCTTTCCTGTGAAAAGTAGTTCATGTTTCTTGTAGTGGGCGCTTTTTTTTTCCTCTTTTTTCCTTTTTTTTTTTTTTTTTTTTGTAGCAAAGTGGCTTTGACAGCCAGGAGAGATGTTGGCAAACTGAATTATTAGAATGTTGTGTCTCAGACCAGGCTGAGCAATGTTTAAACATCTGAAATACTGCCAGTTCAGCATTTGCAGTTTTATTATCAGGAAGTGAACATTTGATGGATTTTTCTCTTTTTTTTTTTTTTCTTTCTTCTTTTCTTTTTAAACCTTCTTCAGATTTCTTTAAAGGGAAAACAGTTTTCAATCACTGGCTACCAGGTATATGCTACAGTAACATCACATTTCAGTTGGTATCGGAAGCAACCTTCAACAAAAGCACGCTAGTGGAATACAGCGGGGTCCAACATGAGCCCAAACAGCACAGAACAGGTGAAGAAAACCGTTAAGTACCATTTGCTCCAAGTCTGTATGGGTCCCTTGCTTTCTGCTGTGGGGAGGGGATTGATCCCACAGAGAGGAGGGTCTGTGTGGAAGCACTCCTGGGAGCTGCTCCTGGCCAGGAGAATGGGAGCAGGATGCTGCGGCTAGTGCATAGGGGTATGTGTACAACAGAGTGTAAAGGGAAATTTGTATGAGAGTTTCTGTTACAAAGCTTGCTTCTTAGTAAATAAATTCTGCTTCACATGAGATATCCTAGGCCTTGTGCTAGGAGTTCATTTTTAAGCCACAGGAATAGCTGCACTGAGCATACTATTGATCTATCTATATTGGTTTGTCTCCTTGCCCAGTGAATCATAGCTGAACTGTTGGAGAAGGCCTTCGTCTTGTGCAGTTTTCTATCACAGAGAAGAATGTCATAGTTACCCCACTTGACAGCCAGTTTATGCCCCGAAGCATGAACTGTTAATTTCCAAGAGAGAAATGGTGCAAAGACTGAAAACTGCATTTATTCAGGATCCAGAACTAATTTGATTTGGTCCTGGGATGGTGCCCAGAACTTTTCTGTTAATCTGTTGGACCACAGACATTTCTGGGGTCCGAAGTGAAATGAGCCAGTGGTAAAATCAAAAGGCCAAATCTTCAGATGAATACACTGATGTTGGCCCATTGCCTTGGACAGAGCCAAGCCAACTGATGCCAGCTGAGCTCTGTATGATCCTAAATATAGTTATTGGGGATTTGACCCATAAGAAAGCAACTAACAAGATTGCATTTTTCTTTCCTGCTGCACTCCCATGCCTCGTTCTTCACGCAAACTTCAATGAGACTGTAGTGTCTGGTTTTGTATCAGTGGCCATGGCTTGGACAGGGGAGGTGAACGAACCAGTGTGTTGGAATGTGCCAGTCAAAAGTGTTTGCACTTACTGTGTGTAAGGGCAGACAGACAGTTACAGTGAGACTGACAAAATGCTGTGTGTTCACCTCCTGGCATAAGTTGAAGTAACTTCTTTGCATGCCAGAAGCTTGTCTTCTGGAGACCCAGATTTTAAGATCAGGCTTTCACAAATATTAAAATCTAAACTGATGTTTGATGCTTGTGAAAAGTTGACTGCTGAAAGCATATGAAAACCCCTACAGCAACGTGAAGGTCATAATTCTTAAATATGAGCTATGCCATATATTAGTTTTGCATATATTTTTCAATTCATTTCTACAGAAGTACTTTCTGGAAGACACAATAAAATAAATGAAAATACTCTGTTACAAATTTACACTCACATTGCCTTGCTGCTGTAATAGCACTGAAGTCTGATTTACTGTGACTTCACATCTGCTTTTCTTCCTGGTGTTCCTGAATCGTGATTCTTCTCTGAATTTACACTCACCTTAATCCCACTAGACTCACTTCTCCTATAAGTATACATAAGGGATGGGAGAATCTTAACAAGTTAGTTCAAAATGTCCCTATATGCATTTTTTTCTACAAACAATATTTCTCTGAGGAATTAACACATCATAAAGGTGCACAGAACATACCTATTAAAAGACTAATGCTTGCTTCTCTTTTAGTTCCTTACCCACCTCGAAACATTTCTGTTCAGATTGTACCAATCAACAGAAACAACTGGGAAGAGCACAGTGGGAATTTTGCAGAAGAATCATTCATGGGACCACAAGAAATCATAAGGAAAGAAAAACTTAGTCATTTTTCTGACAACCCAGCTGAAATTCCAGCAGCGAACACATCTACAGCCTGGCCAGACTACCGCTATAACAGCACTGAGTATGAAACCACATCGCAGCCATACTGGTGGTCTAACGAAGCTGAGTCATCAGAGGGTGAAGAGGAGTTTGTCAATGCAGTTTCCAGTGATTACGAAGCCAATGAGCTCAACACATCGGGAAAACTCATGCCTGAGCCCCCTTCCTTCCTTCCTGTACAAATGGTGCTGACCTGGTTACCACCAAAGCCACCTACTGCATTTGATGGTTTCCATATCAATATTGAAAGGGAAGGTAAAACAGAGCCTTATACCCTTTTCATAACTCTTTTCTGTAATTACATTGGTGGGTCGCCTCCTCTACAAATTATTAATAACCTAGAACTGTGCTTCAGAGGGCTTTGTTAGTTCTGCTGTAGTTCTTGAGAAGTTTCTTGCATTGAACAGTATCTAATTCTGGCTGGGTGTCATAAAATTAGGGGAGGAGGGGTAAGTCGCAGTTTGCAATTCTCTTTTGTTAAACAAGATTTATACTGTTGTACCTATTGCCACACTCTTTATGCTGCAGTTATCGTAAATCCATTCTGATATTGGAGAAAGGAGAAATAAGCTGATAGAAATTTGAGACAAAGAAGGTACGTTATGCCATGTAATTTTGCCTGCCACTGAGAAAGGTTTTCAGGGGCACCTCGACTGGAAAGGGCATACAAAAAGCATAGTCTAGATTCAGACTGACAGTTGTCTCGGAGGACAACTACCAAACATATTCCTTAAGCCACAAGGAGGCTGTGGTGGAGAATGAGAACACTTTTCAAGTGATGGAGCTACAAGAAAGTTGCCATGTTGCTTAAAGATTCTCTGTTTTAAAATTTGTTTTGTCCAGATGAATTTTAGTTCCTGACAGGCAGTTTTTATAAGCCTTCTCACACTGAGAGCAAATAGTATTTTTTTTCTTTTTCTTTCAGAATAAGAATGCAACAGATAGAAAATTGGAAGCTCTGTTTCTTCCACTCCATGCTGTTTTTCACTTGCACATTCATGGCAACCCTATTTTATCATCCCTTCTACAGAATGAAAATTTGTCCTGGGTTTATTGTTCCTCTACACCTATACTGCAGCCTTGGTCATTAATTATTCTTGTGCTGATGGCAAGAAATAAAACTACCCACATAAATCCAATCCTTTTGGATACCTTTTAATCCAACAGCAGAAACAGTATTAGCATTTCTGGTATAAATCATTTTCTCAGTGTCTGGAGCCTTGCAAATTTCAATTAATCCATACTTTTTCTTCCCCCGATTTAGAGAACTCTACGGAATTTTTGACAGTAAGTGAGGACACTCACAAATTTGTTGCTGAACTTAAAGAACCAGGAAAATATAAGTTGTCTGTAACGACATTTAGCTCCTCTGGCTCTTGTGAAGTTCGGGGAAGTCAATCAGCAAAAACACTTAGCTTTTACATCAGTAAGTATCTCAACAAATCTGCCTTTTTCTCCCAAACTGATACAACTCTAATGTGCTGCAGAGTTTGACCACTGTGGCAGCTGTGACATCTGCTGCAGGATCAGAAGAGTGTTGTCTTCCGGAATTCCGTGTGCTAGAGAAGGAAATACAGCGCAAATATGTTACATATTATACCCTGCCTGGATGAACCTTCATCCTGCCATTTTGGCAGAGCTAAGAACCGAAAGCAGGTGACTGATAGAGTTGTCGCCCAGTGTTCAGGAGTGTCTCACTGGAACAGGTTCCCCTCTTGCATCATTCAAAGAGAGGATTTCATTCAGAGAATTGAATTGGTGATTATAGAGATTCCTGAACTTCCTTACTCCTGGAGGCTGTATGTACCACGTTAGGGATGAAGGGCATCTCAGGCTGAGAGTGTGGGAATTGCACAATTAAACACTGAACTCTGAAATTACATGGTCTCTGAGAGTACACGGGGCAAATTACAGTAGATGAAATAGTTCAGCCTGCTAAATTCAGAGGGGAAAAAGTAATTTATTATTTCCCTGTAGAACCCAAGGGTTTCTTAACTGAAGATTTAGTAAAAAAAGTAATAACTATTGTGTAAAATAACATCACAACTCATGATTAGATTAGCAAGTGAGACGTGTTGCTGAATTCAGATTACTATCCCTCTGATGGCTATGGTCACTTTTGCACCTTTTTCTACAAAAGGAAATAGGTATAGCCTACAAGATGCCCATACAGTGAGAACAGGCGAATACTTGCAGCAGTACACAATTCTACATGTGGGAGGATAGTGAATGCCGCCACAAGAAGGGTAGCTAAGGCTGGTAGAAAGATTCCTATTAAAAGGAAATGTAGTCAAGTACTTAAGTAAATTCTTAATAAAAATTGTGTCTTTAGTAGCTCATAATACTTACAAATACTAACTACTTAGGCTTAAATTCATCATAATACTTGACTGCATGTAACTGAATTCCACTATCCTCCTGTGTTTTTGAAAACTTTGGAGTTGAAAGAAACAATACTTGGAAAACAAAGAGAAAAGAGGAAAGAGCACATGTGAGAAAGTGTCTTTGCTGTTGTACTTTCACTGTCTTCTGGTTTTCTTTAGGAATAGTTATTAGGAAGCTTCGTTATATGGAAAGCATTAGAGTATATACAAATAAACAAGTATGTTAAATAAATTATGTAGCATTGCTATTAGTACCAAATTTTATTCTATTTACAAGATACGACTTATAGCCATTAAAAAATATGCAATACAGTGTCCTCCGTGAAGTCTGCTACCTGGAGACAGAGACCTGAGAGAAAAGAGAAAATGTTAATCCCAAGTATAGGTGTATGGATTGCTAGATTAATGATGAATTTGAATCTCATTGGGTATAAAGTATTAAAGTGTTGCAGGAATGTAACAAGTATTTTCATTTTACATTTAATACATGAAATTATTTGGGGTTTTGTCTGTTAGTTTTGCCGGCATTTAGAACGAGATGAGGATTCTTGGCAGTTCTCTTTATTTATTCTGTCAAACACAGATCCTTAGTATTTTACATAGATTTTATATGTATATGTATGCCAAATCTGAGATGTGCACAAGTAATATTAAGGTGAAATTGCTTTTCCATTTCTCTTTATGAGTCTCATCAAGTAGGCTTTTTGTGTGGGGACTACAACTTTGGACTGTGACATGAGGTAGCTCAGTTCCCTTAACGCTGATGCTGAAACGATTTCTGAATAGTGAGAGCTACGCAGACATCCACTGGCTCCAGACATTAATGTAATGATTGACTTCCTCTTTTTACCCGAGTAGGTGTGGGTCTGCTGGTGTGAATAAATTTTGCTCGTAGCTTCAGCCTTATCTTATCCTTGTAGCACTCAGTCAGTGATTCATCCTGTCAAATTCACTTTGTATTAGACAACATTTTTCTTGCACCCAGATAGAAGTATGGATTGTCAAATCTTACAGGCTCATCTTACACCAAATTCTTGCTCTGGCATTTTTTTATTTTTTCAATAAACATAAAGTACCATTAGAATTGCATGGAGGAAGGAAAGAGCTGTCACAAACGTCACTTAAAAGTGACAAGAAAAGCTGATTTTTTCATGACATCTGAAATTTTGATCAAGTCTAACTGAAGTTATTTTCAAAATTGTTATTTTATCTACACTTAAACCTGTATTCTCTACCAATTGCTTCAAAATGTCTGATGGAGAATGAGATTCTTCACTGTGGTACCCTCTGTGAACTTGTTTTTCACGCTTCAAGGCTGTAGTACACTTCGAGGGTATGTTAGTTTGTGAAAAGGTGAAAAAAATTGGGTGTTTATCCTTTAATATTTGTCCATGATCTGTGCTTTATTGGATGTCACTTCTTCTAAACATTGCCTTGGAGCAAAGCAGATACTGCTGGGTGGTTTCTGGTAAGCCACAGAGAATACTGCCATCTGGATTGCCGAACAGTGATGTTTCTCTCATCATCTGCTCTGCTACAGGTGAAACAGCACCAGCCACAGTCGGTTTCCCAGGGGCTGCCATCTTCACAGCCCCAGGGCTGCGGAGATGGACACTGTCAGTCCAGCCTCTTTCACTTGTCGTAGTAAATAGTCCAGTAAAAGAAGGACGATTTGACATATGTCCCTCAAATGCAGTGGTTTGTTTACATGTGCTTCTGGGGCATGTCCCAGGCCCCACAGGTGAATGGATAGAAGAGCTCACTGAAAAGCCCCAGCATGTGACCGTGACGGTGTTAAGCTCCACTACTGCCCTGACATCCTGGACAGCATCACAAGAGAGCGGCAGCAACAGCACCATCGTGTCTGTGGTCTCCCTGACCTGTCAGAAGCAAAAGGAAAGTCAAAGGCTTGAAAAACACTACTGCAATGAGGTAAGGGGCAGAAGCAGGAGTTTTTCAAATCCAGGGCAAAAATGCTGATCATCCTGCTGTTTGGGGTCGCCGTGCCCGAGGGCCCTGCCAGGTCAGGGCTGCAGGGCACAGCGGTAGGTGCGCCCTTCTGCAATCTAAAGGGACGTGGCTGATGCAGAGTGGGGTGACAGCACAGAGTTCAGGAATGAAAGTATGCAGTAAACCACAATAGTGTGGAAATTGTATTTTTCTTGGACTGACTGTCCCATTCTTTGTTCCAGCTTCTAAGTTATGCTGTACCCTTTTGAGACCTTTTTTGTGCCAGGAGGCAAAATGGTGCCATATCACGATAACATTTAGGCACATGCTGTAATCCATTTGTGTTAAGCAAAGTGCTCACACACATGATTATCATCAAACTAGCATAAATTCTTCCTTAGATTCCTGCATATGAATGCAGAAACTGACTCTAAACTTTCTGGAAGCTTAGAGACAATCAGAAGTTAGCTTTTCATCCATAAAAAAAGATAGCACGGGGAAGTAAACAGTAATTTAGACCATCTGTGATTTGGATGGACAACAGTTCTTTAGGGCTGCTGCATGGGACATGTTTATAATGATCAAGAATCCTGAACCCCAAAATATGGCAGTTTTCTGTTACTTGAAACCCTTAGTGAGTGTGATCCCACATCACATCCTGTGCTATAATGGATCAGCGGCATGTGGCTTCAGTTAGAGGGTTTAGCCCACACCTCAGTTACCAAGATGCTGATAAGGCCGTTTTCTGAGCAGTGCTACAGCTTCTGTCTGACCCTCTAAATGTGTGTGATGGAGGAGCCTGCAAAGGTCTGCAGCTCTGCCCTGCTGCACGCTCACCTTGCCCATGGGAATGGAAGGAGACCTCCAGCAGTCCCAGTAAATCTTCATCTCCTTCAGCTTTGTGATTAGCCCTGCAAGTTAATTAATACAGGGAGTCTACATCCTTTAAAAATGTATTTTAAAATGAATCTTTGTCAAAATGTTTTGAGTTTTATTCCAAGAGTGGCTATGAACTTAAACGCTTCGAAGTGTCTTTCCATGACAGTTTGAGAAATGTTTTTCAGAATCAGTTTGTAATCTCACTGAGTTATTTTCCTTCCATTTATTAAAAGTGTAGTCATTTAATCAGGGAGCAAAATAATACAGTAGGTGGTTATAAACCACAGATCACAAGTATACACAGATGTGATTAAAGTATAGAATTCATCTACAAACTCAAAAACAAGTACCTAAAGCTAATCCGTGAATAAGCAAGACATCTGTACAACATGTTTATTACAAGTAGGTATAAAGGTCTAAATATAGTTACTTGTTTCTTTCTGTCACTACAAATATTCATACCACCTCTAATCATCAAATATTATCAGCTTATTATGCCTAGAATTATTAATGGCTGTTGGTTTGAATTCTCCTTGATGAGCTGAAAAGGGCAAAATTCAGTGCAGCGTTCTATCAATTTCTATCATTGTGCATGATTTAAAAGTGATTTATCTTTCCAAAGCATCTGTTAAAGAGAAATTCTGTTCCTCCTAAGTCTATGCTGGCACTGATATATTCATGTGCATTGCAGTAAACCATCAATGCAAAGGTGGCTGTGATACAGACTTTGGAAAGATTGCAAAAAAAATTAGTAGGAAACATCAGCCTGCAATTCTAGAACAGGTGCATAAAGTCCTTTCCTCAAAGCTGCTCTGTGCATTTGCTGTTAGCTGGCTTTTCAGGAGATAAGACATTTCATAATGTATCAGACCAGGAATCACTTGGTCAGGCATTTTGCCCCTGGCTCTGACTGAAAGCTGGAGTGGCACAGCAGGAATTTTAATGATGATGCTTCAAACCGAAAAGAAAAATCACAATGTCCCTTAGTCAGGTTATGTAGTGCTGTGCAGGGGAGGTGAAAGAGAGTAATTCCTTTCTGGTTTCACCATGAAGTCACTTAACAAATGCATTCACAAAACAGCTTTCCCATAACGCTGCCTTCAGCTCACATAGCTGCAGATGAATCAGATGGCCGATGAAAAGCCTTCAGGGTTTTATTGAAAACACACGGTCTAAATATTCCAGCCTGAATAATATCACCTGAATATGAATAATGTAGCCTGACTATTTCAATAAACTTTGACAGTAGGAGGGAATGGGTCTGCAGGGTGACAGCTGACCTTATGCAGCAAGGCAAGTGTGATTCTGTGAGTCAGATCATTTGTCAAGTCAGTCCCGACCACTTTCACAGTTTTGCCATTTTGGACTTAACGAATGGAGTTTTAGCTGCTGATGCCAGTGTGTTCAGAATCATACCTTCTATAACTGGAGTAGTTCAAGTACAGCCTTATTATTCTTTTAATTAGCCAAGTAAATACTTCATAACCAATGTGTTCTCCTCCTGTTAGGTGAATTCAAGCAGCAGCCTCATTGAAAATCTTGTTCCTGGTGCCCAGTACCAAGTTGTGGTTTACTTGCGGAAAGGACCGTTGGTCGGACCGCCTTCTGATCCTGTTACATTTTCCATTGGTAACCCCTGCATCTACTGTTTGAAAAGTGTTTGTTTTGTTCTTAAATATATCTAGTATATTTATTAAGTCCTAAAGCCTATAATGTAATGAACACTTATTGAGAATATTTTTCTTGTATTGTCTAGCCCATTACTGAGGTGGGGAAAATACTCCTTCTGTGGGAGATAGATATTTCACATTTAAATGTTAAGTTATTACCAAACCTAAATAGAGAGCAGTTGTGGCCAGGATTCGGACACAGAGTGCCTTGTGAAAGGAACCGTCTTGGACACCTGAGTATATGTTTATCTCTAGCAGTGCTCGTAGTCATTTAGGGTGGGAGTCACCTCACTTAGGTGTAGCCAGCCTGAGCTGCAGGGGGTCTGTGGTGCGTGGAGAGGTGTGGGCATTTCCTAGAGGTGATTCATTCCCACTGGCTCATGAAGTGCGTGGAACTGCTGTTAGGACATGTGTTGCAAATGTGCTTTATGATGGATGTAGTGTGGCACAGTCCGAGGGCCACAGTGCTAAGAGTCAGAAGAGCTGGCTTATCTCCTGCAGTACTACATGACCATCATCAGCTTCAGTTTATGCCTTGTTTTTCTGGAGTTGTCTGCTTTAAGATTTGAAGATAAGAAGAACCCTCGGAGACAGAGAGTGACCTTTTCAAGAACGTGGTTTTACGGCCAAGAGGCAGAGCTGCTGCCCCCATGACCATAATTCAGGATTCCACCAAGCAGCTAAATAGTCACTTAAGATAAAATTCGGTATCTTTTAGTTTCACTATCATTTATTTTGTTAAGGTTACCACTTTAAAAAAAAAAGTATTAAAAAGAGAAAGGGCAAAGAGGAAGATTCAGTGTGTAGAGTTACATTTGCAGAGAAATATTTAACGTGAGTCACCCAGCTTCTCCTTTTGACAAATAGTCTGCCTTGTGGGAAAGCAGGTAGCTGAAAATTAGAGATCTTCAGTATTTTTCATTCTGCTTCCTCTCTGATGTAGGGGAAAAAGTGAAACAGGAAAACCCCAAAGTTAATCTGTAAAGAGCTGAATCCTTAAAAGAAAGCGAATATGTAGACTAGTGAATATGGTGATAGCCTTTTCATTCTAGGCAATGTCCTTATATATTTTCATAAATCAGTTCTGAATAAAAGAGTATGGTATGTTTTGTAAAGGAAAAGTAGTAAGTAGAAATATATATAGTTTATTAAACTCTATTAATGGACAATTTTTACAAATGCTTTTGATTTTCATTCTCAGTGTAGTTAGTTCAGAAATCTGCAAAATTCTGTTTTCACTTGAGAAAGTAAAATCATGTATTTCCAAAGCAAATAAGTTCCTTTGTTTTCTCCACTTTGTGTGGCCTCACAACCATAAAAGTTTTTTACCAAACCCAAAATGGCAACCAGTTTCTAAGCAAAACATATCATAGGTTTGTTGTTATAAAGAGGATGTTTTTATGCAGTAAAACAACAGTTGTATGAGTTTTCATTTCAGAACAAGATACTGAACTTTATATTAAAGTAGTAGAACTGCAAAGCAAACTGTTCTGTAGAACTATCAGTGGTGCTTAATGAATGAAACGGAAATAAGATAAAATATACTTTTAAAAAGTATTCAATTCTCCCCATATTTATCCTAAGCCTCACTTTCACTGGGTATTAACACTTTAGAGAAAGCAAAGAAAAGATGTGGTAAATGATTTATGAAGGCAAAGACAATCATGTGCTAACATGGGCTGAAGTAATCTGGGTGCCGGTCTTGGCTCTGACCCAGTGTGCAATAGCTGGGGCTCTGCAACTCTTGCAAATGTTAGCAAAGTACTTATTTAAGTAGCCTTAGTTAAGTCATGAGGAATAATTGCTTTCCAGACTAGTAAGGGATGCAGAAGTTGACCCTTATGTGACATTTTTCAAATCACTTGACGACTTCATCATCTGCGAGACAAGAATAGCAATACACGACAGCACCTTTAGGTTCCCCAGGGAAGGAGGGCTAGATATAAGAACTGTTCTTTCTCATAGTCTTCATCTTCCAAAGTGTTATGGCTTTTGATGCTTTTGTTTTTGAGCCACTTGTAATAATTCCTAAACATCCTGATTTTCAGAGTAGAATGGAGCCCTCCATTTATGAAAAAGCAAGCCCTGTACTTTATCTCAAGCTAAGCAGCCAACACCAGTAGCCTGTAGTCATTTCTGAAAAAGTAGACTTAACAAACTGGAGAACAAATGGTGAAAAAATGGTATTCAACTGCTTGTGACAAGAAAACTCTTGGGAATTAAAGTCGGGAACAAACCAGAAACAGGTAGAACTTGTTTCAGGAAAGGTGGTGTTTTAAAATGAAGTGTAACTGATAACCCACACATTGCTAACCACAATTTCTGGTTTATAGTGCCCACTGGAATAAAGGATCTGACGCTTTACCCTTTGGGACCTACTGCTGTTGTTTTGAGCTGGAACAGACCTTTCCTTGGGGTGTTCAGGAAATACGTTGTAGAAATGTTTTACTTCAACCCATCAACGATGACCTCCGAGTGGACAACCTACTATGAAATAGCAGCAACTGTCTCCTTAACTGCCTCTGTGGTAAAGTGACCATTGCTGACTATTGCTTTCCCAAGCCTGTGTGGCCCTGGCACCTTGTGACATTTCTTTGCCCAGCTTTTCCCCCATGAATGTGTATATATGCCTTTAAGCCTGGCACATTTTTTCAGGCAAAGTAGAGAAGATGGCCAGGATGCTAGAGGCATTTTCTGTTCTAAAGTAAGGGAATGCCAGCTGAACCATGCTAAATTTTAAGCAGAGCAATGAGATAGGAGATGAGCCTCTTTTTTTGATGACAAATGGGCATGTTCAGCAAGTCCAGAGGCAGCTTCAGTTTGTGGGTCAGTTTGTCAGTCAAGGCTTTAAAAATGCCATCATCTCCTCAGGGGGAGTAGTCTAAAGCCTTATCTACATAATTAATACTGATAATATGCATTTGGGGCTTGCAGGCTAGTCTTGCAGTGTGCCATCTGGAAGGCTTAGCTGCAGAGATGCTTTTGTGACTTATGCCAAGATTTCAACTGGGTGGAGACTGGTCTTTAGAAGAACACACTTACATGTGTACGCTCGTGCATGTTGCAGAAATAAAGTGAAATTCTCCTCCTCTTTTCCCTTAGTTCCTAGAGGAGGTGAGCAGATTTTATTCAGGCTTCACTGTAGCACAAGACAGCAAGCAATTTTAGAGGAAATTAGTTGTTCAGAAAGTTGTGAGTATGCAAAAAGGATAGCAATAACTTTTGCTGCTTATGATAGCCACAGTGATTTACCGTAATTGATTTGCATAATACCATTTGTAGAGTCATTTTGGCTACAGCAGCTTAACTGTAATTGGGTACGTGACTGTAAATCTAGCATATAAATCTCCAGGGAAATTAAAACCAAAAAAATAACTTAGCAAATGAGTAATTAATAACTTGTAATCATGACTCAGCACAATTAGATTAATACCCGAGTTAATGTGGTTCAGTAGAAAATGAGATGATATCGTCCCTTAAGGTTGCAAATCCTGCTCAAGGAAGCCAAGTTGGAATTTCTGTGTCTGAATTTCAGTCTGAAATGTGACACTGCTATATCACAGCTAAAATGGACATTTCTTAAAGAATAATTTCAAAAAGTAAGCCTGAATTAGAATGAGTCTCTACCTGTTCTTCTGTTACAGCATTTAACATACAGGTAGGTAAGGGTGGACTTTTGTTTGGGTTCCCTAGCGGTGCTCCAGAATCCCACCGAGTGCCGCAGATTTCCCTATGATCTACTGACACCTGTGAGTGGTGTATTCTGGGGCAACAGTGTCAAACCCAGTGAGAACACAAGGGAATAAAAAAATCAAGCTATCTGACAGCTTAGATAAAAAATTACTTCCTGAAGAGTTATCACTTGGTAAGAAACTTTGGCACTGAATTTGCCCTTTAACACTGTTTAGTTACTTCATGCTTTTTGTGCTCTGTATCTTATTTTAAAATTGTCAAAGCAATGTTGGTATAATGTTATACCAAGTGCATGTCAGAAGAAGCCCAAGCATCTTCAAGGTTTTGGTGTTAATTGGATACAATTTTTTCTAAAAAGCATAAAAAGTATAGTTCACAAACCCTATATTTGGATTGCCTTGAAGTATCTGGGGGGGAAAAAGGCCACTGCAAACAGCAGAGATACATAAACCCAGCAGTTTCTAATTTGTTGAAAATTTTCATTATTTCTAATTTGTTTTTATTTTGAATTTTAAAAATATCATGAAGCTTTTCATTTAATCACGAAATGAAACATTTGAAGCTTTTGGTGCTGGCAGTTTGAATTTAACTTAAGTATTACGGATGATATTATAATATAAAATGTATTCCATTTTATACTTCATTTGTATCTCATTTTTATTTATATATATAATTTATGTCTCATAAGTCATTTATGTTTCATTCATATTTCATTTATAATAAATGATAATACCAAATGAAATACACTTTGAAAATTGGAAAAAAATAAGTCTTTTGAAGTGACAATATCTGAGTCAAAAGCATTTCTAATTTATCCTCAAACCCTGTTTAATTGAGATAGGAAAGCCTACATTTTCCAGTTAAATATTCTGCCTTCATCAAATCAGAATTTTGTGATGAAAGATTGCTCTGGGGGAATCGTTCTCACTGCTGTGGAAGTCACTGGGTGGTTCCTGTGGCGGGTGAGACCTGGGACCACCTAGATGTGGCTGTGAGCAGCAGAGCCATCACAACCGTGTTCGCTCCCACGGCATGGAGTTTTGAATCAATTCAAACACCAAATTTCAGAGATTTCCACTGGAGTGAGAAATGGGAGCTCAGTAAGATGAGTGTGGACACTAGATTTTGCAAATATTGTTGGGACGGTGAATTTTCTCCTGAGCTGCTGTTTGTTTTTTGTCGCTTTACAGAGAGTCGCTAACCTGCTGCCTGCTTGGTATTACAATTTCCGGGTCACCATGGTGACTTGGGGGGACCCAGAGCTGAGCTGCTGTGACAGTTCCACCATCAGCTTCATAACAGGTAAGCAGCCATCTGAAAAGACTGTGGAAATGCTCCCAGGAGCAGATGCGCTGAGAAAGTCTGACTTGGGTGTTGTGTTTCACCAGCAGATACTTGCAAGTTAGGATATGTAACAGCTAACTGGGGGGGTGGGGGGATTAATTTTTAATTTTTTTTTTTTTTAAGGAAAGCTCTGAGGACAGCTTTTAATAAATATATATAATTTTCCGATGCAAAGCACAGTTCTTGATTTCCTTGTTCCAGTCCTCCATCAGCTGAGTGCATGGCTCCAGTGTGGGCCGGTGATCCTGCTCATCTTCTACAACACCGTATGATTTACACATTGAGAAATGAATGTGTAGCTAAGTAAATCTAAATTCTTAGGTTTGCTAGTATTAAGAAACATTTTTCCTTATATTTGCAATATTTCCAAATGCTTTTTCCTCCTCCGTCCCCCTCCCAGTAATCCACAGATCAGAGCATGGCTTGTGTGGCACCCTAACAGGGAGTTATGCACTGCTAGGCAGACTGAGGCAGGTACTATGCTCGGGAGCACGTTATTCTTGCCCTCCAGCTTTTCTTTTTCCGCTGGGTGTTTTTCACTTGCAAGGAGAGAAGGGTGCTCCTGTGATCAAGGCATTGCACCCATGCTGGCTAAATTAGCCTTGGGAAACTGTGGCGTTGGCAAGTCATTTGTAATCTGGATTCTAAAAGTGCAGCAAATTGATATAACCATGTGGATTGCCCTCTTGCAGTTGGCACGAGCCGTGCATTTAACACACTCCATTGTCTCGTGTCAGATTCTTTGGTTTTGAATCTTCAGTATGTCAAACAGATCAGCCATAGAGGGATTAGCATATAAGAGGTCCTGTTAGGGCCTTGCCATGTTTTCCTAGCATCCATGAGGGTTGAGTCAAAGTTCCCTATTGCATCATTTTGCTTTTGTGCACCACTGTTTAGTTCATCTTGCAGAAGTATAGGTGATATAATTCAGATGCGCCATGAGAGGAATTAAAGTATGAGTTGCTCTTCTTTTCCATCTGTAGAAAACAAATTATGAGGAAAATCAGCCTACAAGGTCCCAGCCACTCCCTCCAAAGGAGATACTAGCTTAGTTCCAGATTTTCTGTTTGGTGAGAGGCTAAGAGGATGTAACTGAGGAAGAAACTGAATAAGACCCATTTGTAATGATGACGAATAGTGCCTGTGCCTGACAGGGCCACAACAGAGTAGTTATCAGTCAGTTAAGTCCTAGCTCCACTGAAGTCTCCAGAAACCCTCCTATCCTGAGATAATCTGATACCAAGTTTAACTGCTGACAAACCCTGGCACTTCTGTAGTGTATCAGAAACCCATAGCACCCACCGGAGTCCCATGAAGGGTCTTCAGGGATATTCATTGTCCTTTGGCATCAACATTTCTGTAGCACTATAAGGAAGCAATTTTCCAGCTGGTTGGTTGCTATATCAGGGGAAAAATGTCTTTTTCAGCTGATTTGGGTACCTGATTCAGCGTTTTAGAGTGGAATGTTCCAGTGGGACCATCACACTTCAATATTGTCTCTCCAGAAACCTTCAGCAGAAATGCAGGAGATTAAGGCTGTTCTAAAGTATTAGCTGTAATAGGGATAAGTCTGGATCTCTGTGTGGTGAAAGTAAACACTGTTACTGCTATTAGATGAAAAGTGGATCAGCTCCTTAACTAGCAGATGCAAACAAAATCAGAAATGGATGGATCCCTTAGACAACATCATCCATTTATGACTGGAAAAACCTCCCTTCAAAATGATCTTAGGTGAAAATATCCAGAAAATATCCAATGGGAAAATTGTGTCAGTGCTTAATTCCTCATTCCTCATATTGTCAATGGTTTATCTTTTGCTTTTGATCTGAATTTTTCTAGTTTTAATATCCAGTCCGTAATTCTTGTTAACTTTTCTCTTATTGATTGAAGAGACACCAAGCTTTTTTAATTTCACTCTTTTCTGTTAATAAGTTGCTTCCATTGAATGCTTCAGGTGCTCTCACTGTAAGCCATTTTCTCATGTTATTTTTCCCCCAACTCTGCCTCTCTTATTTTTACTGTCTTTACCAAAGTACGTGGTAACTGAAAGTGTAATACCAGCCTGCTGAATACTCCTACAGAGGCAAAATCAGCTCCCTATTCAGTGCTCTTCTGTTTGTGCATCTAGATGATTGCATTTGCTATGGCATCACAATGGAGATCTGTGTTCATTTGTGTTAGAAGCCATGGAATAGACACAATTTATCATTTGAGAAGTGTTGTCTACGTTTTTTTTCCTAAAGACTCAACTTGCACCTGGTACTTTGAAATATATTTTGCTTGAGCAAGCCCAGCGTAGGGACCAATAATTCAAATCACAACCCTGTCCAAATCTTCCACCTCTCTGCCGTTTGCCATGTTACTTGCATGGTTTGTCAGCAGTGCTTTTACTTCCAGAGTATTGATGAAAATGCTGAATAGCAGTGAGCCAGATCACAGCATTTTGAGGGAAGAGACCTAACAAAGAAATCTGATTTGATCGAATTACAAGCACTTATCAATAGATGGTCACCACTGCATGTGAGCATTAAATACACTCTGGTCTTCTGATTGCCTTATTAGTTGCAATCTCTTCAGCTCTGTCCAGGGACAGCTCTTGGGCTAACTTGCTAGAAAGTGGCATGCCAATTTTTCATGTCTGCAGGTTTGAAATGTTTGTCCCCAGTAGATGATGCCTTTTCACTCTTTCAAGTTACCAGGGGACTGCAGAGTTCTTTATCACCCTCAGCCTCTTTCTTTCCAGAGAGGAAACAGATGGTTTTATGAAGCACTCGGTCCCATTTTGCATCACTCTGAACAATGCTACCTCCCTTGCATAGGTTGCCAGGAAATAAAACAAACAAACAAACAAAAAACCCACACCAAAAAGCCCTAAATTTTGAAGTACTAGAACGAAGGTATTGTAGTCTTCTTGACAGTGCACCATCTGTCAGTTCTTCTGTGTATAAGTGGAAAGCTAACCTCTGCACCTGGAACATAAGCCCAATTTTTTAAAAACAAAGCAGAAGGATCATCTGGGAGTTCGGGACCACACCTTGCAGAAAGCTCAGAGCAGACAAGCCATTTCCCTAATGCAGGATTCCATGCTCATGGGGAGTCTATAGCAAGGCTGGGGCTTTACTGACCTGCAGTACCTGGAATTAAAAAGGTATTACAAGAGACCAGATGATGTACAGCTCTCTCCCTTAACAGCTGGTCGGATGTTCCCAGGAGAGTGGGGGAGATTTGGGAGATCCCAGAGACTTATCAGAAACAGCATTTCTTCTCTCAGACTCTTGCATCAACAGTTGCATGCTGTTGTTATAACGCAGAGAGATTGTGGCCCTGCCAGTGTTGCTGTGGTGACTAATGGGTTTTTAATGCCATCTGCTGTAAACAGCTGGATTTAAAGCAATCATAAGCAAGGGCACTTTAGACCACCAACATTTTATTTTTCAATGAGAATTCTTTTAGCTTTAGAGAAGCAAAAAGAGTAAGAAAGACAGACTCTTGGTGTTGGAGAGCGCTGCCACATCTGTCTGTTGGTCCCGTGGATGCCTTCAGCTGTTACTTTGGGCCAGGTCAGCAACGGGATGTCATTTCTTACAGTCTCTCTGTGACGCTCAGTTCCCCGTGGAACATGTGGTGCTGGGGGAGTGGGTCACACGAGCCCTGGCCTCGTAGTCTTGTTTCATACATCCTGGACATTCATTGCCAGATACCTAAAGCAAACGGGTGTATGAAAGTTAAGAGGGAAAAGCATGTCATCAATAATTAAGTATAGGAGGAAATTATTATTATTATTGCATAAGATTCATGCCAGTTGTGACATTAAATTGGAAGGAATACACAGTCCTTGTGCAGGGATGGACTGGGAACTATAGAAATTAAAAGAAGCATTATTTGAAAGATTTTATATTAAATAAGGTTGCTTCCTCTCAACAACATAAAAGGACATTTTCAAGATAAATTTGAGAGAATAGTCGCACTAAACTTTTCTAGATGGCTCTAAACTGTCTGTGCATTGTATCCACCGCCTTCCTCAGTGATTGCTTCAGCAAATCTCTTCCTTAATCCAGAATGTGTCTTAGAATCTTTCGTGAAAGCAGCAGTGACATCTTGTGGCCCTTTCCAACAGACCCGAGCTCCTGCTGCCGCCTGCGTTTGTCGGGGCTGCTGGCGCCCCTGGGTGCGCAGGGCGCCCGGGCTGTGCTGGGAAGGGGCTTCCTGCCAGGCAGCATTTGCACGGACTCGCTGGACCCAGCGGGGCTTGTGCAAGGGTAGACCAGTCAGTCCACGTTATTTTTTTTTCCTGCAGTACTCCTAAAGAATCTGCCAAGCACGCAGATTTGTACACTTCCCCGTTTTATCCGGGTTATCCCACTGATACCGGTTTGAAGGGATTATGATCTCTGCCTATCACTGACTTTCACTTTTGGGTCTCCATCAGTTTTAACTTAGATCCTAACAGGGGACCTGCACGTCCGAATTAGGCAATCGAGGTGAGCTGAGCAGCTCTACTGCCTCTGCAGTTAACAGAGAGGCACCTCCAAGAGGTAATTCTCATCTTAAATTGCTATTTTAGGAGGAGATGAGTTGCTTTGGAGGTTGCTCTCTTTCTTCTTGGCTGCACAGAGAGCCAAGGACTTGGTAGCAGCTCCAGCATGAGACAAGCCGTCAAACAGGCTGATGGGGCTGCGGTGGGACAGTGAGCTGTGCAGCGCAGGGCACAGTGCTAGGCAGGAGCTGGGTATGTGGAGGAAGAGGAGGGACAACAGCTGCTTCACCTAATACCTAATAGGGTAGCTATCATATGCCTGTAGATGAGACATTTGTTGTTTAGGGTGCAGTCAGCTGATGGCTGCCTTCTGCAGGGGTGGGACTTTCACCCTGGGAACAAAGGTGGCCATAACTTTTCATGCAAAAAGATGTTCTTTGGAAAACTGCAGGCTTGGGGGCTTTTCCTCCTAGGAAGATGCAAGCTCAGTGAAGAGAAGATACTTTTTTCTTGTGGAAAAGCCATCCAAATTATTCAGTGTGGAAATTCTTGATTTCTCACTGATTGTCATTTCTTTTCAGCGCTATAACACGGTGAAGCAATATCTGAGGCTTTTAACTTGACTTGTTAATTCCATTTGTAAATGTTGACTCAAAAATTATTTGTATCAGCCAGTAGCTTTGTGATAATTTAAAAGAAACCCATACAACTAAAATATTGAAAACAAAAATGTATTTTTCTTCTGCGTATCTCCCAGGTTAAATGCTGGTTTTCATTTCTTTCAGCTAGCACTCAGGTGCAGACACTTGTACTAATATTTTTCTGCTATCTTTGTGATGCTTTCTTCCAAATAGTATCCTTTGAAAGACATGTATTACTGGATTTGGTAATCAACTGTGTTAGGCAAGTCTGTAATACACTTTCCTTCTTCCTTCAGCACCAGTGGCACCCGAGATTACCTCTGTAGAATATTATAACCACCTTTTGTATGTCACCTGGACCTATGGAGGAGATGGTACTGACCTTTCTCATTCCAGGATGTTACATTGGATGGTCATTGCAGAAGGAAAGAAAAAAATCAAGAAGAGTGTAAGTATGAGTGAGGAAGGTGTTACTCTGTTAGGTTGGATTTTTTTGCTGAGTTGATAAATTTGTACTACAAAGTTTAAGCAAGTTCATTAAGACTGACAGAAGCCTGATGAGGTAAAGTTGCTTCACAGTGTTAGCGGGCATTTCTAATGCTCAGGCTCTCAAAACAGCCCGTGGACAAAATGATTCTGTGGTGATCCAGCACAAGTGTAAGAAGTTAGAAGTAGCTTACAAAGTTCTGAGCTGCAGACAGTAAAACATGAGTATTTTTTAGTGAACAATTTCCAATTGGTCTTTTCAATTTCTATCTATTAATAGGCAGACTAATGGCTGCATTATTTTAGGTCATTCAGACCATTCTATTTCCTGACTTTATCTAACAGACTTCCCTACAAATTACATTGTTTTCATTTTCTGTTAGAGTACAAGTTCCACTGTAACTGATGGGTTGAGTACTTCACCCAGAATGTGTGCACTTAGAAAACTTGCCAGATGTTAAGATGCATTCCTAGCACATTCTCTTGAACTTTTCCAGCATATTTAAAAATCACTTAGAAAAAGAAATCTGGGGTTTCCAGTTATGGATTAAAGTCATGCTGCTGCAGGATACTGAGATGCATGTTTAATCTGAAGCAAAAGAGCAGCCCCTGGACATCCAGTGAATAGTGGTTGAACTAGCAGTGGAGCACTGCAGGGCAGGAACATATATGGCCAGCGGTGTAGCTTCATACAACTTGTGGCCTGTGACTGTCTTCTACACCACTACTGATCTTTCGATCCTTGACAGGGAGAAAGTGTCTGATCTTTTTCAAGGGAAAGGTTTCCCTTCTACAACTGAAGGCTCAGCAGGTGCTGAACGGGAATTGTTTTTTCAGCATAAGTGCAAATTCTTCAGCAGTTTCCATTTGGATTTATATGGAGCACCCTGGCTTTCATTGGATTCCTAGAGGCTGCAGGAGTGCACCCATCTGGAGCTTGTAGCAGCATGAATCTAATTACATGATTAGTAAAACTGTTCAAAAACATGACCTTTCTGAACAGCAGGAACTTCCAATATTTGGATCTTTGTTTCAAATGAGGAAGAAAACTCCACATTTTAATTTTTTTAATTATTACAAATAAAATATTCTAACAATTGAATTCTTAAAAAATTGCGCTGTGATATCCCTCTCCTCTCTTTCTTCCAAAAGTCATGTTCTGTGTAAGGTTATTATTCTTCCAGGGAAAATCTGATTTGTGTGCCATTCAACTTCACTGAATGTGAAAATCTCAAATTAAATAAATATAAAATAGACATTGAATAGGAAACTAAGTTAAAAAGAATATTGCATATGTAATTTTAGATTACTCAAAAAATTAAAATAGAGACTATTCACAGTAGAGTATATTACTATATTATATTATTATAGAGAGTATTCACAGTAGAGCAAATAAAACTTCAAAGCTTTAGGAATGTTCTTAGAAATGTTTGTCTTTATATTATTTTCAGGACAAGGGAACCCAGAAAGTATTCTTTAGGAAATTCCTGCAACAACCTACTTCTGGCTTTTATGGTCCTTCTCACATTTGTAAATATGGGTACACACTTGCAGGCATCAGGGTATATCTGTTCTTCTAAGCTCTGTTAGTCACTTCCAGAAATTGTTTCCTTTAAAAATCTTACTATATTGTAATGTCTTTATCTGATTTATTAAGATTGCTATTATGGTTGTTTTTCTTGAGCAATTATTACCATAAATAGGTAACACTATCAGGCAATGATGACTTTTTCTTCCTGCTATGTGTGTACTTCCCAAGACTCTGTAGAAGTTGGTCAGTTTGTAGAGAAGCGATGAAAATAACGTGCATAGTCCTGTTAGTCTTTATTCAGAACTGTCTGTTTCTCTTGGAACCAAAAACTTCAGCCTGAAAATTAAGTGACTATGAAAACCAGCATGCGATTCCTGAATGTGCCCTTTGTAGATAGTCTACAAGTGCTCTGAAAGCAGTCTGTTGCAGTATCTGAGTTCTGCGTCCTTCTCCATGACCCTGGAGAAATGGGGAGCTTACTTCCAAAATAACAGGAAGAATTTATTCAGTCATTTGAAGCTCAGCTCAGTTTTGGATCATATCTGGTTTCAAACTCGCAGATGACAGAAGTCAGGCCCTGAGATCTATTGTCAAGTCGACAGGTACCCAGGTAGGTGTTAGATTTGCCCAGCTGGATTCAATATGCAGGTTCTTAGGACATGTGAAGGCTTGCCTATATGTGTCTTGTGTACTCTTCTTAGAGATATCTGACCTGATTTAAATTCCTATAAAATTGCAATGGACTCAAATCCGTGGCTTGTTCAGCATTTTGCACAACTTGAAAAATCTAGATGCAAGAGTATTCTCATTCATGTGAGGGAGATTTTAGTTTCTCCTTAATTTTTCACTGCTGGCATAGAAAATACAGCCTAAGACTGTCTTCTTTTTACATTGTGATATTCTGCCGAGTGTTATGGCTTTCTACAGTTGGTGTCAGTGTGAACTGGTTCATGTAACAAGTCTACAGTATGCAGAAGACATCTGCTGTGATGCACAGAACTTTCTTTGTAGTATATTATGTGACCTGATTGATTTTACAAGAAAGATGTATGGTTTGCATCATATTTTTAACAGTTGGTGTCTAATTACTGTAGGTAACACGCAATGTGATGACTGCAGTGTTGAGCTTGCCTCCGGGGGACATTTACAACCTTTCAGTGACTGCTTGTACTGAAAGAGGCAGCAATACTTCCCTGCCTCAGCTTGTGAAATTGGGTAAGAAGTGCTTGTAAATTATAAAGTCATTCCTTCTCTCATTTGACTGTAAGAGTAACTCTCTCAGCAGATTCAGCATCTTATTTCAGAGCTATGTACCTGTGAACACATTTCTTTTGCAAAGCTGTAATTTTCAACTCACCTCGCTGTGAAGATTGTCTCATTCCTGTATGTGAAGCTGATCTCCTAGAATAGTATTATTCAAGAAGAGCAAGAGTGGCAGAATTTGACTGTGAGTGGAAGCAGAAGAGTGGAAATTGCTTAGTGCCTCACTGGGAGAACAACTCTGCTTCCATAGTTACTTCCCTAAGGTCTTGAACACAGATGGGTTTTGGGAACAGAGACTCAAGCTCCACAGATAAACTTTTCAGTACAAAGCAGAGCCTTCCTTGCTTCTGACAAGCCTATTTCTGGGTCTGCGCTCTGCCACCTGGTCTGGTCTCCTGTCGTCCGTCCTCTCTCCCTGGATATCTCTATAATCTTCCAACACCAAAAATGTATCCTTAAATACATACCAATGACAGTGCTCTTTATGAAAACAGTCAGATTCATGGCTGTGAAACCCAGCATCATTCTGAAATAAACGTGTGTAATGTACTTAAAGGAAGACTTGAGAACCTAGTCCTTAAGGTATAACATAGAAGTTTCTGTGTGATTTCTTCCTTTACCTGTGAGAAAGACTGGATGCTACACCATTGTACCTGAAGAGATTTTACTCTGCTTTTGCACACATATAGTATTGTGGAGCCACAGGTACCTAAAGCTATGAAGTTCTGAAGTGTGCCTTACTGCTTTTGCAGACATTAACTCTGCTCTGAAGGTGGCTATGGAAGAGTTAGTAATTTCAAACTGGATTATCTTCTCTACACGCATAATAAACCTTTTGTGAATGACAGTGAAAGAAGTGAATTTAAAGGATTCCACGATTTCTAATTGAATTAGAGGCCTTGAAGCAATCACTGTCTATTTGTCTTTCTCAATAGCTCTTACATCTTTTAAACAGTGCTGGGGCAAGCAGTACAGCCATAAGAATCTGAAGTTCTTCCAGGTTTTTTTACCAAAGGGAGTATTTGAAAGATGTAGACAAGTTCCATGGGTATTCCCTTCCCTATGCAAGTCCTGTCCATTGTTTTCCCCGCGCCTTGTGCCTGTGCACAGTCTGTCTGTTCCCAGGACTGAGTGAGTGGATGTGTGAGTGCGGGTGTATCTCTTCACTCCCATTAACCAAATATTTTAGGGGGTATTTCAAAGTATCAGGTAGCTTTATCTTTCAGACAGGTCCACAAGTGCCGCATACCATTCAGGTTGTACACCGTACAGACTAATTGTACCTTCCTGTTCTTTGCTTGTGGACAGGCAGACTCTTACTGAACTGACATAGGTATTCTGCTCTTTCTCTTTCATTGACAACAAAGAGAAGGTGGAATGAATTCCATTTTAATAGGTCACTTTTAGATTCTTGGGTGCGGTTTTTTTGTAGTGGTTTGTTTTTTCTTTATGCTGTTTGCACTTTGAATAGACCACGGTAAAGATGTTTTACCAGAGGTTTTCCTTCTCTCTGTTTCTGAAGGAGCAATGGGAGTTGTAATTAGCAGTAGTGAGAACTGACTCTTAAGTGATAGACGACTCAGCACTTGGCAGTCACTTAAGCATTCCTGCCAAATGTTCTTCCCTTCATGATGTTTGCTTCATCCTGGCAACTTTCCACTTACAGAAAAATCAAGCCATTTGCTGGAGGCAAAAGGAGGTTTTGATTGGGGTGATGCCCAAATGCAAAACTCATATTTGAATTGAGGAAATTTTTTACCTGGAGTGAGGGATGGAATGTGTTTCTGAATCCAAGAGCTGATATATGGGTGTAATTAAGTGAGAGGAACGCTTTCCTATGTGGCGCTGGGACAACATGTACACTGCCATCCCCATGACACAGAAGCAGCCACGTGAACATGCCTCAGTCCCTACCCAACTCTCTCCTTTATGCCAATATAATCTTGGCAGCATCCAACCCTAGAACACTGATCTTATTGTCTGAGGATCAGATACGTCTCCAAAATGTCTATAACCACTTGAGCAAGGCATTTGTGCCAAGTTTTTTGTGGCAGATCTTACACATCACATCCAGGCTCCTGTGACAGCATCTCACAGAATAACAAATCATTTGTGAAGGGGAAAAATAAGAAAAATAATGTTGTTGTACATAGCACGCTGTATGTAGTGTGTCAGGATCCTGGAATCAGGTCATTGTTTGACGATGATAATTTTCATTAAACATCTGTAGATTAGGAAATCTGAAAACTCTGGAGAACAGCTCGGAAATGTACAACCCAAACTTTGCACTCTCTGAAGGCAAACCAAAGAGCCCAGGGTGTCGGAGGCATTGAAAGCTAAGAAGTTCCAGTACCCATTCTGTGAAATCATCAGGATGAAAATTGGGATCAAGCCTTGGTCTTTAAATAATCCTGGGAAAAAAAAGTGTCTCTCATTTTAACACCATGCCTAGGCTGTTTGCTTCTCCCCCTGCTCCTCCCTTAAGGTTTCCCCTCCTGTTCTCCCGTGCTTTCCATACTCCACATTGGTTCAAGTTGGTTCAAAAAACAAAGGTGGGGTTGCAGTGATGGGTGGCCTCCACTGAGGTCAGCATGACCTCCCAGGGGCTATTGCCCGCCTAGCCACAGGGGTCAGTGGGCAGGAAGGTGGCACTGGAGGCAGCAGCCAAGGCCACCCTCTGCGGGGCTGGGGGCACTGGGTGTAGACCCCCATCCATGTGCCACAGAATCTCTGATGCCACCACTCCCAGGAGACCCTCCATATCCCTCCTGTCACAGGGTTGTCTCCTCCTCACCAGACCCCTGTGTATGTTTGCCCGCTGCCAGTTCATCCGACACAACAGCAATGAAAATCAAAGCAATAAATTGAAGACCCCTGAGATCTGGACCCCTGTATTCAGTGAGGAGAGAAAATTCCTGTAGCTAACTGAAAGGAGCACAGATCTAATGGCCCTCAAATGTTAGCCCAGAAAAAAAAAAAAAAAAAAGATTACAAGATATTTTTTTTTTAAAACCTGCTAATTGACTAAGTATTTTCTCTGCTACAATTAAATGAACCTAGACAGCCTTTGCGTGTGGGAAGCTGCTTCTTTACGATCTCCTGGGCAGGCCTTGTGAAGAAAATCTTTCTCAGGCCAATTGTGTTACTAACAGGTAGACGGCCCTCTTCTCCCAAAAGAGTTTCTGCTAACATCATTCCATTAATAGAATATGCTGATCATCCTCAAACAAGGGCTCTGCTGAAAAGGGAAGTAATTATCCAACTGCCCAAATAAAGAACAGTTTAAATGGAGAAGAAAAACCAAGACACTTCATCATCTTCCCATTTTACAGTGGTAGTTTATCATCATGAGAGGCAGGGCTTTACACTGGCAGGCTTTATCTGAAGGAAATGAAAGACAGAAGGGCATCAGGCATTGCTTTCATTTTTGTTTGAGGCTTCCTTTTCTCAGTTGTCTGGAAACTTAAAGATAAGCTTAATTAAAGGAGATTTTTCTCTTAATCAGAACCAGCCCCTCCAAAATCACTGTTCGCTGTCAACAAGACTCAGACCTCTGTGACTCTGCTGTGGGTAGAAGAAGGAGTAGCTGATTTCTTTGAAGTCTACTGCCAGCAGGCTGGAGCTGTTCAGGAAACAAAAGTCCAGGTATGTGTTTCTTCTTTGGTTTCTGCTCTTCATCTCTGAAAATGAGACCGGTCCTTGCATCTTTTGGTTCGGTGTCTGCTCCTTAGCATTTGTGTGTAAAGCCCAATGGCATTTTGTGCTCAGTACACAGGTTAGATCATTAAGCCAAAGGTGGTAAGGTGGTTCAGAATTAAATCTTCAAAAGCGAAACTACTAAAGCATTTCAAATGCTAAATTATTTCATTATTCTGCAATATTAAAATCGGCTTCTGTCTTACTGACTAGATTATGACTACTTGGACAGAAGCTATGTGCATCCAACAGGCTGTCAGTCTTTGGCTACTTATGAAAATGGCTCAGATATACTGTGCGATACCTAGAAGGCCACAAAACTAAGGGAATGTCAATGGGCAGGAAGGGAAAAAGGGTCAGATGACTTGATAAGGAATGGGGAAAATAGACATATTTAGATGCTGTGAGATCTTTTATGCAGCATTTTATTATTTCTGACTGGCTTTATTCCTGACTTTGAGAACTGTTGCCTGAAGTTCAGTAGGACCTTCACTCCTATTCAGAGTACCTTTATGTTACAAATAAGGCTGCTTCTCGTGTGTTTTGTCTCTTAGGGTATTTCCTTCGAGACCTACCTTCTCAGCCTCACAAATGAACATCCTTTTCTGTCTATCCAGTTAGGTACTGCTCTCAGAGGCCACCTGAATATTGGAGTGTTTAGGCTGGTAATATTGTTCAGTGAAGAACAGAGCAGTAGTAGTTTTAATTGCTTGATGTTCAGTGCTGTGCAACATATGAGGCTTACTTTTTGATTTAGTTGATGGTGTAGTGAATCACTATGATTACATGTCATGAAATATCATTTTTTCATGTGGACTTTTGCACATAATGGGGAATCATTCAGAAAAAAAGGCAAAAATAACCCACTCAGTCCACTGTTTATGACAAGAGAGACATACATATCCTTTAATCCTATGGAAGACTAGTCTGAATTATTTAATATTCTTTTTAAATTGAGAAAGGCACTGACTAAAGAGGGAAAAAAAAGTTTAAATGCACTTTAATGTTTTGGGTAGTTTGGATTCCACGTCTAGATTCCTGCTTTTTCACAATTAATAGACTGTGAAGTCTATCCACTTAACAGAGATTCAAAATAATGACATGGTCAGGTATAGAAAGTAGCACAGGATTTGCAGCTGTAGTGCAGAGCAGGTCTGGTTTAAGAATGTCAGGAAAAGACTGCTCCATTTGGCAGGAGCTTCAGCGGGTGTCTTGTTTGTTGACATGAACACCTGGCAGTGGGAAATGCACAGAGATTGCCAGCTCACTTCTCATTAGGTTTGTCACCCTCTTTTCTGCCTCTCTGAAGAAATGGGAAAGGCTCCTTTTTCAACTGCAAAAAGGGATCCTTTCTCATTAGACTGGTGAAAATTGTTTGTGATTTTCCATGCTAATTACATGAACGTTTGTGTCCCTTTCCTGCATTTCTAATCAGTAGAATGAAAAGCAACAGCTTTCCAAGTTTGAACATCTTAGATTTTGGTTGACTAATTTAAATTTCCCAGAGGGAAAAATGGAAAACATCCAACCAAGTCCAACTGCCAAACTGCGGCCCCTCCTTTCATCTCAGGGAATAAAAGCCTCCTCCCTTACACTCATGTACATGTGATTTCATCTGCGTAATGTACCTCAGAATTGCACTGCAACAGGAACCCTTGCTAGCCTGGAAGGGGCCCATGACTGACAACAGGTCACTGCAAAAATCCAATGCTTGGGACTTGTTACAGCATCTCATGCCCCCCATCCAGCGTGAGTTCATTCATAAAACTTCTCCTTGTTCCCTTTCTAAATCACTGGCTCAATGTCCCTATTTTCTCATGTGCAACCCACCCTTGGTTCTGCTGGAGAGCACAGAAAAGCCTCTAATGACCTTAAGGAACTATATCTTTAAGTCAGTGCATATGTTATATATGTTGTCTTTTGTTATATCAGCATTTTAAAAACACAAAAGTGTTTACCAGGGACGTAGTAATTAAAACATTGTATAAATATGTTCTGTATAGAGTTTCTACTAGCTAGAAAAAGTGAAGTGTGGGACATCTGAATGTAGTTATTACCCAAAGGCTTTGCTCTACCTTTATTTTTCACCTTGGCCACTCGAAAGGCTCACAGCTCTTCACATCCAGGGGAGTTGCTTCAGAGGCAGAGGTGACACATATTCATACAAGGGTGTGGAGATTGTGACTGCCTTGGCTGCGCTTTGCATAAAAATAATTTTGTTTTCCTCCTGCCTGTATGGCTTAGTAACCAGAGCTCATGAACTCTGCCCACCTCTGGGGATGGCACAGAGGTCACAGCGCTTTCCCCCACCCAGCGTGTGCCTGACCAGCCTCCTGTGAGGCACCCTCCTGCCCTCCCCAAGGAGCCCTTGGGTGCTCTGGGATGTTCCTGCAGCTGTTTTCACCCCTGTTCCTCTCCCCTCATCTGCCAGACTACTGGGCTACCTGCCTGTTTTCAAGGGCAGGCCCTGGTTACCTTCCCTGGGTTTTGAAGTGCTGGTTTCTTTGACCAGATCTGACTTTTGCCTGCTCACGTATATGGTCAAAATTGTATTTACCAGAGCAACAAACTTCTGTGTGTTTTTCCCTGTATCTGTAGGAACCTGTCACTGTCTCTTCACATGTCGTGACCATTTCCAGCCTAACCCCTGCCACCTCCTACAACTGCAGCGTGACCACCTTCAGCCACGATAGCCCCAGCGTCCCCACTTTCATTGCGGTTTCCACCATGGGTAAGCAGCGCTTCCCTGCTTTCTTCTTCCTCCTCCAGCTGCAACATCTGTTTCTCCTTGCTTTCTAAAGCTGTTCTTGGTAATGCTGGCCCCAGGGGTTGGAAGGGTTGCCAGATGTGAATGGGATGGGGAAGCAGCTTTAAAAAGCCCTTAGAAAAATCCCCGCTGGGTGGTTGACTTGGAAAAATACAAACTAGAGGCTTAGTTCTCTATTGGGTTTTAGAAATCAGGGACCTAGTTTGTGGTGTCAAGGCTGAACATCAGGGTACTGCCTGATGACATTTGTGGTGAAAAATGTCTTCTCAGTCAAGTCCAAACAAGAGGAAATTCCCATTTATAAGTTGCTAAAGCAAAACACTGCTCTCTGCTTTCAGTGAAGAAGTGGAGATAGAGCGAGAGAGAAGGAGAAGGGCCACTGCAGGATCTGGAGCAGTCACAGCTCGAAGGGATAGCTCCTGGTGGAGGCTCCCTGGGCATGCCATGAAGCTTGGCTCTATACTGACTCTGAAGAAAGAATATCGGTGTTGAACTGCCCAGAGCACTGGACTTTTCTTTAAAATCTCCCCTTCCGAATGATCAGTGTAATCTCTGCTTAGTTAGGGAGTTGTGAACTCTGTGCTGGAGTTCAGTGTCTGATACTTAGCTTAAAAATATCCATGGATTTTAATCTAAAAAGATGCTTCCCTAGAAACTGTGGATGTTAAATTATTCTGAGCAAGTAAAATAAAGAGGGTTTCTTTTATAATGAGCAGAACAGGGTATCTGGTCTCATATTAGTACAGTCGATAAGCGTGTAACATGGAACAAAAGTAAATCAAGGTTTTGTTATTCCAGTTGATTCCAGCTCTTATTTATAACAGAATATTTTGTTAAAATTTATTTTCCAAGGTAATTTGATTGATTTCAATCCACTATATTACAGACCCTCAGCTCGTAATTTTGCTTTTGGATCAGAAAAGGTATTGATTATTGTTGAAGAACAACTTCAGAGTTGAAATGTGCTTTGGAGAGGTAGATGCTGAATATCTGTATTTTTTTATTTACTTCACCCTTTTCTCTTGTGTTATCAATGTCAGTCAAAAGCAAAAAAAATCAGAACATGCCAAAGTTTAACAAAAATGCCAGAGTGAAGTAATTTCCCCACAGAAATTTTATAAGAGCAACAACTAGTCAAAACCTCCCTTTATTTCTGGGGGTAGATTTTTCTCTTTGTAACACCAGGCTGAATGAGATCAGTTCAGAAAAATAACACCATCTACATTCAGGAGAAAAAAAAATCCAAAACTGTTAGTGCTTCGGAATTGAATAACCGAATACTTGTTTGTATGTGCAGTCACCGAGATGAATCCCAACGTCGTGGTAATCTCTGTGTTAGCCATCCTAAGTATCCTTCTGATTGGACTGTTGCTCGTGACTCTTGTTGTACTGAGGAGAAAACATCTGCAGATGGCCAGGTAAGTCCAGATTTATGCTAATTCAAAAAATATCAGACAACAACAAACACAACATGGCAATAGTTGCAACTAAGGACGCTTGTGTGCAGGATACCTTCAAAATAGTTGTCTTGCTGCTGTTTAGGAGCAGCATGTCTTCTCCCTCTATCTACTTTCATTCTTGACCTGAGTAATAAGCCTCAACCTTTGTCTCATTTTGAACTTTGCAAGGTTAGATCTGTAAGAAGTGCGATCACTTATTACAAAAGGGTTGTGTCAGGATCCTGAAAGATAATAAGAGTCCAAGGCAACTGGGCATGAACAGGACATCAAGATGCTTTGCAAAGTCTTTCATATGGTTTGGAACAGATTTTCCATATCAACAAATAAGATGGTTTTTGCATCAGGTCCAGGATACAGCGTTTCAGAGGCCACGTAAGGCCTGAGCCCTGGCATCCCTGGGATGAGGGAGGATGTGCCCAGGGCCCCAGGAGTGTCTCGCTAGAGCATTTGCCAGTCTGACTTAAAATCCTGGTCTTCCAGTTGTCCACGTTCTGCACTCATATGGGCATCCTTCCTGTGGGAACTGCAGCATAAGAAAGAGCATACGGGCTCACCTAGATCTTGTCTTTTTGTGCAATCAGGATGCAGCCAAATATACAGAGACCCACAAATCCAGAAGTGACCTCAGGTCCTGCTGTTCACCTATAACATTAATGATCCCAATTTGTTATGTCATACAGATGAAGGGGAAAATTATCTTATAAGAGTAAACCTTTTTTTTACAGAACCTGGGGTTCCTTCAGCTATCTGCAGCAATCATTTGTACCTGAATATTGAAATTCAGTTTTCTTTTCCTGGTGGTCTTACCTGTAACAGTTCACTTTAATGCAGGTTATGTTATGGTCTGAGTGAACTGTGAAAGTTTCTCCAAACCTTTGATGTGTGGTTCATTTCCTGGTTTGGATGTATCCTGGAGTCTTCATCCTTTCATAATCTATGTAATGTATTTTATATTAATTTACTGTCTTGTGTCAAGAAAGGAAATGATTTCATGTGAAAAAGCATATGTGAAGAATCTTGCACCTAGCGGACACTGCATTTTGTGTGTCATATCTTGGCCATGTATTCCATGTAAGAGATGACCGCATCATGCATATTTTGCCAGCTGTCTCTTTCAGTGAACGTCATGTGGTTTGTTCCTTTTGCCTGTAACTGGCTCTGTGAAAATCCCAGCTAAATTAATTACCTTTTCTATTTAATTACTGTGTCGGCAGCACAAATATTTTTCTTTTTCTCTTCATCACTGTCTCTAGCCAAAGAAGATAAAAACTGCAGAAGGAAATTTAAAAAGTAAATCCAGTAAGAAGCTGCAAGTAATCGTTTACTTAAAACAAGGAATCAAAAATAGTCAAGTCAGTTTATAATTTCTAGCTGAAAATAATGGACCTGTGATAAACTCACCAGAATGTTATTCAGGAAATTCAGGTTTTTTCCACAATTATTTTGTGAACTCAAAATTACCATGATCCTATCAAATGCAGACAATTATACATCTTCTCCTTAGAGCTGGGACAGTAAATATTTAGTATAGGAAGGTAAACATTTACCATGTGTACAGAGGCCAGCAACTAGTGCTAGTGCCAGACTACAGAAAGCCCAAATCTGGACAGAAGATCTGTGATCTTTATTAGCAACTTCTCCTTTGTTTCACTCTTTTAAGGCATTATTAGGAAACCTGATCTCAGGTGGTGTTGAACATTTATTGGGTTTGGATAACTCTGTTAAAGGGTTTCAGTTACACCTGAGATTACATAGGTTACATAGATTGTCTCAGACTTAATCACAGATGTGAGTGTTCAGCACTTCTCCGCAACTCTGAGTTCTCCGTTAAATCAATGTCATTGCAAGCATTGTGAATCCAAAAATGGTAACTTTGCACCCAATGGTCTTCCTGAAACAGGGAGTGTGGGGCTGGAACCTTTGTCAATTTTGCATCTTTAGAGAGAGATGGAAAGCTTCCCTACAATTGGTAAGTGTTTGAAGCAAAGCTTTTAATTATGTTTTTCCACATCTCTGCTTTTTGGCAAATACTATCTTTAATCTTAAGTACTTATTTTTTATGCCATCCTGTCCCTTTTTAAGATAAAACTACTATAGCTGTTATTTTAGTATTTTATTTCTTTAATGTTGACTCAAGACTAAGTATTGTCACCTGATATTTTTAGTAGGGAGTGATGTATATACATGTCAACTAAGTTGCATAGATATGTTTTGGAAGGATATGGGGCTTTTTTCCTTTCTCTTGCAGACATATTTCCTGAAATAACATAAGTGTAGAAACTTGATCTATAAATCCATTAGCACTTCCATAGATATATATTTATATTGAGGAGTAAGCTTGCCCATAGATGACCAATTAGCAACTGTCTTCATGCAGTACCATCAATTAATTTTTTCTTATGTTGCAAGACAAGGACAAGACAACTCAAATATTTACTATAACTTGATGTTCAGTGCTGTTGAAAAGACTCAACACCCAACACCCCCTACTCCCATATTCTTGCTAGTCTAGAAAACTACCTACAAGAGTTGCAAGCACTGACTATGGACTCCAGACCATCACTGACACCATCAGCTGAAGAGAAGTATTTGAACAAAAAAGATCTGTAGCTTTTATAGAAGCAAAAGGGCTCTGAGAGCTACTTGACTGGCACCAGTGCGGTCATTTCCATTCCTATTTTAATAATCAAATAGGCACTAATGACCGACCCAAGGTTTACCATTTTGTTATTAGTAACGTCTGCAAAAATGTCCTATCTTTCAAGGCAATTCTGAACACAGATATTTAAAAGCATACTGTCAGATTCATTCCAGTATGTAGGAAGAAGCAAATACACACCTTGGGTTTACACCCGTGGTCAGCTTTGTTGTGAGCCAAGAAGTTGGGAAGAGGAGTCGGTGCGCAGGGAACTGCCAGCAAGGACAGGATTAAATGGATTGACACTGCATCACAACAAGCCCTTTGCTAATAAGCGTGCAAACCGAACTAACAGGCCCAGCAGATCTTGTCAATACCTCACTGTGTTGCTAATTAACTGGATATTAAACAAGCTTCACTTGCTTGGTTTAGCTTTAATAGCAGCCAGCTGTATGCAGTACAAACTAATCTCTCAGTTTCTCTTGCTTGGACTATATTAATGGCAAAGAAGGCAGAAGATCAAACAGTCACGTTAATTAAATATCCAAGCTTGAAACAAATGATTAAACTAGCAACAGATGTTATTAAAACCATAAAAGGCTTTTTTTATGGGAAGGAGAATTAATTAGTAAGTTTGGATGTGAAAGTGAAGATTCTTGTTGCTTAATTTAGTATATGTGTATGTATGTGTGTATATATGCATATATGTATACATACATAAATTATGTTATAAAAATATAAATTGGGGAAAATATTCCTGCTTAGTATCTCCATAAATTTTTGGTAACTGAAGGCAGTATGCCGATGTCTTACATTCCTGACTTCTCTGAGAGTTTGTGAAGATATCTTGTTTTGTGTGCCTCTGTTTAATGTCAAGACCAGATTCACTGTCCAACCAGTCAGCCAAATGGAAAATCTGGCCCTAAAGACAGGTAGAAGGATTAAGAAACCCATTTTGCTTGGGGTCATTCCAGGGATATAGTAAGGGAGCTATGGGCATATCCACTGATTCCAAAGGAAAGCTCAGTTCAGCAGTTCTCAGGATTTGAGCACTCTCTGCGTCATTTTCTCTTAATTAAATAAAATTGTTCAGTAGGTGAAAGACTATATAATTCCAGGAAAACAATATTGTATTTACTGAGAAATTACATATTTTTTTAAAGTTAAATGAAATCAGTTGTTTTAGATGTTGGATTTCCTAATCTGTGAACAATATAGGTAGGGTCTGTAAGCACGTTAGCCTGTGGAAATGCCTCATGATGATTTGATGATGAAGGACAACCCAGGCTTGAATAATTCCTTCTGCCTCTGTAGGCAAGAGGAAGTAAAAGCTTCACTTGGAATTTTCCAAAGGAAAAAGGAGTATTCCAGCCACATCATCACTTCTCTCTTCTAAGCCTAATGAAAACCTCTCTGTGGCACCAGCAATCTGCTTATGGAAAACCAGATTGCATCTTCAGTCCACTCCCATAGAAACTCCAACAACAGATAACCCTGAGGCCCTGATGCCACAGCAACTGTGGCATATGATTAACTAGAAAGAGCTCTCGCTTCTGGCTGACCCACACAATCCCTACCAACGCCTGGGGACGGTGCCCTGCAGAAACTGCGCTGCCCGTCTTCTCTTCAGCAGCAAAACTCGTTAAAGCATAACTTGGAGTTTCACTGCATGGGAAGAAGTTTTCCACCACTGGTTGGAAAATTAACATTAGAGATGATTACATTTGACATGACTTGCTTATCAGGCAAAACACAGTATCATAAGAGCCAAGAGTACTGAAAAATGAAATTTCACTTTGTGGTTCCTCTTTAGAACAGCTGTAGCAGGATGGTATTGCTTTTAGGACAGCACATTTTCTGATGGGGAAAAAAAGTGCTGAGGGTGTATTTGGCAAAAAACCCCTCCTACTGGGGCAATTTTTGTTTACGTTTCATGGGGTTTTCATATTTGAGAAGTACCCATAGCCGAGTCCACCAATAGGTGGAACAGGACTGAGTGGGTTTCCTGAATTAACGCATAACAGAATCTGGTAAACAGGCTGCAAATACAGAAATTTATAGTGATTTTGTACTGAAATTTCCTTTAGTCACAATGAAACCTGCTGTGAATAATTATTCGTAGAAACCACAGTTAGAAGAATTTAAAATAATGTTTTTCTGAAAACCTAGGAGAGAATTTAAAGCATTTAAAAATGGGTCTCTACAAAATGTTACGTGGAAGTTTTCAGATGTCTGACTCAATAGAGAGTATTAAGATATAGGTTTGATTTAAATTTATCTGTCACACAGATGTTCTGATAGCCACAAAATCACTTGCAGGAGCAAACGTCTGAGATTATTGTAGTTGTACATGCTAAAAAACCCCAGCGATATCTGTCCTGAAATATTTCAAAGCATCAGGAAATAAGACTTAGCACCACCTACGTAATGGCAATAAATGTGGCTGAAATTTTCAAACAGATTTTACTCTCTGAAAATCTGCCAGTTTATTGATTAACGTTGATTTAGAATAACAGGCCTGAATCAATACCGTAAAACACATTTCTTTTGATCATATGGAAATTTATGTTGGATAGCTGAAAATCCTGTATAGGGTGTCAGGTTGAGGACTGAAAATTCTATGGATGCTAATAATACTCTTATGAAGTAAATAAGAGGAAGCCTTTTTAAGTTTAGCTGGTTTTATAATAGAATTTGCTGATCTCCTGATTTCTGTTTGTCTTACTAACTCTCCTCACTTTTTCATCTTTATGTATGTTATTTATTAATGCTCACAGGCGTAGAAGTGTATTTGCTTTCCTAACTCTGCTACCCTCATGCCTTTGGACTGATTATCTTTTGGCATTTTATATTAATCCTTGGTAAGTGATTTACTTGTTTTTCCATATGCAATGTGTAAACAATGTTAATTTCTATTACATGAAAAATGTCTGATACCTTTGTTTTTAAATGGGTCAAAGCTTTTAAAGATATAATTTTCTTGTACTAGAACATGGATTGGAGAGGATGTGGGTATCAAAGTATTTGCTACCCTGCTTCATCTAGTTTGTCTGTTTATGCTCCAAACCAGTTTGATATTAAAAAGCTAATCTTATGGTGGTCATCATATTCATCTCATTGCGCTCTCTGCGATTTTTGCCACTTTGTTATAAGTCCTGGCTTCTTCTATACCAGTTATTCATCTGTTTGTTGTCTGGCATTGCCACCTGCTGCTGCTGCTGCTTTTCTGTTACTAAAATTGCTTGATTGTGCCCTACCTGTTTGGTGTGTGGTGTCAAATCCCTTAGGTTTCAAAGGTGTGGTTATGCTCTCCTGACATCAGTAAAAGTTTTGCTTTTGGAAACAACAGTTCACTGAGAGTCGATACGTACTCACAGTCCCAAGGTGTTAAATTGGGTCACCATGTACGCATCTTTGTATGCGTGTGTATTTAATAGTTTAGTCTGTAAAAAGGTGTAGTAAACAACTAACTGTTTTTTTCTGAAAATACCTAACCAACAAAGTCACAGGGTCCATTTAGAACCAGAACGGTTTTACAATACATATAACAAAAAAATCCAAAGATCTAAAAATGCTTAATCTATATAAAAGAAACTGATGGTCTTGAGTCCAAGGTATAGTGATTTACAAAACATGGTACCAAAATTAATATTTACTGTTGACTAAACATTTTCCCTGGTGTTAAAATATGGCACCAAAGCCCTGGCAGGCAGTCGTCAGCATCTTCAGTACAGGGATTTCTGAGACTGGTTTTCCTTGGGTCACATCAGTCTGTAGAAAAACTCATCTAAATTTTCAGTGGGCCCAGAAACGACCAGGTTTATGTAACTGAAGAAAGGTCCATTTCTTCTCCCATGAAAATAAAAGCGTGTTCTCCCCACACGCACAGAGCTGAAGAGCCTTCTGCATCTCTCCAAGTCTAATGTTCTATTGACTTGTAAATTGTCTGACGAAAACTCAACTATCAGAGCTGCAGTGACGGAGGGTCAGGCAAGCAGGTTATTATTGTGGAGGTCAGGATGATCTCTCTTAACTCTTTAATGGTCAAGAAGCCCAAGGTGGCCGCTGCCAATGGCACTGCTGCAAAAAGACTTGTAATCTTCTCTTGTCCCTTTGCCTTTTTTGTTTAATATGCATTAAGATGCATTAACTCACCTTTCCAGACTTGTGTCCTTCTTCAGAGGTTTCCTCTTCAGTCAAGCTACCTAGTTTAGTCTAGAAGACCAAATTTAAGGGAGCTGAGGCTGAATGAAATGAGATTATCCGTCTCTTTGTATTTTAATCTGTAGGGTAAATGGAAGGAACAGGTGGAAGAACCAGCCATTTTTTCAAATGTCTTTGCTTTGCACACAAGTTGGTTTAAAACATTTATGAGCATTCAGGAAACAGTTGCAATGCTAAGAAATGAGGGCCTCTTGAGACTATCAAAGCACAAGAAAATGTTGCTGAGAAATGGATGTCAATCATTTGGTTTATTGCCTCTTGAAGTATTCCTTGGAGAAGCATTCTTAGAAGCATTCCCATCATAAACAGCATTTAGAAATTTCTTTTCTTTTGAAATTAATTCCAATGTGCCCAACATTAAAAGGTTTACCACAATCACAGGGGACAGAAATGTGTTGAATAATTTACAGAAATTAATTTTAAGTTTTCATTGGAAAAAATCTTTGAAGTTGTAGAATAAATACTACTAGGCTATGTGTACAGTACACATAATGTACATATAGTATACAAATAGTATCTGTATAGATAATATGGTGGGCTAAAGAGGTTTATTGTATTTGCAAAGTAAAGCTCCACGTTAGTGTAAAGCTGGTGTTTGCTATAGCTGTTAGGTCTGCAGGCAAAGCTCTATATCTAAATGGAAATGTACCTTGACAAAATAGGAAAATTATACAGGTTGTGGCTGCTCCAAAAACTGAATAATTTTTAAAACTTCATTTTGAAATGAAGTTTTTTTATTATTATTTCACTTCTAAACTTATCAGGGTAGAGAAGTAAAAATATTCCACTTTTAAATATTTCTTTCTGTATATTTTCATTGTTTTGAAATTAAAGCTTCACCTTTAATTTACTAATTGAAGCTGTGACCCAAGTTATTTAGAAATCATTTTAATATAGTGAAATTAAAAATAACATCATTATAATGTGACGAATTAACAGATATTGTTGAATGCCTGGGAAGAAAAAAATGACACTACTAAAATCCTTTCTGAGTAAGAAAGAATCTATGTGTAGTCTGTGGCTGGTTTAACAGAGAGGATGAGTGTTTTCAGACCTCTAGCTAAATTATTCCAGGGTGACAACTTTGTGCATTTAACTTGATCGATTGCCTAACTTTTTTGTGGCGGCAACAAAATGAATACACCCCCGATCCAAAAAAACACATAGTGGTAGGTAGCATAGTCCAGTTCTGAAGCCCATATCTTAATGGGTTATACTGCTTAACACGCTCATAAGCTCGCTCACAACTGTCACTAGTGAATTATATCGCTTATAAATCATGTGAAGACAGTGTATTGCATGACTGGCATAATTATCTCTGGCTGTTAAAAGTCAATTAAAATTATCTAAGGTTTAAGCTTGACTCCTGCTGAAGTCAGTAGGGTATTTGCCACTGTCTTCATTGATCTTCATAAGCAGGTTATGAAACGGGTGAGAAATAGTGTTCAGGCCCTTTCTTTTTTTCTTCACCCTTGCTTGAATTTTCAAATTGTGGTCTTCTCCTTTTATCCAGCAGATGCTTCTCATTCCCAGTTGCTCTCTAGTGTTGGCACCTGGTTTCCCAGCCCACTAGAGCTGGAGCGGAGCAGCCCTGGGGACAGTGTGGTGCCCCATCCCATCCCTTGCAGCAGCACAGCCCCCTGCCGGGCTCGGGCCCTGGGGACTCAGCCCCAGCGCACCTGAAGCCAACGGCACTGTTGGGTCAGGATTTGTAAAGGCCCCATTGCTTGTGCTGGGCACAGGTTTTTCCTTTCACAGGCAGGTTGTTCTCAGAGCTGCAGAATGTAAAATGCATCCCATGGGTGTCAATTTAAAAATGTCCAAGATGCTGTCACCAATCTCATCCTGGGTATGATGGTGACCAGAAAACAATACGTTCTTAAATCAGTGCTAACTTTGAGTAAAGACTATGCAATAGTTTAATGAATGAAAAACACATCTTTCTTTTTTTTTTTTTTTAACAGGAGTAAAAATGGGTTAAAGAAGAGAAAGCTGACCAAGTATGTAACTTCTTTGATGCCTAAAAATATATATATCACCTTAGCCTAAACATGCACTATGGAATACATGATATAGTGATATCGCAGTTACAGATGTAGAAAACTTGTTGATAAACACATCCTGAGAGAGATATCTGAAGGCAGAAAACAAACAATAATTGGACAAAAGCAATTCTTCTCAGCAGATAGGTTGTGGTAAAACAGCTCCTTACTGATGGAGAATTAGTCATTGGGGAAATGATCAATTATCCAACTTAGTGATTCCAACAACGCTTATCCTTAGTTAAAAATGACAAATGGTGAAAAACTGGGATGCATTTGTTTCTAGTGATGTTTCCCTCTTGATATGAGGCTCTCATTATGGTTGTTGCTAGAACATTAGATCATTAATGCTAACGTGTAAACAGGAGTAATTAAGCAGTGATAAGACAGATTCCTTTGGGCATATTGCCTCAAAGTAAATTAAAAGATTACTGTGTACATGCTTCAGTAGCTTGTAAATTAGAGCATGATAATTAGGTGAGGGAAGTTGTTTACCTGTGTTTCGTTATTCAGAGTGTTAGTCTAATTATTTCTCTGTTGTGTTGCGAGACGGTGCCTGTACTAATAGACAGACTCTTGTCTGGTGACATGGTGTGTAGAATGATGGGAGTCGCTAAATCAAGGCTGCTGTATACCTGCTGAAGCTCTCTGCGTGGTTTTGTATAGTTATATGCCATTTTTTTTAGACACCATCTGGGAGGAGAATTTGACCTCTAATGACAAATGTGTGTAGTTCTCAAAGCCAGCAGAGAAGCAGTCACAGCAGTGGCATCCAAAATGCTGGTTTAGGTGACTTTTTTCAGTGGGCCTTCTAGCAAAAATCAAAACCTAAATAAGAAATCGTTTTTCCTGCATGAGCAAAGCTCAGATGAGTTTTAAAAGTCTCTGCCAGATGTGAAAATGCCTGTAAGCAACACTTCACATGGCACAAGAGGCAACTCAAATGAAGCAGCCAGCTGCGCTGGCACCAGAAACAGGCTGGTGGAACGGTACTGGGAGTGGGTCTGTGACAGCATGCTGGATCACCACTTACCGCAGTGCCACCTGTGCCTTGGGGGTGTACCCACCTGCAAAAGCAGTTCAGGGGCCAGGGAATCGTAGGAAGGGTGCATGGGCCACTCCCCTTGCCTCAGGCCAGTGGTTTCCCTCAGGCAGGACAACTCCAGCCCCCCCAAACCAGGGCGCTTATGATCATCAGCACCAGCAGCTGCAGCACTGAGCTCACCCAGAGGGGTCGGCGCTCTCAGCTGTTCTGGTGCTTTTTTTTGGTATGATGCAGGTAATGAGCAGTGTGCCCACCATTTGGTGGCACTGAACCACAAGAATTTTTTTTCCTCTTTATTGTTGCTTTCTAGCATTAACAGTTGCAAATACATATTCATGACTTGATAGTATTCTGGGGGAAATTAGAAATAAAATGTACTGAAAACGTTGTTATTAATTTCTGTGTGTTTTTCTTTTAAAGCCCCGTCCAGTTGGATGATTTTGATGGATACATCAAGGATATGGCCAAAGATTCAGATTATAAATTTTCTCTGCAATTTGAGGTATATCTGTGGGGATTCTGTCCTCTCCTAGCTGCCATCAGCTTTTTCCAGATGTTAGATTTGCGTGGTGTGTTCCTGTGCTCTCTGTTGTTTAATGTGTGCTGTTGCTAGGCGGGTCAGCTTCACTTCCAGTTCTGCAGCATTTGAAAGTGGACCTTGGTGGTGTTGAAGAGTGCATTTAGTAAGCTGATTGGAGTGGCTCATCACATTTGGTCCAAGATAATTGTGAGGCCAACACATTTCCTTTAGGACAAGTTGGCAGCCTGAATAGAATTCAGGATTTTAATGTCTTTATTTATTTAGTGCCCTTAATTTGAAGGGAAGCACTGGAATGAGAAAGTAATGTCAGAAATCTCTTTAAGAGCAAGGAGGTCTCTCTAAGACCAGTTCAGGCACATTCTCTTAATTACCCAGAATTTAAAGTCAGTTTAGTAGCATAAAAATAAAAAGCTCCTGTCCTAGGGCTAACTCCCAAAGATTTAAACGTGAAAAGGGAGTGGGGAGGACTGTCAGGGTGTTACCACCATTTTGGGTGGCTGACAAGTTCCCTTCCTGCCAGTGACAAGTCCTCGATGCGTCCTATATTAGATGTAGCTACTGAAGTTGATGAAGCTACTGAAGATCTTCCAAGCATTCCCTGGTATCAAGTTAAAAAGCCACTTGAGGACTTGAAGAAAACACTTTAAGTGGGGTGGATGACCACTGCAGAAATAACTTCTCAACCCCCTAGTCTGACACCATTAATGGCTAATTAAGTGCAGGTAGAGAGGAGCAGTCTGCAGTCACAGCCTGGGATGGCAGCAGTGCGTTGGCAGCATCTCTAGCTGTTTGGAGCCAGACTCAGAGGCATCAGATAAGGAAAGTCAGTGTAACCCTGCTGTCAGTTTACAACATGATTTATGAACATTTTCAGTCTGGTACCTGCCACAAATAATCACTTCACAAAGAATTATTTTTTGAGTGTTTGTGAGTTTGACCTTGGTGTCTTTCTTTCCGTTACCCTAGGAGTTAAAACTGATTGGGCTTGACATACCCCACTTTGCTGCTGATCTTCCCATGAATCGCTGTAAAAATCGCTACACAAATATCCTGCCATGTAAGTACAATACATCCAGGCTCCTGCTAGTCCCTCGAGAGGGGATGAAGAGTTTTAATAAGAGAACTGGAGAATCAGGACATTTTTTGAGTGACAAAAGCCTGTTCTAAAACTTGCCCTTAGAGAGAACCAGGCAATAGATGGGCTTTGTTAGCTTTGAAGAGACGTAGCTTTCTGGGGATGTTTATCAAGACAGGAGTTTGGAGATGTGAAACACAAGGTCATTTCTACTACTGAGTAGTGTTACTATATTTCTCTTATGATTTTAATGAAACCTCGGGGAGCCCAAAGGGATGGCAGTTGGAGACTGTATTTTGCAGAACAGTAATGATAGTGCATCCCTGTAGTATTTACTGAAGCAGACATCGCTCTCTGTTAGTAAATGTGAGCATTTTCTGGTTTTTTTTAATAGATTTTTTTCCAGGTTTTATAAGATTAATTTTAATTTTGCCTAGTTGGAGAAGAATTCATTGTTTGAGAGACAATTCTTTTTTTTTTCTTTTACAGATGATTTTAGTCGTGTCCGGTTAGTTTCAATGAATGAAGAAGAGGGATCTGACTACATTAATGCCAACTACATCCCTGTGAGTACAGGGACTCGGTCAGTGTAAAGAACAGGGTCCTGCACAGGAGTTAGAGAGTGTCACCTCCAAATAGCACAACATCTTCAGGAAGCTCAGTCAGATTCTCAGCATCTCCTTCAACTTCCAGTATTTTGCCTACAGTGAACCATGCTTTTCAGCAGCCACCCAAAAGAAAAAAAGAAAAGGGAGCAGAGAGGGACGATTATTGGCAAATTTTGCCGCAGTAACACTGGGTGAGCTGTGAAACTTCGTGAAACTTAGGTTGGACTCGTAGGGAAGTGGTGAGGAAATGTTAAGTGGTTCAGTGGCTTTTTAAGACCGCTAGGAAAAACATAAACTTTTAAATAAGAAACTTTTCTAGGTTTCTACAGCACATGGAAAAAGGACAGATGCTCCACAACTGACAAAATGCACACAGCCCAGATGGTGCGTGGAGAGAGCTTCTGCTTTCTGCCTCGTCTCCCGTGCTCCCGGTGTGCCTCCCTCTGCCTGGCATGGAGCAGCCGTTCACCAGGGAGTAGCACTCAGAGTTTTAGGATAATTAATGTATACACAGAGCTGCAGTCAGTCTGAAGCTGGGGGTGGGCTAAAACCTTGTCAGCTCTTTCCAGTCTCGCCTTAGCTTGTGCAATCACTTAGGCTTATCCCTGCCACTGCCACAAAGGCTTGCCCCTCTGTTATCCCCCCTTGCTGTGGCTTGGTGTAAAGCTGTGTTAGGGAGAGCAAGGTCCACGGGGTCACTCTGGATGGACGGCTGGACCGCTCATTTAGAAAAACACCTTTCACTTGGGCACCACAGTCAGATGAGCATTTCTGCACCCTTGCCGTGAACAGAAGACAGAGCCAGTCCCAGCTGTGCTGGAGAGAGCTGAATCGGCGTTATGGAAAAGGGAGGAGCCCTCAGATGAGTCAGCGAAACCACTTCTTTGTCACTGTGGCACTGCCCGTGCACGTACTGCTGAGCATGTTGCCTCTTCTTAGTTTCTATGTGTCAAGAGCATGAACCTAAATGCTCAAGCTGCAAGTGCCTGAGCTTGCAGCAAATCACGAAAGACAAATGCTCCAGCATTCAAAAGCACCATTCACAACCCAAGAAACTTTTATGACAAACTTCTATGACATGGGATTATGGATAATAGGATTTTATGTAGCAGTCCTTTTTGGATTGCTCAGTTCTGCTTTTTATAGTTTACATCTCTTTAGTTGTACTTACAGCGTAATGCTGGCCATAGAAACTGGGACAGACGTGTCATCTTAATGCTTGGCTTTTCTTGACAGTTGCTTCTCCGCTGAGTACCTGCCTCCTAACACAGATACTCGTGGTGATCTGTGTCTCTGTGATCATCAAGATTTGACACTTAGGTCAGGCATAGCCCATGCAGAAAAACAAACAGCAAATTCTGTCTAGTGCGAAAACTCAGCTTGAGCTGACTTTTAGAGATGTCTGAGGAGGTCATTTATGGAAAGTGCTCCCAAATCACAAATAGTTTTACAATCCACATACTGTAGTGGCACAGGAATCGCCCAGTTTACATGGGATCATGCTGTGTGTTGGATGCGTCTTTTGCTCTTATTAGGAATATCAAATAACTTTCCAAATGTGGTTTTGCTTGTACATTCTCAGCAAATATGGTTGTAGCAGATGCCAAAATGGACATTCTGGCCAATCTGTGGATCTGTTATTATAGTCTTTATATAATGGTCTTTTGGTTTTGGAGAGGGGAAGGAGTCTTTGGACATGGATAGGAGAAGGAATACATGGATATAAAGCATCTGATCTTCAACAAAACATAGCAATGATAATCTGCTAAGGGCATTGGCTCAGCATATTCTCTATTATTTTAAGCAGACTTCTAATTAATATTTTACTAATACATGTTCTTATGAAAAACACATGCAAATAATACTGTTCATTGCTACCTTTCATTTACATCAGTGACTGAAAATCACCACAGGCACTGCTTGGGATGAGCAGTCTAAGCATCTGTAATTGGTTTTATGTCTATAACTAAACAAACCCTTAAATTATGAAATCTGGAAGAAGCTGGAACTTTGATTTAGGATTCTCATTACTTGTTTTTCTAATGTTGCCTTTCCTGCTCTCTGGGCAGAAGATTTGTATAGTAACAGCTTCATTTTCTGTCCTTCTAGATTGCTTACACTTTGGGAGCATCAAAAACTGGCAAAGGTTGTAATCTCAAAATAAATACAAAAAATCATGAAGTCATTTCTTTGTATTAGGAATCTCTTTTAGAAGTACAAATTGAACTTGAGCAAGCTAGACAATATGTATGTCAGAGAAAACCATGTGTTCTGAAGCAGTAATTGTGTTGGTAAACAGCACCTGTCTGTTTATTTCCTAGGGATATAATTCACCCCAGGAGTACATTGCAACTCAAGGACCACTGCCAGAAACTAGGAATGATTTTTGGAAGATGGTTCTCCAGCAAAAATCGCAGATTATTGTTATGCTTACTCAGTGTAATGAGAAAAGAAGGGTATGTAGCAAAGTCTTGCACATAGTATAAAAGAAACTACTCTGAGAACATCTATTTTCTTATGAGTGAATTTCTTTATATTGTTTGCTGATCACAAGGCAGCATCATAACCAGACCTGGAATGGCACTTCCTTTACTTAATGGCAGGCATTTTGGGATGATTAGGGGACTGGAGCATCTTTCACATGGGAAGAGGCTGAGAGTTGGGACTCTTCAGCCTGAAAAAGAGAAGGCTCACAGGATCTTGTCACTGTGTATAAATACCTGATGGGAGGGAATGGAGACAAGGGCCTCCTCAGTGGTGCCCAGTGACTGGACAGGAGGTAATAGGTACAAACTGAACCACAATAAATTCCATCTGAAGTCAGAAAACCCTTGTTTTACTGTGAGGGTGACAGCACTGGCACAAGTTGCCCAGAGGTTGTGGAGTCTCCAGCCTTGGAGATAACTCAAAAGCCGTCTGGACATGGTTCTGGGCAGCCTGCTCTAGGTAGCCTTGCTTGAGCAGGGGGAGTTGGAGAAGATGACATCCAGAAGTCCTTTCCAACCTCAACCATTCTGTGATTCTGTGCTTTTAGGTTTAAATAATAATAAAACACAAGTGTTACACTTTACATTTTCCTTGACGTTATAATAGAAATCTTTGGAATATTTTTTTTTCATGCATATATTCTTGTTCCCCATGTTTTGTTCCTTTTAGGCCTATTCTATTAGGAAAAGCAACAATCTCCAAAGACATTATGTGTTTCCATTCTTCACTATACTAATGTTACCCTTCAGAAAACCAATGTATAGTTTATGTACACAGTTACACAAGTAGGGATGAAAAAAGGGCTGAAAGTCACTGCAGGATATATTACCTCTTATTGCAGTATCAAGTAAATAGTGTTGTAGACATTTCCAAAACTGACGGTCAGTATACTTTTGATTGTGCTTTTTTTGTATATGCACACGTATATGTATTTATATAAATACCAATATGTATGTATTTATTTCCCTTTCAGGTGAAATGTGATCATTACTGGCCATTTACGGAAGATCCTATTGCATATGGGGACATCACAGTGGAGATGCTGTCCGAGGAGGAGCACACAGACTGGGTTTATAGGAATTTCCGAATTAGCTATGTAAGTGAAACATTTTGCATGGCCCTGCTAAAAGGGTGGAAGTAATTTTGGTCCAAACTTTTGTGCATTTCTGGCATTCAGTGGAAAACACCAAAGAGAGAGATTGATTACCTTAACCTAACTCCACACAGGCAAATGAATAAATCACAACTTTCCCCTAAAATTGCTTGCTGTATCTGGGAATTTCTCAGCAAAGTGCAAGACTGAAACAAAAGTACTACCAGAACTCTGGACATATCTGTGGTTCCAATGGTGACAATAAATGTGTAAACTTCTTTTCTTCATCTCAGGCTTATCTTCTTCCTATAAGTTATTAAAACCTTGAAAGTACCAATGTAGAAATGGAAAACATTTTTCAAATGGGCCATTTTGCAGTAATCAGATATTCTTATAGTATATTGAAACACACGTGAGAGCATGCAATTTCCAAATTAAAGCTGTTCAGATTTTTAGGCATTTCTTTCCAGCTTTATTTCCTGCACCAAATTGTTGTCAGCACCAGCTCAGGAAGGAAAGGTTAGCGATATTGAGGGGACAGGTAAAATGCTGTGTGCTAAGCCCACGGACATTGGCCCAGGACCTTAGCCCTGCCCCGCCGTGCCTCACTGTGTTGCAAAGTGTGCACAAGGTGCAGGCAGGGGGATAAACACATAAAAAACAAAGTGTTGGGCTCTTGGTGTCTATTGAAAATAATGACAAGACTGCAGTTCAGGTACGCTGTCCTTTACCAAAGCCAGGGCAGCTGCTTCAGGGTCTTTTGTACTGATCTCATTTTTTTATATCCTTTGCCTAAGGATATGCTGTTGTCTGTGACTCGTGAAAGGTTACTGCAGCAGGGGTGTTTGGCCTGACCAAGAATGGCAAAACTGAAGGCATTGCTTGCCATGGGGTTTGGTGATGACAGCCCCCACCCCTCCCTATGTTTTGAATTTCTTTCAGTCTCAAAAGCAAAATGTGTTGTGTTGAGGATCTTACTTCACCTGAAGCCGCTAGAGTTTTTAGCATTATAAATGCTTTTCATAAAAGTGGGTATTTTTCTAAATATTTGCCCCTGTAATGATTTTTTCTTCCCTTTTGGTATTTTTTTTCCTTTGAAACTTGAAAAGAAAAACTCTCAAGAGTCCTGTCTTGGTTGTTTGTTTGTCAGCAGTGTTGTTATTTATCTGTAGCAAAATGAGGAAAAGGGGAATGGAATAGAAAGAGGAAGAAAGCCTAAACGTGAAAAAGGCAACAGTTCTTGATTTAAAAGGAAAGTAAAATTGAACCACCATGAGGAAAAAAGGCAAAAAACCAAATCCTGAACCCAGAAACAAGAATTCATGCTCTTTTGATAATGACGGCTTGGTACCACCTCCTCTTTTTAATCAACTGGCATGTAAATTCTTTGCTACGTTTTTGGCTGACTTTACTTTCTTAGGCTGTATGTGGGGAGAAAAAACACACTACAAAATGACAGAAAAAATTCTGAGTGTTAACTGCACTGTTAAACCCCTGTGAACATGCTGCTGTTCTGCTTCTCCTGTTAGGCTGATGAGGTGCAAGACGTGATGCATTTTAACTACACTGCCTGGCCAGATCATGGTGTCCCCACAACCAACGCTGCCGAAAGCATCCTTCAGTTTGTACAGATGGCCAGGCAGAAATCAGCAAAGAGTAAAGGCCCCATGATCATACACTGCAGGTAAATGGTTCGAGGAAATGGGGAATGAAAGGATGTAACTTACTAAATATGTTGGAAAACTGTTCGAAGGTGAGATGTTGAGGTTCTGCTTACCTGTTAGCTGGAGATGGTTCTTTCTGGTGTTAAGGGTAAAGGATTGGTCCCCCACTTTGAGTACCATGGGGCTGGGATTTCAGCCTGCATCCACAGACACCAAGACATTTCTTTCCAGAGGAGGGTCATCTCTTTGGATGTTATCAAGAAAAGGCTTCAGAAGGTGAAGCAGGCAACCCTGATTTACACCAGCTGAGAGCCTGCCCCTGCTCTCTCATTTCCACCCCTTTGTGATACGGATGGTGCAGCCGGGCCAGCAGCCTGCCACAGCGTGCTGCTTCCTGCAGATCTGTGTGGCTGTGCAGATCCTCCCCCTCTGGTTATTTGGCTTTTTGACTTTCTGTACATTCAGAAGGTGATGTGAAGAGCACTATCCTGTGCTAAGAGTAGTACCTGTATCCCCTGCTAACAGTTATATGGCTTTCTCTTTCTCTTTTTCTCTTTTTCTCTTTTTTTTTTCTTTTTCTTTTTTTTTTCCTTCAGAAAGGTTGTTTTATATACTGTCAGATTTATCTCTTGTGCATCATCTGGCCTTTTATTAAGACGATCACTTACTTGGCCTCTCTGGGGACAGCTGCCATGTTAGTGATGACATCATAGCAGTTTGGTTTCTGATGCAATTCTCCCAACTGACTTCAAACCTCCTTATGACTCCATGTGCAAGAACTACTCACAACAGATTTCTCAGAAATACATAAGTAGCTGCTTTGCAATGGATGAATACATGTACGTTATGGTGACTTACTCCTTATAGAAGTCAAGGCTTCATAAAATTAATCTCAGCCAACCCTGCATCACCCACCCTAGAGGCAGCAGTTACGCTGCTGCACAATGTGTCAGCACCCTCCAGCTCTGTCTTTCTTGGTGCTGATGTGATGGTCAGCACGGACTGTCTCTTGCCACCACTTTGCACACTTCTGAGAGCTCCTTCCCAGAAGACAGTCCTTTACAGCAATATCATTTCTAGTTTCCAGATATGGCACTTAATGTTCTATCAGAATGCAAAACAACAACAGTATTTGTAAATGCAGCAAATCCTGTAGCCCTCCCCCGTAACTTCATGGAGAAATTCATAGGGCATATTGTTGTGGGAGTCCTAATATCATGAAAGGTGCTATTAAGCCAGGGAAGAGATATGCAGTGTTGTGAAATCAAAACCTTATATAGCATTTAATTGTTCTGGGAAGGAATGGGACCAAGTAGCAGAGAGTTGAGTAACAACTGTAGTATTTTCTTTTTAATTAGGATGCTTCTAGCAGCAGAGAGATATTTTCAGATGGTATTTTTAGAGTATACTGTATGTCTTAGACCACATAGATTAAAAGTAGCAACACTGTAAAATTAGCGGAAAGGGGAGAGAAAGAATGTATTGATAATTCCTACAGCAATTGTTCTCAAATATTAAAGAAGGCACAGAATGAATTTATCAGTTAATCAATCTGTCAAATAAATAGATCAGATTGTATTAATCTCATTTGAGATATTGACAGTTCTGTTAAACAAGCAGAAACTGTTTCATGACAGTTATGTTGAACTGTGTTGAGATGAACTGTTGAACTCTATTGCAAGTAGTTTTAAGGCTTTTCTGAAAAATATGACAATACAGCAGAATGAACTTTTGCTGACACGTACTTCTATCCTTAGTGGTAGGTATGGTGTTGGGACGCTATATGAAACTCTATAAAAAACCTCTAAAATCACAATCATAATGAAAGCAGACTTAAACTTCACATGTGAAATCACAATGCAAAGGATCATACACGTGTAAGAATCTCTAAATCAAAACAGTGTGTCTTTTTCTCTAGTCACTAAGCTTCCCTTTGTGGGGGGATGAAGATTTGTAAACTGAGTGGTTGCTGACTATTTCTGTCTCATGCTCCCAAGGTAGAAGTCCTGGTGTGTGGACTTTCCTGGGTGGTTTGTTCTTTGAGGATGAGCTGCAGTAGCACAGTGCCTTTGCAAAGCCAAGAGCTTTGCAGAGTGGAGAGCTGTGGAGCTGAGTTGTTCAAGTTCAACCCCAGCTGCCTGTGTGCAGGAATCATTGCCAAGCAGGTCTCTGCAGTTACAGACCCGGCGGTTAGAGATGTCTCAGAAGCCTTTGGGGAGTGCAGTGAAATTGGAAGAGCTGACAGCTAGGGGCGGATAGGGGTGTGCATGCACACTCTGCATGCGAGTGAATGAAGAGAGTATAGGAAAGTGAAATAATTGCAGAGCCATCCACTCCACACATTCTGCTGAAGCAATGGATGAATGGTTGTGCAGCATTAAATACTACAGATGAACCAACCTGCCTGACCTCAGATTAGCTGCATCTGATTATCACAGCTGCAGGACTGCTTTTTGCAGTACCACTGATACTCCTGTGTGTCCCCATCAGAAAAGCTCGAAATGAGGTGCACGTCTCTGTGTCTTGCAGTGCTGGAGTAGGACGAACAGGAACCTTCATAGCCCTGGATCGGCTCTTACAGCACATTCGTGATCATGAGTTCGTAGATATATTGGGCCTGGTGTCTGACATGCGGTCCTACAGAATGTCCATGGTGCAGACAGAGGTAAGATCTGCTCACTCCAACTTTGCCAATGTATCACTGGATCTATTTCATACCCCTCTGTAGCGTGTTCATGTCCAATGACTGTTGCTCCCCCAAACATTTAACAAAATAGCTATGAATAGACACAATTACATTTTCATCTTCACTGTAATATTGTCACGTTATTCATCTGCTGCTTAGGTGGGTCTGATAATGTATCTACAATCTGACTGATGTCTTCCAGAGGGGATGAGTTATCCTCCCCTTCTGTGAAATTAATATGCAAAAAATGCATTAGAAGAGATTAACATATGAAATTCTCAAACCATTTTGAAAAGAATTGAGCTTGCGAGGGGATTAATGGCTCATGAAATGATATCAGTATTGGACAGCCATTCAGGCTTGTTCAAGAGAGTATCATCTGGCCAAGCGCACAAACTCAGTTACACAATGGTAATACAAATAACAAGCAAAACAAACAAAAGGATTGTGAGTCTGCCAGATACCCTCCTTGCCCTTCTCCCTGCCCAGATGTCTACTGGTTAGTTCTTCTTCTGTTTTTAAGGCAAACATCAGAACAATAGTCATGATGTCAGTGTATATATAATGGGAAAAAATGGCAAACTCTTTTTCCAAAGCAGAAGCTTTTATGCATCTGAAACCTTCCCAGTTTCCTTTATTAATTGAGGTAAAGATTTCACACCTATTGTACTCTTCCCTGGTTAGACACAGTATAAGCTGGTAACCTCCATACAGTTGGAAGTGCTACCATCACTTTGCAGGCTAGGTCTGGCAGATAATTTGTTGCCAAGGATTGCTGAATCTAGAGCAAAGCAGAGAAGATCTAGCAGGGAGAAGAGAGGAGAAAGAAAACCTGCAGTGAGAACAGCTAGCATCTGGAAAGGAAAAAAAGTCATTATTCTCAGACCACTTTGGTTCATTCCTATCAAACTTGTCACTTTCCATCACAATTTGCTATATTTATCCAAAGGCAGATCATTATGTAAACACCAGATAAACAAATATTGATGGTCATTTTCAGCTGCAACTGCATTACTACTCCAGACGTGATGTGATTTTTATTTTTTAATGTTTGGGTTTTTTTCACATACAAACTCATTGCCTGCCAGGGGCTGATGCCAAGGGCTGGACTTTGGTGGTGGCTGAGCTGCTGCTCCAGGCAATGGCCGAGCCTGGCTGCAGAGGTCACCAGGTTGCACTGACACTCGGGCACAGAGGCCACCGAAAAGGCTTTGCTTACAAAACCTGAAACCACACACAGCAAACCTGTGTTCATGTTGCCTCGTACATTGGAAACTTGGCAGTCTTGTTGAGCCATTTAAAAAAACAAATGGCACAAGCCCAAAAAGGGGGCTAGATTGGAGAATACCCTGATTTGAAACCAGTTGCTCTAGATTAGTGGGTGTGAGGAAATCCAGGCATTTCTGTGGTCTGAAGCATGCTTCAAACTCATATTGATATCTCCTGGCATCAGCAGACCACTGGGGGACCACTGGGCTGAAATCCACACTCGGGTTTTGGGACAGTTGTTTTGGGACAGTTGTTTTTGCCCGAGATCCAGTTGCTTCCTGTGCTTACTGCACATAAAGCTTAGTGTAAGGAGTCACCAGGGTTTGCCTGTTTGCCTTCTGTCTTTGAAATCTAAAAGTCATCAGTTAAGGTTATTATTAAATTACAGTGTTTAATCTGTATATTGAGAATGCTTGGAAAAGCCAGTCTATAACCAAAAGCTACCCCAAAGGTAACCTCAGTCTTGTTGCACAAAAACCTGTCCACAAAGAGAATGGTGCATGTGATTGACCCAACTGACTAACAGTGTCCTTTGCACAAAGGGTAATAACTCCCCAAATAATTAGCTGCTCTGTGAACAAAATCAGGTTTCAGCTTTTTATTGGTAAAGAAGTCAAGCGCTAAGGAACAGGAGGTTCATTAAATAGTTCAGATGCATATGTGGCACGGATGCAAGTTGTTGCACATAAAGCATTCAGGTACCTTTCTGGGAATTAATTCTTTTTCAGGCAATATATAATAGACCCGCTTAAGCTCAGATCCAACAGAACTATCCTATGCTATCCCATGCTGTCCTATCCTATTTTTATCTCCCTGTGTCATTCAGGTTATTAATAAGTGATTATGACGTCAGGGCAGCTCAGGTGGATTTCATGCTTCCCCAGCTGCTCTCTGTAACAATTGCAGGCTCTTACTTTGGGCACTGACAACTCACTGTACATTGTGATGGGCTGAGGAGGGAGAGATGGAGAAGCTGCGCAGGCTGTTACTGTGACCTATCAAACTGCTTCGCTGTGTGGGTTTTTGTCATGCTTTCTGAGGTGTAAAAATGCCCACTCCTTTCATCTTTTCTTCCAGGAACAATACATTTTTATTCACCAGTGTGTGCAACTGATGTGGCAGAAGAAGAAGCAGCAGTTCTGCATCAGTGATGTCATATATGAGAACGTCAGCAAGTCCTAGTTCAGAGTCACAGGTGGTAAGTCAGGCAAGCCCAGCCCTGCAGCATGCCCACAGCCGCGCATCCCGGCTGCTTTGCAGCAACCATCATCATGGGTATTTGCACCAGGAGCTTTGCTGGCAGTTTGGAGCTTTCCAGGCTTTTCCTCATCCCCTCTGAGGTGATGTTCATACGGAAAGTGAGGAAAATCCCTCTAGCCTCTCACAGTAAATAATCCGCTATACTTCCCACGGCACTGTAAGAGTATATTGGCTCACTCATCATTTGAAGAGAAAGAGAATCTGGAAATACTGTGTGAGCCACCTAACCATTCCCTGCGCCTTGTCCTAATGCTCCTTAAAAAGCTTAAAGGAAGGGAGAATTTTAATTTCTTAAGTCATTTTCAGGTTACTTAAACTGCCAGGTTACCAAGGCCAGCAGAGGTCTGGGGATGCACTGCTGTGGTGGCAACAGAGCCTGCTGGAGGGTGAGATGGTAACCAAAAAGCTTTGACATGAAACAGCGGGGTATTTTTTTCATAAATCTAGAACCAGGGAACGGGAGGGGTCTCAAACTGGTACTACCAGCATAAGCGAAGCGACCATCTTGCCTTTCCATCGAGCCCCAGTGCCTGACCTCTTGCATGCAGCTAACCCAGCCTGGTCCCCAGCTGCAGAGTAAAACACATGGTTCTGACCTACCAAGAGGTTTGCTGGTGAGGGTGAGCTGTGAGGATGTATGTCACCACTATTTAAGCTAATGAATGTTAGTTCATTAGGTGGCAGTAAGAACGCAGCCATAACCTCAACATTTGCTTTTGGGTGAAGCAGGAAGCTACAGGCTTTCAACGCAAACTGCCTTCTCAAATGGAGAGCTGGGCTGTGGGCACCACCACCAGCCATCTCTGCTGTGTAGCTCTGGTGTTGCACATGCACCTTTATTAGCCTCTGTGCACGTCATTCCCCTGCCTGTAAAGTGAACCCCAAGTAGCCTCACTTTTCCTAATGTTCAGGTAATTTACCATCTAAGCTGAGTCCCAGAGCCCAGCTGCTTGTACTGGTAGGCTGCAGTCCCAGCCTGCATGGAGGGCTGGTCAAAATAAATGCCAAAAACTGTCTTTATTTCCTTTTTTATTTCTAAAGCAGTCTGTTTGTTTGGTTCCAGGTGAGACCATGAAGCACACCCATCTTCCCTTGCTTCTGATTTTTTTCTTTTGATGGTTTGAATAGCCAGTTGTTCTGCCACAAGAGACCGCTGCTTTGCAGTACACAGACAATGAAAGAGACTTTTAACTTTCTGAAGCACTGGGGAGACAAAGCCTTAACAAGCCTGCGGTGTCCTTTGAACTGTTTAATTTCTGGACATTTTTTTAAAATACCGGACCAAATTCAACTAAGCAACATGAAGGAAAAGACACTACATGTGCATAAAATAGATTGCTCCAGAGTGTTGGGTTTTTGGTTGGTACTTTTGGTTAAGTTTCTTAATTTTAATTTTTTTTTCTGTGCAGGTTGGGCTTAAGGTTAAAGTAAGTGCAATATTTTTTTAATGGTTGACTGAAGAGCCTTCTTCATGTGTCACTGGTCTGTGCTAACGTCCATAGGAGAGCAGGCATTGTTAGTATCTAATAATACCTCATTAGTGAATAGCGAGGCATGAACATACATGAAGAAATCTGGAGATTGTGAAGAGAAAAGGGGGGGTGGGGGTGGGGGGTTGCTGGGTTCATAGATTTGACTGTTTCCTACAGCACTGATGTACATGGGGTCTGGGGGGAGCACAAGACCTGAGGAACAGACTGATGAGCAGAAATCCAAACCATGGAGGCTGAAGATGAAGCAGGCAGCCAACACTGAGAGATGGGACGGTTTCAGTTCTTGACTGTGCTACTACTAATTAAGCAGAGGGATTGCTCTTTTTGCCAACCTTTTCAGTAACACCACTGATGAGGCTCTTGTTTTATATGAATCTAATCAAAGGGCAGCTGAATTTCAAGCTGAGATATCTTAGACTCCATTACTTATAGCATTTAACTGTCTGAGCAGTCTATGGTGCCTATACCCCTCATTTGTTTATTATTTTTGGTATTAACCCTCTGTAAAAACATGAAGCTGATTCAGGTTGAGGGGGTGGATAGAAAAGAAAAGAAAAGAGAAAAAAAAAAAAAGAATGCTTTAGTGGATGTAACTATTTATCTGAGCCAGGAATTCATGAGGTTCCAAGAACAAGGTTTTGGCATGTGAAGGGCTGGTTATCACTTTATTGCTGTTGAGGCTGCCAAAGGGTCGGTATGGATTCCTGCAGGGGTTTGGGGGTCAGGGCGGGGGGCTCTTTTCTTTTTCTCTGTCAGTTTCAGTTCTAGTCAGAATAATTAGCTATATATATATTTTTTTTGTCTTTGTATAATTCCGATACATCGTGTATTGTGACATGGATGCTGTCAGAATGGATGTTGATGGCATTTTTGTAACCTGTTGCTTTGTGTCACTTCATTGAAAGTTAGCAGCAATGGTACTCAATGTAAACAAAACAAACTTGAACTGAAAGTAAACACACTGGATTGCTTTGCTTACCTGTGAAGAAGTCACTATCGACAAAACAGCAAATGCACCCGCATATGCTTTTTATTCATTCACCCTGGGGCCTGCTATCCCCTGTCATGGTACCAGGGTGTAGTTTGGTAGCTCAGCTACTTCCAGGAGCCTGATAACCTTCTTCAGACATTATTTTTTTTCTTCCAAGGAGTTATTCCACTACCTGGTAAATAGGTGTATACTCTAATAGCTGCATCATTGTATGGGTTACAGTGGAAAACTTCCTTCAAACTATCCCATATATATTATGTAAAACTGCACAGAATTAACATAACCCCCCAGATAAAACAGGTGCTTGTGCAGGGTACTGAAGAAACAGGACTCTACCTCTGATTATTAAAGAGTATGATTATGACTTGCCCCCACCCCTTCCCATACATCTAATACTACTTCCAGTTTCCATTAAGCCCAGTCCTAAAGCAGAGATCCAATTTTTCTACAAAAGATGCATAGAGATGGATGCAAAAGGGGCAGAGCGCCCTGTCATCAGGGAACAGATGGCTAACAAGAACGGCTTCAACGCTACACATTTCCCTTTTCTTTCACCAGTGCACCCCAGCTGGAGGGCTCACCATTTCAGTAGGAAAAGCAAAGATTTGTCTGGCCTAATTTGAACAGAAGACAGAATTATAAATGAGCACTTGCCTGTTCAGACCTTGCCTCCATACTTTTTTAAAAAATATATTTCAGAGTTTCATTATATGTTTACTCAGGAAATATGTTCACATCCCTCTAAAGACCTAGCAGGGGAAAACAAAAAACAACCCACAGATGTTCTTGGTTTCTCATCTACTGCCTCCTCCCTCCTGTTGGCCACTGCCCATTAAGTCTACATTTACTCTGTACCATACACCAAAGTAAGCAGGTTACTTTTAAAACATTCATGGGCACACAAAATATCACGGTGTGAGCTGGCTGTAACAGAAGCTTGGCTGAACATGACAGGGTACAAGATTGCTGCAGAGATGCCAAAATCACATTGTTGCAAATGATGCTGCCTGAATAGCCTGAATTTACTAGACAGTTTTTGAATGCATGTCAAAAAATTATGCCATTTGCACAGTAACAGGTGTGTATTTTTCTTTTAATAGCTACTTAATCACAAAATCAATTACAATGAAAGCTCCTTCAGAAAAATACTTTTTCCTACCCCACAGAGTATGAAAACCTGCGTAAACGGTTGTGTTGGGAGGGCGGTGGAAACCACCTCTCCCAGAGTTCAAGATATAAGTAAAGCAATGAAAAAGTCTGGGAGACACTGTGGTTCAGAAAATTTGTATGCGGAGTCTTTTAGCCTGAATCAACGTGTCATACTTTTGGGTTTACTTTGTCATGCTCCTTGAAAGCAAGTCCAGAAGAACAATGTTTTGGACTTGTGCTGCATGTTGATATGATTTCCAGCATCTGTCAAAATAAAACTTGCAAGTCATCACAGCTGTAAAGGTGACTGAAGCTTCAGGTTTTGTAGTAAGTTTTTTTGAATTGTGGGTTTCATGCCTATAGCTCTGCTGACACCATAGATGCTCTATATATTGATCTGCTGCTCTTACAGCATCTACTGACCCAGACGTATGAAAAAGCAGCTCTGAACAGTGACTGACCATTAATCAAAACCAGGACAGGTTTCCACCTTGTTGCCTCATACCATGCATGCTGCCATGGAAGGATCAAACAAGTAAACCTAAGGACATGCTTTAGAAGAGCTAAGAAGTTTAGAAAGGCATGTGTGAAAGTGCTGTGCTCCTAGCGTGCCCCGTGCAGTGAGCCCTGACACACTTGAGTCTTCAGAACTGTTTCCTTCCACCCTCACACAAGGATTAAGAAGAGGTTGAGAAGCCTTACTTGTGCTTTACTTCATTTTCAGATGTGGTTTTTTTCTCCTGCACCTAAAGACAATAAATATTCAACATTATAGTCTTAAACACCAAAATGGCCCTTCCCTCCCTCAGGTCATTAACCACAAACTACCACCTTTCCACTTTTAACTTTTTAGAGGACTTGTATGAAAAAATAGTTTCATTCAGGCAGGCAAAAGCTGTTGCTTTTAGCTATTTCTTATGAGAGGATAACATGGTTAGTGCTGTCGACATGGATGGGACTTGGGGGGTTTGCACTCTGCTGCTGCTGCTGCGACAGGCAACAGTGGTGGCTAGGAAGCATCTAGGAAGTCTCCCTATTTTCTTTCATCTCCTCCTCTAATCTATGAATACTATTAAGAAGTAGAAGCTCAGACTAATGTGCTGATACTGTTTTTGGTCTGGATGCTGAGGAAGTAGTAAAAGGCCAAAGTTGCAACCTAAGCATGCAACTACAGAGAAACCGGGGGGGGGGGGCGGGGAAAGATAGTGGAGAGTCAAAGACAGTTAAACAGGCACTTATCAGCAAAAAATTAACGCAGCCACGGTAAAAATTAAACATGTTTGTAAAATATTTAAACACAGAACCCAATGCACGCTTACAAATTCCCTCATTTGCACTTCCTATACATAAATGCTGTTGCTTGTATGTGAAGGTGGGAGGCTGAGCACAGACTTATTCCCTCAAATACTCCTGATGAATCAGGCTCAATCCTTAGACAGGGCTGCATGTTTCACATTTCAGACACTACACAGACTTTACAATTGAGGAAAAACATCATAGAAAACAGACTCCTATGAAACGGTAGCTTGGCCAGAAACATGGGTTCCCATTTATATTATGCATGAGATGAAGCCTAAAAACATGAGTGGAGATACCTGCTTGAACAAGGGTCTGGTATTCAAGCTATAGCCTGCTTCTGTGTATGTCCTAAAAAACCTGAAAACAAAATGCCTTCACTTCCCACAATAAAAATAAAATAAAAATTCTGGTAGTTACAGGTTTCTGAATTAGAAATACTTAATCCACATCACATGTGTTTCTGTCTGTTCCCTTAGGTAAATTAGCAAAGTACTGATGTTACTGTCCAACAAAGCACTTCCAGGGAAACTCAAGTTTCCATAACACTGATGAATACACTCACAGTCACTGGGAGCTCTGCACATTTCAGAACATCCTACCATTTTGGGCATCTACTTCGCCATAAACCATTGATTTCTGCACACGTCAGTAATGTGGAAGTCTGCAGTTATTTTCAGCTCACCTCCCACCCAATTTTTATATAGCTCAGTGTGGACCAATAGAAGTATGTATAAAAGTCTCACAATTCCAGATCACAATTTGTCTGAGCAAAGCACTGGTTTACATTTGAATTGCTAAAAAGTAAGTAAACTGTTCCATGCATCAATATTGGTTAGAAGTGTTCTTTCTGAATTAAATGTGAGATTTCACAGTGGGTTTCTCTCCCCTTCACATCCCAAGGGAACAAGCCAGCTAAATGAGTGGGAAGAAGTGCCTTGATGATGTTAAAAGGTATGTACTCACAAAGCATAAAACTGCTGAGTGAACATATACACTGATAAAACTCTCTGCCTCTACCCAGTTGAAAAGTTAAACTCAATGACAGCGAAATAGTAAAGTAGTTCCTATGTTACCAAACATGACTCCTTTTTCCACATCAAATACGGTGCTTTTTCGACATTTAAAAAACTGTTTTGTTTCCTTTTCAAAGACACTATTCATGTATCACACCTTTCTAAAATATTAGTGTAAAAAAATAAAATCCTTCTCAATTCCTAAAGAAAACATTTTGAATGGAACACTGCATTTAACCACTGTTTTCATTTAAGATACTAAAAATTTTGAAGAACACATTTTATTTTTGTTTGGAGAACCCCAAATAAGATCTGTATTTGATTTTTCATAACTGCCAACAAGCTGAAAACGCAAAAACTGTGCAGCAGAGGGGTGAAGCTCCCTGCAGTGCTTTAAACAATCAAGGAAATTTCAGCAAAAAGGGAAATATCTGCCTTAATGCCATTCAGATTTCACAGACTGTAATACAGAAATCATAAAGTCTAGTTCAGCAAAGTTAAAGGGTTAAACACAACTTGAGTTGTACTGGGTTGTGAAGTCATTAGTAGTTAATCTAAAAATTATGAAAAAAACCAGAAGCAAACAAACCAACCAACCCTCAAACCTCAGATTATGCTGCTTATCCCTTAAGTATATGGAGTGGGTTTCCTGTTTTCCTCCCAAGCATCTCCAAATATACCTCTGAGCACAATGACCACATTCAAACTTGTCTGGCTCCTTCTGTACAACTTAACAGCTACACAGAATCCCAGCTTCAAAAAAACACTTGTGAAGCCACCTCTTTTCTCTCAGAGATGAAACATGGGTGCTTCCTCCAAGACATGCCAACCTCCACAAAGTCTGAAGAGTCTCAGAACTAATGCCACCTTCCAGGCAAACCATATGCTGAATGCCAGAATAAGCTTCCAGATTATGAATATTGATTTCATATTTTGGTAATTAACAAGGGAACAGAGCTGCAGATAATCACCACAGTGCCTTTTATGGAAGATATACCTTCCATGAGAAAAGACTATGGCTCTAATTTTAAATACAAGTATAAAAGCCCTTTTTAAAATTTTTCCTACTCCTGTACTTACAAGTAATGAAGCATCTTTGCAAGAGTACCTTCAGATCTTCCTTTGGTTTCTTAGTCATTCACCACCCAGCATAGGGGCCTTTGCTGTACAATGAACGTTCTTCGGGCTAGGTATGGACACTTACTAGAGAGGGTAGGAAAGAGGAAATTTCAAGTGTGAATCAGAGAATACATCAAGCCTTTGGAAGTCTGGGATTGACCTTTAGTGATAGGACAGGCAGAGACAGGCAGTTTTCCCCCCCTAAAGCTAGGTATATAGTTGAATGGATGCAGTTAACATGCAGGTGTGCTGGTTCAAGAGTTTCCTATAGGGTGAAAGCAATCGAGAATCATCACTTCTTTCACTGGGATCCATTTCTTCATGATTGCTATGGCAGTTGGAGTCTTCAGTTTGGGATCTGTCACTTCTTGACACATTTCTGGATAAGACTACAGGTGTAGAACCTACATACTTTTCACAGGCATAAAGAATATATATTAAATTTAAAAATATACATAGACACATAACCAACACACAGAAGTAGTATTTGTAAGGACATGTTCAATAAATGGCACTAAACACCTTTATTAAGATTTTAATTTTTTTTTTTTTTTATGAAAAATGAATAGGATCCTTTTTTGCCTTGTACGCAGAGGAAGAGTAAACTAATGGCAGAAATCAAGAACACTTTCTTATTTCATTACCATCTTTGTAGCTACAAAGATACAACTATTTAACAGACAAGAAATACCGTTTATTGCAGACTTTAAGCTGATTCATGTGAAAGGCACTATGAAACGTAATCAAACTAGATGATTAAATTTGTCTAAATTAAGTGATATTATATATAATGCATGTATTATATATAAAATCACACGACCATGTGAAAGAACAGAACATTTTGTGACAAAAATCATTGCATCTTCAAAAATAATATTTCCTGGAAGGGATGTTTTCTTTTCTCCCGCTTTTGCCTCCAGGAATCACTTTTCCAAAAGATTACATTTATAAAGGAACACTAGCTTTTTTACATACGGAAAAACTGACATTGGGGATCAACACACAGAGAAGTCTAGATTATACGCCGTTCTTCTGACAGGTTAAGTTACAGACAAAAAAATGCAAGTTTATTAAAAAAAAAAATGTACTGTGAATTATTTCATGGCTACCTACAGCAGATCTGATCACCTGTTTGAGCTGAGTTGCATTATTATTTGCTAGTTATTCCTTCTTGTCCAATATTATAGTTCAAGGGCGAAGTATTGATAAAATCAATGTACAGAGTATTATTTTGCTATAAACAGCATCATTAGTAATAAAACACCTTGGGAGCGATGCAAGAAAGATTCAGTCTATGTTGGGCTGCTGTTCATTCCCTAAACATTTCCTCTCTGATCGCTGGCATCAACGACTCGAGTAAACATCCTGCAGCCAAATGCATGACAAGAAAGACTGAGTCAAAAAGACATAATTGCACACTACAGCAAGAGGAGGGATTCAAAATCTTATTATTACTGAAGGGTTCAAATGCTTTTTTATTGCTCGCTCAGCTTCCCTCAGATGAATCACAAAGATGTGTTGCCGTTTATCTGTTATGTTAATTCCATAAAGCCAAGACTCATCTTTGGGTGTAAATGAATCACATGCCAATATCTTCCCATGTCAGGAACCTCCTTTGAATTTCTCATCCGTTCATTTGTAATGATGAGAAGCAAGCAGCAGGTACTTCTGTGGAGACTACTGTAAATTTTCTTTATGGTGGCTAGTTACATTTACAATATAGTAAGACATTCCCCTTCACTCCTTCCTAAAGCAAAGATGGATGGTATAATGCTATGGACAATGGAATTACAGAAAGGAGGAAACGCATTTAGTGGCTGCTTCCTTCATCAAAGGACTCCACACCTGAATCTGTGGCAGCTGCACTGATTTTTTCTTGTCGTCTTCTCATAATTTCTTGCAATTCTGAACTACCACTGTTAGCCTATAAACAAAGAAAAAGAGTTTACTTATGGTTTTGACATGTGATGAAGTTCCTCTGCTAGTATTTTGTTAAGACAGGCGTCTGAACAAATTAAACTCACCGAACAGCTCCAGAACTAAAAATGATCTAAGACTCTGATTAAATAACATTTCAAATAGGTAATTATTTATACTATTCTTAAAGATGGACCAGAAAAGAACCTACAGATTATTAAAAGTGTCAGCCTGACTTCGAACACTGCTGAGCATCTTTAATTCTTACAGAAGCCCCTGGAAGCGTTGGAGATTATGAGGTGAAATACGGCTTAGGTAAAAGCAGTGTTGAAACTCAGCAAGTTTCTTAGGATTCCACCCTTGAGCACTTAAAAATCATAGCAATCGTATTTAGAGACTAAAGCACATAAACCCTTGGTGGTTTTAGATTTATGCCAACACAAAATGCATGCATGCACACGGGTTTGCCTAGCCAAGGCCTAAGTAAGGATTGAATCTTAGTATCTCACGTTACACAATACACCCTCATGCATTTGCTGTTGTTCAGGGACACAGGTTTCAAACTTAGAGCACAGGAATAAGAATTGAATCATATTACTGTATTAGCAACAGAGAAGTATTTCACCTTTAGGGTGAAAAAACGGTCTGCTGAGCTAGCTGCAAACAGATTGCTCTGACAACGTAAATGAAGTTATTAGCAAGGCTGGGACACATATCCACTGGAGGAGAACTTTCCAAAGTGCATGACTTTGAATAAAACCAGAGTATTATAAAGCAAGAGCTGTATCTGCTGCTGTGTTATTTGCCTACATGACCTTCCAAGCCTCAAAACTAGCTTTCAAAATAGCCTCTGAATAAGGAAGCAGAAACTGATTTTGAAATTTGTAAAACAAATCTCAAGACTGTTAAGAGGGAAATCCTTCAATTGATTCTGAATTCTGAAAATTTATCCCATTATATAAAATCTATTTAAATGTATCCCATTAGATCCATTACTATGCGTCATCTCCTGCCATTACCTAGCAGACAGGTTAGGTGTCCACAGGGAAGGAGGCTAGGATGCTTCTCCTATGTAAATTACCATTGGTCTCTTCTCCCGGAGTGGAAGGGCAAAGCAGGGGGCTTATAATTGACTCTCTGAAGGTGAGAGAGCAATTTTATTTGCCTTAATTCATCTTGTCCTTGCGCACTTGGTTTCAGATACTGAGCAAGTGCAGCAGTCACCCATTACTGAAGTCATGCATAAAAAACATCAGCAGATACTTGACAACGTGCTTTATCAGAGGTCACGTAGAAATATTTTTCTGAAAATGGCTGAGCAGCTGAGGTTAAAACAGTTTACCTTCCTGATAACATCAATAACAACATGACTGATGAGTTTGAAATGCTGCTCAACTAAACCAACTGCAATACATCATGTGACACAGGACAACAGGCACATCCTACTCAGAGGTGGGGTACAACGTGGCTAAGTAGCCTAGGGCTGTTGTTAGGAATACAATTTTTGGAAAAGATTGCTAGACCTTGGCCTTAGTGATTTACCCAGCTTAGCCACCAACCGTATCATGAGGTTTCAGTAAATTCCACCATTCAATCCCACTTTTGTGCCTGGGTCATTCCTTTCACTGAGGTGTCAAAGAGAATAAGCTGTTCTTCCAGGCAATTTGACACATATATTGGACAGAAACCATTTTCAGTTTTGGAAGTGATGTGTGCCCATGCTTCCCATTGATGGGGTAGGAAGACAACGAGAACACAGACCTGAAGTGATCACACCTGGAGATGACAAATGTGGCATTCAGCATATTGTGTGTCTACTCATCTTCTGTAACGCTTTTCAACACCAGAGCTTGAAATGCTCAATGGAAGTTAACGAAATGGACACATAAACACTCATAAGCATGGAGACTATTAATATTTTTACTTTGCAGTGAAGAAGTAAATCCATATATATGACCAGCCAAGATGCTGTAACACACCGTACTTGGCATACAAGGTGAACTTCAGGTCTCTGAAGCAGCCCCAGAAAACAGTTCCCTAGAGGGATACTCTGATCAGCACAAAGAGCGCAGAGCATCCTGCCTCCTCCTGAGGAGCCCCTGCTTGCCACCACCGCTGCCTCGGGCAGAAAGGAGGTGTTTAGCCCTGGCTATGGCCAGCGCTTTGCTGTCTTAACACACTGGTCTCACACAGTTGTCTTTCTGCTTTTGCTTGCCCAGGTCCAGAAAGCTGTTAAGCCCCAAAGACCTTCCTTGCACTTGCAGTCTATTACTTGGTCATGTTTATATACAGAGGCCACAAAACTCCATTAGGAGGAGCCTTGCTTCCTTGGATGTTTTAAACTCTAGTGTGGATTGAAAGTGTGGTACCTATTCATTTTTTTTCCTCATAAGGGTAAAATAACTAAATTCCAGCAGCAATTGGAATTCCAATTACAAAACACTGAATTCCTCTGCCTGAGGTAGAAGAACACTAAAAAGAAAATTGCAGCTGCACAACGACGAAGATCTGGTTGTCTGTATTCGGAGCATCCAAATGTACCCAAGATGCAGGCCTTGCACTAGCTTGCAGAAACGGTATGAATCCAGAAACACTTGTGGAAGATCCCGAGTGGAAATAAACAAAGACGATGCACGGAGCTCTGTAATGCTAGAAAGTGTGTGCAATTGCTCTGTTTCTGGCTATTTGCACTTAACACCCAGGCCATGTACTGCAATATGACACCACGAGAACTACACGAGGGATGCCAGAGAACTTCATGAAAATTTATCACTGATTAATCATGTAGGACAAACCCATCACCCAGTAAGTGCTTCTAAGTATTCAATGGTAAAATAGGCCTGACAGAGGCACAAGTATTTGCGTGCTTAAATGCTTCTGTTATTAGAAGCATTTGTAGTTTGAGCAGTAAGAAAATAGGCCTGTTTGGAATGTGCAAGCTCATCTTTGCTAGGTCACACAGACATTTTGGCTGTGATACTCATCCCTATAGCTTCTCTTACACAAGTACAGTCTTCCTGAACTCTGTGACTAGAAATACTATAAGGACAGAAAGGAAGATGCAACTTAAATGTTTTGGGTAATTCAGCAAACAGGCTAAAGCACTCATGAATTGCATAAATTCTGAAATTCATGAGCTATTTAACTGAAGCACAAATAAATATTTCAATTACCTTTTCACTAACAAAAGCCAATGACCTTGTTAAACACTCAGTACCTGTTTTATTAACACTTGTAAAGTGTTTATTAGACAAGTTTTAACTGCTCATTTTCCTGCAGAATGGGACCTAAGAGAGGCAAGCAGAGCATCAGTCCAAAGGAAAAAACTGGACAGACTTCTACAATTCAGTGCATCTCTGCTTTTCAAGCTGACTTCCACCATAAAGACACTTCCATCTTAGTACACAGAAGCCTAACGAAACTGAAATAAGATTGTTGACATTCCAGAAAAGCTGGAGAATACACATGTATCTTCATGAGAAAACGATGGATTGCTTTCGACTGTAGTGACATATACTCCTAAGAATAAAAGTGAAATATTTCTCCTTTCCTCTCACAGGAAAACAGGGCTTGAAGAAGGGAATAAAGCATTTTTAACCGTGTTAGAAAGCAATGCTCTCTGAACGACACCGATCAGGTAAATCGTAAAATATACATCCATCATAAACTTGTCTTTAAAAATATGCCTGGTAGTCAAAGCTTAAAATCATTCAAGCAAGGCAGTCCCTGCTTCATGAGGGGATAGAAATGCATTTTAAACTTCTTCAAGATTTTATTTTACACAGAATGTAAAGAATATAGCTTCTCATTTGGGTTAGTCTCACCTCTAGACAGTATCAAGTCCCTATCTCCACTTCCCACAGCAGGTTTTTAAAAAAGATGTAGACCCACTTGCAATTCTCCTGGTTTAAAATGGGTAAACATTCTCCCTAGCACAACTCTGTATACAAGCTTTTAAGTTGCTTAAGGAACAATAGTGCTATAATTAAAGCAAACTGCCACAGAGCAATGAATACAGAGATACAAAATTTTTATCTTTAGCTCAGCAATCCTGCTAGCACAGTGTCAAACATGCAAACATGTTTTCCCATACTTGGGAACCCACCAGTACAGATGCCCCAGCATTTTATATGAAAGGCCTTGAGATACAACAGTGAACTCACTCTACCACTTTCTCACGTCTAATAAATCAAATCTCCTCTACAAAGATAAAGCAAAACTAACTCATCACCACCAAAAGTACCAGGACTACTTGTTTGTCCCAGGAAGAGCAAGAAGCAAGAAAAAGTGCATTGTACTCTCTCCTACTATTTTCCCCAAAGCCCTTTTTGGCTCATTTTGTCTTCTTGCAGTCTGATTACAGCACACAATGTCTTAAAACTTGAGTACTACCATGTACTTTTTCTAACACTTTGTGGACCTCTTTAGAAGTGGGGAGGGAGCCCACCTGGTGTTTTGACGGATGCTGTTTCAAAGGATTCATACCAAATAACTCAGGTACAAATAATGCTTATCAACATGATGGGAACTGAGGAAAAAACAGCTGCTGCAGAGAAAGAGCTATTTACTTCTATATATAGTATAAAAGTGGTGAGCCAGCATTAGGTTAGTAAGAAGGGTTATACATACCTCCAAAGCAGATTTCTGTACCGTAATTTGGCTGTAGACTCTAGACCCTTCTGGGCAAACAGTCTTCAGTTCCTCTTTATTGAGGGAGAAAAGCTGAGCACCTGTCAGCACACCAAGGCTGTTGACAGTCCTGAGATCACACCAAGGGAACAAAAAGAAATAAGCAAAAATACACTAGCCAAGGGAGAGAAGTAGGTTGTCTTCATCCTACATTGTCTCAGGTAGGGCTACTAAATCAAGACAAAACTTTATGCAAAAGGAGTCTTGAAATCCATTAAATGCCTGTTAAAACAAGTACCTTTTCGTGGAAGCTAATACATAGAATTTTTTTTCCTAAATATATCTACATCTCTATAGATCTAAAACCATATATATATATATATATATATATAAGTGTATATATAAATCATATATATGTACATAAATATACATGTGACTATATATGTAAAACCAAATTCTTTTTTCCAAGGGGGTGCAGCTGACGTGTCTTGATTTTCAGAAGGCAGCTTAATTTTAAAAAGCAGGCAGAACACATCCTAATTATTGACAAGAAAATAATTTTAAGAAGTTTTTTTACATTTGCCCTTAAACTTACACAGGATTGAATCCTTTGGACTGCAGCCACGCCTTCACATCCTCAGGTGAAGAGTCGTAAGTGATGTTCACTACCGGGATGTTTGGTCGTGGCACATGGAACTTCCTCTGGGCAGCGCTCCGGCCGATGGTGAGCCGGTGAACAAGTTCATCCTGCACCTCCTCCATCTGTGATTTCCTGCCTAGAGAGAGAGATGACCCACAGGAGTTATTCTCAAGGTTGCTTTATCAAAGCCAGGCAATTTCTTATGAAAATGAAATTCTTCAAACCTTAATGGAAAAAAAAAAGTTTAAAGACTCATGCACTAGATCTGACCAAATTAGTATTCTTCTTTTTCCCCAGGGAAGATTTCAATATTCCCACTCCTCTCTTTGCAAAACCAAAGAAAAAACCTGACCAAAACGACCCCAAATTCAACTGAGACCCTACAAAGAGGAGATGAGCTTGATGTTGCACAGAGGTGTAGATCAGTCTGACAGCACTCAAGCTGCAGAAGAAAGTGGGTACAGAGGGTTATTCTATTGTCACGGTCAGTTTTTCTTCAAATAGAATTCTGCCGTTTTGAAAATGAAAACAAAAATGATGAGGAAGAATATAATATTGCTTACACTGTGGAAAGGCAGCACTTTCCACAAACATTTTTTAATTGAAAGCTCATTTGCACTAAAAAGTTGAATGTAAGCAAAAAAATTTCACTGCTGCTGACACGTATCACCTTACATCTAATAAGCTATTATGGTAATCACATTTTTGAAGGGGTTTTAAGAAATTTGAATTCATTCCAAGCCTGAAGTGACAGGTTAGCTGAAACAATGTCACACTTTCCATTAAAAAAGGGAGTAGGAAAAAAAAAAAAAAAAAAAAGTTGCTTTCACCAGAGACACAGGAATTGGGAAAGACTTTTTTTTTTTTTTAAAACCTGTAAATTTGCTATCCCACAGAACCCATTTGTCTGAAACATTTAGTTCAGTTGCTGGTCATTAACAGGCAACACACTGAAATGCTTTTCATGCATTTCAAAAAAATCAATTATAAGACACTGAAAATTGTTTAAAATGCACATGAAAAGTTCTATGGATAATTTCACAAAAATAGGTAGAATCCAAAAGGGTATAAATCTATTTTTGGTCACAGAGAAGATACACAATTCACACAATTAAACTCTCCACACAGTAACTCTGGAATAGCTATAAAAATCCTTTGACACACAACTTTAAATGATCTCAAAAATTCTCAGGATTTCCTTACCAAGATATTTTTAGTCATCTTTATTGAACCTTCTCACTTTGATACACAAACAGTAACTACAGCACCTCCTCTGATGCACTCAGATGGCAAAAGCTATTCCCTTTACCCCATCACACTGACAGCAACAGAAGGAAACACCACAACTTCAATACGAAAAAAATGGTAAGATAGCAAAAATGTTTCTTCCTCTACTTTTTTTTTTTATATTCTCACAAAGCCTCTGCATTGATCAACATCTCTAGCCAGTTAGACAAATAGAAACAAGCTTTATGTAAGCTTTTAGGATTTTTTATTTGTTAATCACAACAAAAAAGAACCAACTGTGTTTAACCATTTTCTTTTTTCTTTAACAAAAGAGCCCCAGGTTGAGAGCGGACAAAATCTCTAGTAAAATATTTGAGGCATTCAGGCCCTATTGTGTTGAGGTTTTTTTTCCCCTGGAGTGTGAATCTGAAGCCAAAATGACATGTGTTCAGTGATATGTGAAGGTCTGAGATGTGATATATAAGTAAAGCCTTTAGACAATGTAATCAAAGCATGTACCAGTTGTTTTCCCAAACAGGAAGAGAGCGAGAAAAATGCTATCTTCCTTCTATTTACACAGATTTTGAAAGACTTACATTTTATCTAGACCAAGACTATATGAAAAGATAAATATTTAGCTGTTAGATAACAGATTCTTACTGTTGTTAGATGCATTATCATAAACAAACAAGGTACCCTCAGTGTGAAGCAGGTACTATGTGGTGTGTTCTCTGCAGCGTTCAGGTAGGTACCTGGGCAGCAGGTGTACGGGTAGGGCTGCCCATACCAGAGGCAGCTATTCTGCAAGGACTGTGGTACCCAAAGCCCGTTAACTGGCCTTGAGTGACAGCTCCTGGGAGCTCTCGTGCATGGCCCAAGGCCTCAGCGGAGGCTGAGAGGGCAAGAGATGTCTTGTCACCACTTAGTCTATTATCAGCCCTTCACATCTCACACCCTGCACCTGGAGCCAGGATGGTCTTCACATATTCCATCTGTAATGGATACAGAAGGCCATCATGAATTCAATGAAACATACTTGCTACAGCACACAATGTCCTTCTCGTGTGGAAATAAAATGATAATTTGTGTGTGACATTCATCCTCACTTTCTGCATCTTTTATAACTGCTCAGGTTTCTGTTTTGATTTAAGTAACAAACTGCCCCAAACAGGACACAGGCAGAAGCTGGCCCTACTGCTGCTTTGGGAAATGGCAGTGAAGCCTGTTCCTCCTACCAGGCTGTTCTCCATTTATAATTTCCAGCCAGCCAGTCTATTGGGGAAGGTATTAGAAAGATCCCAGAGCCTTCCTGAGTTCAGAGCTTAGGTGAGAGCTTGTCTGCCACTAGGCAATGTCAACGCAGGCTCCACCGAGTGTGGTTATCCCAGCAGGCATGCTTGCCATCCACTGGGGACAGGGGGTTCAAGCAGCCCTTCTGCAGAAAGGATTGCCCTTGGTGCTAGTTTTCACCTCAGATGGAAGAGTGGGTGATGAAAAACTCAGACGGTTTTTCTGATAAGGCTGGGAGGCAAAGGATGGGAAATGCTGTCAACTCTTGAACTGCAAGAGGCTCATTATTTTAACAGCTATTATTTTAAAAGCTATAGCAAATGCTTGCCTACAAGTTTCAGTTATTTTTAAGCCAAGCAATCACATTGCTTAAAGTGCATTTAGGACAGAAATTATTGACTAAATACGTTCTCCTAACCTAACCTGGTTTTCAGTTGATAAAGAGTAGAAGCATCAGCTAGGTTTTATATTCACAAGGTGGTCTTAATCAGAATTTTTCATGACTGCCAGACACTGCTGGATGCAGGCTACCACTTTTTCCAGCTAAAGGGCTATGGAGTACATTCTCTCATCCTCCTAAAACAAGGACACGAAAGTTTACTCAATGACCTGCCAGTTGCTGTTGCTTTGACCAAGCTAAGGGGACCTGATTAAAAGATGTCTCCTTCAACAGCATCATAACATGGTTCCTATGCATCAGCCAGACCTGTAAATCTTCTTGCAAGCCTTGGATACAGGTTTCAGATTGATGCAAATGCCCTAGAAATATGGATGACCATGGAGAGAAGTGTAAAAACAGCATAACTGATTTGAAAAGCAATTTAGATTGTAATGTGGCAGTGAGTTCAGGTGGAAAATATACTTTAGCCAGAATACTAGCATAGACATTTACAGTGTTGAAAATTGTTGAAAATCACTGACTGAAGATCCCAGACAGTCATAAAAGGAGAGGATTTAGGACTGGAACAAGCGCTGAAATGTTTTCTCCCTACTTACCATTGTGATTAGCGAGGGTCAGAACATGCATACATAGAAAATGTGTATTTTAAACATAGGGTTAAAGCTAAACATTTCATAAACATTTATCTGAAACACAAGGTTTTAAGGAATTTAAGGATTAAGCAAAACAGAGGAATGGGAGAACTACTTTTTTTTTCTTGCTTCTTGGACAAACTTACGATCCACAGGAACTTGCTTCTGCTTCTGACTGTCTCGCACTGCACTACCACCACTGTCGCTAGACGTGCTGCTTTGGCGGCTGATGGCTGATGGCGCTTTGGGCACGGGAACCGGTATAGGTGCTGGGGCACTGGGAGGGAGGGGGACAGCCACAGGGACGGGAGCAGGTGTTGGAGGTGGTGAAGGAGTAGCAGGAACTGGACTGGGCTGTTTTGCAACATAGTCCATCCTTTGTTTCTGAAAAGATGCAGAGACACCCAGTTTGACACCAAAACATGGACAAGACATCAGATAAACTCAGGTTTCTGCAGAAAATGCTGGGATGCTTTGCACCAACTGATTTCATTTCTTACACAGACACACCTTAATTGCCACATATAGTTATAAAATTTGCCAAAACTTGATTTGGCATCAATTCCCTTCTCTGTCAGACACAAAATCCACAGCAATGGCATCATCTGAAACACGCTTCTTTCTTTCAAACAGATGAGTTCTGTAAATGAAATTGGTTTTAAATCCCAAACTTCTATTACCTGGCACTTTTAAACAGCTTCCAAAATTTTGGAATTGCTGGACTTTATCAGTGTAAAAATGTGTATTTTAGAGATGTAATGTAAAACAAGTGAAAAATGAATGTATCCAGCCACACCTAAGCCTGACTAATAGTTTAATTTACAAACGTCACTGAGGTTGGGATAACACATTGTTTCTTGAACTGCAGACACCATTTAAAAGGTTCCTGCTCCTCCTGCCCACTCAGTTGTGCCTTTTCATCTATTTGCGTGATCACTACATGCCACCTCAGTGCAATAATCCAATTACAAAAACTCAAACTCCAAATCCCACAATTCTTGGAATAGGGCTATAGTTTCTTTCCCGCTCGCTTTACACAATGTTCTAACAACATGTAAATCATCTTGCTGCAAATAACCCACTAGCAGGTGCCTCAAGAATAATTTTGGGGAATGATTTCTTTTCTTCTTTGCCTTTAGAATGGCACCAGTTACAGGGAGATGATGTATTTCCCCAAAGCAATCCCAATGACAGACAAGCCCAGAAAGTCATAAGCAACCTATGCTACCCTTTTCTTTCAAACAGTTGAAACTCCACATCTCACAGTTTTAACAGTGCTCCCTCTCCGCAGTTTTGGACTAACACAGCTTGAAAGTTTAATATTAAAGTTTGTTTGCTCAATAGGGTTGCCTCATATTTGGTTATAAAAAGTCTGCTTACTTTGGTATGAAAATAGATGAGTACATTCCCCAGATTCATTGCTCTTTCCTGAAATACCTTTCCCTATTTCCTTGGAGGCAGAGGGTTTATGGCAGATGAAGTCAGGAAATATTTGTAGGAGCTGTATGTTAGAATCTGAGCAGCAGCTCACCGCCCTGACAACATTCAAACTTTCATTAAACATCAGCAACTGCCCTTATACCGGAATCCCCAACTCAGTAACTGATGGACAAGGCATTTTGTAGGGAATATAAACTGGGACCATTACAGCTAAGCTACACTGTGTTACACCAGCAGAAAATTTATCCCATCAGCTTCTATGGCCAGTCAATTGAGCATAGGAAAAAAGTCTTCTGTTTCCCTTAGATAATTTTTTCACTTAAACCGTAGCAGTCAGCTACTGAAGCAAACGTATAGTCTTACAATACATCCTCCATTAAACCGTTTTGGTTTGGGGTTATTTTTTTCCTTAGTATTTAGCTGTTCAAGGGCATTAATCTCAATTATTTTGTGTCCACCTTGTGAAGTGCATTGTAGGGAGATTAAAAAAAAAAACAACAAACCAAACCAAAAAACAAAACATACGATTGACTTTTCTGTATTCTACTACTTCAATATTAAGACAATAAATGCTTTTTCAAATGCCAAATGCCAAGAAAAGTGAAATGTATAATACAGAAGAGAACAAGCAGAATAATGTGTATTAAAGAAACCTGTCCTTTGGTGGAAAGAGTGTCCTACTAGTTATTATAGTACATAAATAATTAATTGTGATACCCAAAATCTTGTTATTGAATTTAAAAATTTCACAGATATTAACATGTTCTAATGATAGTCCAAATAGTTTTTGAATCTTGTTCACAGATTCCATTTGCTAGACTGTTATCCCCACAACTTACCTTCATGTGTGCCCTGACCTTGTTGAACAACATGCAAGGAAAAAGCAGGGCTTTTTTTTATGGTAGAGAGGATTCATTACAAACCAAGGCATCAACTGCACATCACCACAAACATAATACAGAAAAAGCAACACCTCAACACTACACATAGCTGCCAATTGACGCTACTGATGCAGTTTCAAAACCATGTTCTACTGCAATCACAAGCCTCATCAAAACAACTTGCTGGAGTGAAAATAAAAATTAAACTGGAAGCATCACTCAAATTCTAAATTTAGAGATGAAACCACATTGAAATACACTTCACATTTTGTTGAATTGTGCCCAAAAGCCAATTATACATTTGAATCACATTTAACATTTCTTTTTTTAAGACTTTTTTTTTTTTTTTTTTTAACTCCAGATCTTTTGAGGACATCCACAAATTCATCCCATCATTTCTATTCATTGCTACAAATAAAGCTAGCATGCGCTCTGGAATTTGGTGACTAGATAGTCCAAAAGAGTCAGGTTTGAGTTTCAGTACCAGAAGAGTAATTTTGTTACCTCTGAAAGCTCTCCCAGCAATTGCTGTCAGGAAAATGGAGTAAATCACATCAAATAGTATTGTTAGAAAGGTAAAAAGTAACTGCCTCACACATCACTCTGAAATTTCATATACATCAGCAACTTAAAACAAAGGAAAACCAGTGCTAATAATTACCTCTTCTTACTCACTAAGGAACTCACACAGTGATTTATTCTTATTTTCTTATTTCGAATAATGAACAGAGTGCTGGCTACAAAATATACGATGTGACACCACATAAGCAATGAGCTCTTTTCAAAGCAGCTATCCAGACAGAAACTTAGAAAGAGGTTTAATAAAAAACAAAACCCAAACAAAAAACTGACAATGGATTGAAGCTCATAAGGTGAATGCAGAGAACACTTGCCACTGTAGAACAATAAGAATTAAATCATGGCAGGTATTAAAAAAGGAACTTACTTATTTTAGCTTAAGAAATGTTGGCTAGCTTAGAAAAGAAGGTAAAGGTCACTGCTGACACATGTACTCATTAATTTGTTGACAGCTATCAGAACAGTGAACAATTCTGGATTTTGTTTTTCCTTCTTCCTCGTATTTTTTTCTTTTAAGAATAAACTTGCAATACTCAACTCACATAAATTGGAACAAATCCTTCAAATTATTTGAAGCAATGATGATACACACTTATTAAGAATCTGGATATATCAGAAAAGCTTGCTGGGACTAGATTTCTTTTTCTTATTTTTTCCCAGAAAATCTTTGCTTTTAAAGAAAAAAAAACAGAGGTCCCAAAGCTCTTTTTTCAACACACTAAGGCTGCATGATGTAAAAACACCTAGATTCTGTATGATCTGATCTATTTTTAATGTAAGTAAAATACTATGTTTGAGTAGAAGTGCTAACAGTATCAACCCTAATTCCTGATCACTGTAAAAAACCTGGGAACAACGTATTTTCAAATACATTTCAGCATCAAAAAAAGGGAATATGTGTATTCAAACTATGGCAGGTAGTTAGCATTAAAGAGACATTGGGTACAACCATAACCAGCATTAATGCTGGGAAATGCTCTCATTACGCTAAAACAGACACCGAGCTTCCTGTTTACCCTCTTTCCGAACATTTTAGCACCACATTCCTGTTTGTACAGTGACAGGAGTTCACCAAGAGGGCTGCAGAGCATTCAGGTTCAATTTTGTCAACAGCATTGTGGTTTGGATGTTTTCTGGAGACTCATTTTAAGAGAGAAGAGAGAACCAACTAATAGTTTTCACCCAAAAGGGAGAATGAGGTATCCAAGACTGGAAAAGCAAATTTCAAGCAGGTCTTTTGCCAGTTTCCTTTCATGAGCTCAGCTATTACACAGAGTCAAACAGCTGCCTATTAAAATCCCATTACAAGTCATCTAACTAGCTCTTTCTAGGCAGTAAAGAATTTATATTTTTATTGGATTTATAAAGCCACCTTGCTAGAATCTTGCCAGAAAGCAAGAAGTACATTAGGATGGAAGAGGGAGAAATTTACAGACAGAATTTACTTATTTAAATTGGTATTAGCAAGAATTAGTCCCCATTTCTTAAAAAAAAAAAAAAAAATCATGGGGAAACTGGGGTCTTTTAATTCCTATCATCCTTTGACAACTATTCAGTACGGTTTTGTATAATAAATGGCATCCCATAATTTGGGATTGGATCAGTGTTGGATTGGACAGGAAACAACTTTTTTTTTTTTAAAGCCATCAAAAAGTCTTGGTCTGATGACAACTTTAAAGAGCATTTGATATGAAATGAGGTAGAAGAGATACTGGCTCTTGGTCAAAAATTATGACATCTCTTTGGCCACTGCAAAATGAACACCTGGCAACTGCATCTCTTCATTATCAAACTCTTCATGATCTGCAGGAAAGATACCAGTTGGCAAAAGATAAATACGACACTAACTTGGAGCACAAACGCTGTGCTTGAGGGGAAACAACTTCCCACAGAGATATTTTAAGTGAGCTGCTAAACAAAGAGACTTGAAAGAAAGGTTTTGATGGTAGATTGCCATGAAATGCAAAGGACATTTCTCCCAAGTGAGGTGGTGACTTTTGTCTTGGTGTTTACATACCATAAACATACCTCTTACATAAACTGTCACACTTCCGTGGACACTCATGTTTTTTTTAAAGTAAGACTACAAGACTGCATTTGGCTTTACATTTACTCTCCATGCTGCAGGATTTCATACGCATCACTGATAATGTAACTGTCTCAGCTTACATAGGTTGTCATGAGCTTAATGAACAAGCCCACTGAGATACACACCTCTATCCCAATTATTTTCCTCAAATTTCTTTTTCAAGAGCATTTAAAAAAGTGAATAAAAAGCACAGTAAATAGGAAATATTATGATTATTTCCTATGTTCACCAGCAATACTAATAAGAAAGAAGAAATCAGTGTCCCTAGGAAAATGTTTATGATCATATAAAATGGGAAGGTGAAGTACCACTATTGGTTCACAATAAAATAGCAGACCAAACTACCAACATTACGGGAAACTCTGATAAACAATAACTACAGCAGAAAACATAAATGATCAGCAAACCATGTTCCTAAATGTACAAAGGTACCAAACAAGCAAAAATATGGTTCTCCTGGAACTAATTCAACTGACCAGAAGACAATGTTAGAGCCTTTGACTCACAAAGGTGATGAAATAACTTGCAGTGTTCCTGCAAGTATCACTATAGACAATTCAGTGCTTTCAAGTAACTACCTGGGTCCTGGATCTTAAAAAGGACTGAGAGAAAAATCAGGATCTAATCTAGTGCATAGACTCAGAGGTCACTAGGAGAGGGCAGAGTGAGAGTAAAATAAACTTTGCAGGTCTGACAATAATTGTGATAACGAGGCATCCATCTCTCAGAGAAAGTGTCCATCTGCAGAATAACTGAATGAAAAAAATATCTCTTTCAATGGAATCCTTACCCCTTCCTAATAATCTAGAAACATCCCTTGGTCAGATATGCTTTGAAGGCCATTAGTCTGTAAAGAAATACACTAACCTTGTACATAACATTTATCTGCGGCTCACCACAGCAGATAGACTACTTTGAAAGCAGTCTTTCAAAAACCAAAGATGACTTAGGAGACTGGCAAAACTGCACAGCACCAGACGCTGAGCCTGCTTGTGTTCAGGGTCTGGCAAAGGCACTGATAGGAACGACTTCAATTTCCTCCTCTACCCACAAGTTCTCCTGTTTGACCTCAGGCAAGGCAGTCATCCCTTCAATGCCTCATTTCTTTCTGAAATAGCAGCAATGTCTCATAGCACTGTTATGAAAATAAATAGGGTTATGCAAACAGATCCCAAATGATCCATGTATCTATCACAGGAAAATAGACAAATGAGCCTGCTCAGGAGTGCTAAAATTATAATAACCACCATAAAGTTAAGAACAACATTACTGACGTCTTGGTAAAAACTCCATTTATCCTGTGTAATTCATTATATTCCTAAATAATTCCATAGTATTTCAAGCTCACATTTGAATATGATCAATCTGTAGGGAACAATCTGCCGGAGGGCAAAGAAACAAAATTATCTTAAATGCTGTTCTCTGAACCCGATTTTCATAAATCATGAAGAATGCTTTGTGAAAATGATTATGTTATTATTTCCTATATCATGTCGTTAAATCAAACACAAAACTTCAAAACCTGAAGTGCATCACAGAGAACAGTGTAAGAACCCCTACTCAAAACTGTACTCATTCTGCTCAGGATTTCTTTACAAATTCCAAACACACAAAATGACATGCAACAGAAGAAAAAGAAGTCAGATCTTTAAATCAGGATTTGAAAAGCACTCTAGATGCATGCTTCATTTCACAGACAGACAAAAACCATAATCAATTTAGAATGATCTCATACATTATAGGCAAACAATTAGGGACAGGAAAAACTCAGAAATGGTCCGATTCAAGCCCACCACACTCAAGACAGATCTACCGCACTGTTGTGCCAGGAATAGCACAGGACCTGTTTCTCAAGAGATTTTCCATATCCAAGGCAAAACTGGAAATACTGCAAAAGCTGCAGCTTTCACGGTAGCTGTGCAAACAGAATCTGGCACAGCGACACCTTCAACTGGGACTTTTAGATGAGTCTGCAGCAGAGATAGTCAAAGTAACATTATGGCATTTCATGTTTTCAGTCATCAGCTAAAAGTGTAGGCACAAGGAATGAATATTAGGTTAAAATAAATAAAATTTAACTTCAAGTTTCAACAGAAGTTTGATTTGTATTTGGACTGAAAAAGTCCGATTCAGAGGTAGGCCTAGAATTTTTGCTTAATCCACACTTGTTTGCCTAACCTTTCAAAATCATCAAAAACAAAAGGCAAGAAACGAGTCTTAGAAAATATAATGTCTTATTTTATGAGCTTCCAGCCCACTTCAAAGTTGTCTAAAAATACACAATACAACTTTGTCCTGTATATCCTTACTCAGGTGGACAGCTGCACTGATGTAAGATTTTGTTGGTGGGTTTTTTTGGTTGTTTTTTTTTTTAAATACTTTACCCTCTCATTCTGTTCAACATATAAAAGACACAACAAAACCAAAAATCTTAATTCCACACCACAACATGGAAGAAAACCAAAATTAGGTCAGGAGAATACAGTGCTATTGATGCACAGGCACAGCAATTGAAAAATACCTGCTTTGTGAATTCAAAAGCAAAGACACCTACTTTTTTATGACTCCAAAATTACAGTAATTAAATAGATTCAAGACTAAGGTAGAGTCACACAAAGACAGAAAATAAAAAGAAAAGCTAGTGTTCACTCTCCTAGGAGAAACAAAGATGACCCTACCTTAAATAATTCAAACTCCTTTTTTGGCATGAACAGCTACCAATCCACAAGAGATATTTGCAGTTAGAATAAATGCATACACATCGATTAAGACTGAAATTACCACCTCTAAGCAAATAAGTAGGAAAAAAAACCACCTTAAGGGGAAACATTTCGCTGTATCTCTATCAGCTTTATTCTCACATTAGACTATACAATACAGAAAAATCAACCTCAGCCTGTATAAGAAATACAAATCTTTTCACCCATCAGTGAAACACACAGATATTTCAGCCTTGCTGTGAATCACACACATGCACGCTTCAAAAGAAAGTTTTGCTCCCAGGGAGCAGATGGTACCTGGATGGTGCGGGTATACGCAGGTTCTGACCATCCTAGACCACCTTCTTGATTCCTTAGAGGGTCCAAAATGTTGTTTGGCACAAAACCTGTGCTGCCACTTTTATTCTGAACCTTCCACCACTGCTTTCTGTCATCCAGAATCTGAAATAATTTGGTAAATTGGTTACATATTTTTCCTGACTTTCCTCCTGCCAGTACTTAGACTGTGCATCATTTCAAAACAAAACCAAAACTTTGCCAGGTTCTGTGATTGCCAACAGATCTTACACAGACATCCCTAAGAAACCCCTGTAGGCTTCCTTGATTATGACCATCATTAATTCTACATGGTTGTACTGCACTTTTCAAAACATGGCTCTCAAGAAAGGATATGGAAGAAAAGTGTGTAACGAATCTCTGTAAACTCAGACATGTGCTGGACCAGACCGCAGAATGAAAATCAAACACTTGTGCAGAGAGGCTGGCTTCTCTACAACTTACATGCTGTTGACAAAAGAAATAAGGAACTACTAATAACCCAAAGAAAAGTGCATCATTCTAGGACAGCACACATTTGGAGAGAAAGCACTTCTGAGTAAATAGGGAACTGGAGCAGGAACAGTCCCAAAATCTGATTACCTGCCGTGCAATCTCATACACAACATTTTCTCTCTGTTGCTCCCTCCCTTCCTATGTCTAGCTTTCAGGGTACCAGCTCTTCCAGGAAAGGGGAGTCTCTCACTATGCTCTATGCGCACACAGATAGTGTTTGCCAGAGCCAGTTATTTAAATACTACTAAATGTGACTTTTAAAAGCAACACCAGAGAAGACAGAAGAAACACACAAATATATTTCTAGCATGGATCTCTATAGCATCACTTCATAAGTCAGCACAGAATCTCTGTTTATCTTGCCAACAAGGCAAAACAAATTAATTGAACCTTCAATATTAAGGAAATTAAAACAAATACATTAAAGCAATCATTAACAGCCACACTGTCCACAGGAAAGGTACCCTAAGCTCTGAGTAGTACCAGAAATCCATGTTTTCTCTTTGCAAAAGAAATTACCTCTACAATCTCTTCCTTCATGACAGAAAGTTCACTGTTGTTTCTTGCCATAAATTCGTACTTGCATTTGGCATATTTCTTGGTATGTGCTTTACTGTGTGCTTCATAGTTTCTGCAAAACAAAGGTCAGACTACTATTCAGTGAGACATTCAAGCAACCAAAAACACAGACAAAATGCCCTCTTCCAGCAACATGCAAAACATTTAATGCTACCTATTAAAACTACCTATTCATAACACACCAATTTAAGGGTGGAGTGGGTGGGGTGGGGGGGAAGCAACAAACAAAAGAAAGAGGCAGTTGAGCTGGTTGAGCTACACGGACCTCTTGAACTGCTAATCTTATCGGCTCACTGCTTGCAAGATGTATGATAACAACTTAGATTAGCAGGTGACATTGTTTCAAAATAACCATGTACACTATATTTAGTCTGTTTTCCTACAGTAGGTTAAACAATCATTTGCCATATAAACAAATGACTATACTTAGCATATAATTGATATCTGGTGCTTTGTATGAAATTGTATTTCTAGCATTCATCATAAATTGCTTCAAGTATGTAATAGACAAGTAAATTTTTCCCATCATCACTGATGGAATTAAACTCTAAAAAAAATGGTCACCTACTGTAGATCAGTTTTCTTAATTGACTATAAGATACCATCAACTAACAACCTCAAGTTACTGTATCAATTGAAAATGAACAATAACTTCTTGGCAGTTACAGACTTCATTGTAGAACACAGCATACCACAGTTTAACTCGGTGCTTTTCCATTTCCAGGAGGAAAGACCTGTTCAGAATGCCTTTGGCGAAACAGGTACTAGCTTCTTTGATGTAGTTAGTACCTCTTCAAGTTGAGAAGCCCCCCAGCCCCCTCAAAACAGGTCCAAAAGAAACAACACGATTCACTTACTGACAATTACACCCAACAACCTCAAACCATACCAGGTAGTAAAGTTGAAAAAAAATAAATCCAAACAGATAATGAAAACATGTGGCAATCAGTGGCTTGAAATGCTGCATACAACATCACAGCACAGGGATACGAATGAGGACTGTTGCCGATGTTGGTGCTGTGTAACCGTGAGTCCCAGGTGTGCCTCAGCAATCCAGCAGTTACCTAGCTATTGCACGGCTGTGGAGAACTGTCTCACTTGACTTGAAGAACAGAACAAAGGAAGAGTAATATTTAGATTGATAGATTATTTCAAAAGAAAGACAAAACACTAGAAGTGTTTAAGGAGAGAGTGAAACATGGGATGAACCCTAGACTGCAGAATAGCTGTCATGAGGCTGAAAGATGTGTGAGTAATCCCAATGTTTTCTGCCACCCACTCAAAATTCAATTGATTTTGAACTCCTTCCTTACTATCTCAGCGATATGACTAATCTACCTCTGAAGGCACTTTTAGCCTGCCTTTCCAAACTCATTTCACTAACTGGGTCTTCCTACCTTGTCCACACATAACTACCCTGATCCCTTCAAAAAACTTAACTCAGGAAGAATTTTTTAAAATGCTTACATTTCAGTTTTACTCCACTCTGTTGCTATCAACAGCAACATCCCCACAACATGGGCTGGGCAATGGCTGTGAGTGTCTGAACAGACCACAATTCTTCAAGCCCAGCTTAATGAGTCAAACAGTTTACTCAGGGCACAAATCTTCTCAGTAGTCCCCCTACATCCATCCTCCACTGCGTTTTCTTACTGCCTATCAGATAAACCATAACTGAATCCCTCTGCTCTCCAGTGCATTGTTGCTCAAAGCCTAGTGGATTGCACAGACTTTCAGGGTGATTTTCTTCAAATAACAGTGCAAACCCAAGCTACAAAGCATATCACTTTCAAGCACCACATAACTTGCTGAAAAACTATTCAGTACTCTTTCAGTATCAGAGGGAGTCCTTGATATACCTAATATCACACTGAAAGTTTGAGATCCTGATACTTGTTTTACATCACCCAAGGAAAATCCACCTTACTGGATATCCTGGCATGTTGGAATAAGGGTCACTAAAGTTCTCTGTAATTAAAATTTCCCTGGACATTTCTCTGTAACCTACCAGTTCCTCTGAAGGTAGTGGGTGAGTTGGTCACTGCCTTTGGCCCACTCGTTAGGAATGTCAGCTTTGAACAAGAACCAGCATTTGATGGTTGAAAGGGTCAACTTGAATTTCTCACTCCCTCCCCCAAACCTACTCCGCCACCTTCTTCACAGATACTTTACAATTTATCTTTAAATGGAAGCTGCGTGGGGTAATACACGTTAACAGCTTTCCCTCAGTAATAAGCTCCTACCAGGCATGTATCGTATGTCTTGAGAGCCAATTAACAAATGGAAGTTTGTGTCATGTTGAACAGACTGGAAGATAGGGGCATGCTGTGGATGTCTGCATCAGTACCAGCCATCTAGACTCACTCCTACAACCAGTGGTGAGAAACAGGCACCACTACAGCATGTCTCATTTCATATCTTTCAAAAGACTAATTTCACTTTACATTAACTGCTTCTTAGAAACACCCATTTCTCTTTACCCGCCACAAAGGAGGCTTGGATGACTCTTTCAGTTGCAGCCAGATACTATTGATGATATCACTATTCAATGCCATAAAACTCACTCTCTGGACCTGAAATTGAGGCAACAACATTTGCATGGAATAATCTTACTCTGAAAGAACAAAATAGGTCTTATCACGTTACAAGTAAGAGAGAAAGGAATTTAGAGTACAGATCACCTAGATTTCAAGCTAACTGGTCCTGACACAAGAACTCAAAAAGTAACTAAGTTTCAGAAAAATTTAAGAGCTGATTAAAACTGCTGTTGTTATGAAGAATACATCCAAAGTTCAGGAAAAAAAAATCAAGACTTCAACTAGCACAACACACAGGAACATGTTTGCACGCAAATTAACAACAGGATCTTTAGCAGGTAGCTCAAAACTAGGGATTATGCAAAGGTTTTCATCCAAAAAAATTATATCAATGCTGTTTTAACCTGCAGTCTGATCCCAAAAAACTTAGCTTAAACATCTTCCATGGCACATAAGCAAAAATACTGTTCATATGGTGTGCATGGAATATGTTTTGGCATGGGGTAGCAATTCCAACACTGTTTTACCAATTTACTTTCACAGCTAGTGGTGGTATAAATTCTCCCCACAGACAAGGCCAAGACTCCAAGGATCCTTGCATTTGATCTTGTCAAGCTATTTCGACTTAGGCTAAAATGAAGGGGATGAAAGAGTATGTGCAAAAAGACACTGGTTGCTATGCAAACACTTCCGAGCATTTTCTGTAACATTTAAAAAAGAATGGAAGAAATGAGGAGTTACTATTCTGAAAGTGGATATTTATGCACCAGCCCAGAAAACGAAAAGCAGGAGGCTAGGGAGTGCTAAGTGAGCAGCTAAGTAAATCAAAACAAGTACAGGTGAATCTCCGAGAAAACGTGTCATTCTTTGTAGTTCTGAAAAGAGTAAAGATTATATTTAAAAACATGAAACAAAGCAGAAATAAAATTTTAACCCAAATAGAAGGATTCTGTGTTCTCAATTGGGTTGGAATTCCACTATATAATTTTTGACAAAAGCATCAATTTAACAGCATACATAAATAAACAGGGTAGTTTCATAGAAACCATACCAAAAAAGTCTTAATCATGTGCCTTAGCGAAGCAAAAGCAGAATACCCACTGCTAGCCAGAATCACTTCCTCATAGAAATAAGATACAACTCCAGACACAACCAGAAGTAATTACAGACACCGCCACCCCAACAGCAGTAAGTCGGGACAGTTATCCACAGCACCACGTACGCCATTGATTCAGTGTTACCTATCTACATGTCGGCTAACAGTTTGCTTAAAGGCAGCAACAGCCGCCCCCTGGTCCAGCAGAGGCCCTCTTTTGTAAACTGTGTTACTGAATGCATACCCATCGGACGGAGGGTAGTCAGGAACGCTGGGAGGCTGGAAGACAAAAAAGAAACAAAGCCACAAAGTGGATTAGTGTCATCAGTGGCACTGCCTAGTTCACGTAATCCAGCACCCTGAGGGTCTCTGTCAGCACTCACGCATCCTCGGGTGCTCATGATTCTTCTATGAAAAGTTAATAACTTCTGCATTTCAAATACATAAACAGGGAGATCAAAAGGATAAGGATAAAAGAATTGTGATCCTAAGTCATCCCACTGCATTAATATTGCAGTGGATACTCTTTAGAAAAATAGTTCTCTGGGGCAAGGTCCATGTCATCTTTCAGATATCACTACAGCAACACAACTTATGAACAATGGCTGAATGGCTTTAAAATAAACCACACCAAGAAACCATGTTGAGCTTTTGTTCTAGATGCATGCTTAAAGCCAGAAACCTCTAGCTAGCTAACAGTAGCTCTGTTTAAGAAATAAAACCTCCCAAGTAAAACTATCACTCTGTTGCAGGATATGAAGTGGCTCATTCATTTCCACCCTCTCAATGAACATGACTATAGTCAAAGAAATGCAAAAGGGAATGTGACAGTATAATTAAGGAAAATAATCACAATTTATCACAAGCACATATATAAGACTATTCAAGGCTTTAGGAAATTATTCTTAAACAGCAGTCTTTTAAAAAAACACCTTACATTCAGCAATGATACTCTGCTTCTAAGTAAGAATTATTTTAACCACCATTCCCCAAAACAAAAACAAAGCAGTTCATTTCTGGAGATTATGACATTGAAATTGCTCATTCTAGATCTTTTCCTTATACCACCATCCAGTTGCACAAGTTAGAACAGCTGAGATTCATCAGAAATTGCCAAATCTCTACACCTGGTTTCCTGGTCTTATTGGTGTTCTGTGAGGTTTTTTCGGTTTGTTGGTGGGTTTGGGGCAGGGGGGGAGGGGGTTGTTTGCTTTGGTTTTTTGGTTGTTGTTTTTTTTTTTTTTTTTGTGTGGCTACAGAAAAGTCACTCACCTAATTTCTGCCTCCAAGTATCTGACCTGGCACCAAAAGACACTTGCCTATGCAGCTGAGGGTTGGTTTATGAAATGAAATTAAAACTGCATAAAAGCTCCCATAGACATAGAATTTTCTTTAAAACTATACTATTAAGACCACTTTGAAAAAAATCTCAAGCGTCACCTAGCTTACACTTTACATCAAAATTCACCCAGGAAGCAGGAATTCATTTTACTTCACACACAGATTATTTGCATCACCTCAGCCTCACTGGACTCTCTTCCACCAGTTCCCCACTGTTTCACTGCCATTTGAAGCCCTCCTCACTGAACAGATTCCACTTTGAAACCCCTCTGGTGGGAGCTGTGTGTGTAGCTAGATCTTAAGATTCAGGAACGGAAAGAAAAAGGAAAATAAAATGGTTCTCATGAGCAGGAACCTCCAATGCACTTTTCCAGCCAGATGCCAGAGCAGTCCCTGCCCAGCAGGGAGGGCAGCCACACGCACTCATCCCCTCTCCACTCCTGGGGCAGCACAGCTCTCGACATGCAGCCATGGTCCTCGGGAGAGCAATGTCACACCAAGACAGGAGGCAAATCAGTGGCAAGAGACAAACACTTAAATCCTCATCTTATTTTTCCAGCCAGCGCTCTTCATTAAATAAGCTGTTATGGCAGACTTACAAAAGAATAATTATTCTGGTCATCACCCACTCCAGGGTGGTCCTTTTGCTGCAGACAAACAGCATTTTGCACTAGCACAGCTTTTTCCAGCTGAGCACCTACAGCATTTCACAGCTATTAAGCAGCTCAAGGCTTTTTCCCCCTAGGGATGTGCTGAGGAGGCACTGGTGCAGGCAGCCAAGGTACCAAGGTTATAGTGCTTGCCCAGGACCACGTGGGAATCAGTGACAGTCATGAAACTAAGCCCTGACATCCCAGGTGCCGCGCACTCAGGGAACTGTGATACATATTATTTATTTATTTTTGGTCTTTCTAAGATTAAGACAAAGAAGCTAAGTTGGCACAAACAATTATCAATCCAACCGTTGCCACCATGAAAAAGAATGAAACTAACTCTCTGAAACACAAGCAAGTAAAATACCTCAATATATTATCTGCCTCCAAAACTGTTTTAACTTATTATATATAAAATAACATGAACTTCTTATAATCATTAGAAGAGAAAAAATAATGCACTTCTTTTTTTCAACACTATTTTGTCTTTTTTTTTCTTTAAATTATTTAGAAGGAGCACAGTGTAAACAAAAAAATCTGCATGGAAATGTAAAGCTGCAGAGAAATACTGAGACAGCGATTAATAAGACATTTTTGGAAGATGACTAGGGAAGAGGGTGACAGCAATGGCAACAGCTACATTTCACATTATTGTGTCCGTTAACTTTACTAAAAATGCTTTTTTGCTCAAAATGAATCACTGGCAACAACTAAGTTTTTGGCGCACTTTTTCTTGTATATCTTGTTAGGTATAAAGCCAAACTGTTTTAATTAATCAAATATCTACCACATTAACCTCCTTTGCTTGGCAGACTTTTTATCCAATAGCTGAGTAGATTATTTTTTTTTTTCTGGACTGATGGAGATTATCATGAAAACAAAGTTTTATTATGACAAGCTTTCCACGGGCAGTTTTCATAAACTTTTGCTGGGGAAGGTTTGTTGTCTCCGATAGGGAATTGCTCTGCAAAAAACCACCATGCCCTAAAAGCCAAAAAACCTTCCCTCGAACCTTCTTTCATATGTGCATTTTTTCACTAACAGATTAAAACCCCACATATTATAAAATTAAGATAAAATGCAGTGTCCTTGGGTTAAGATATACTCCAAATATTGTGCAGATTGCTCAAGGAAGACAGGAAAGACTATGGACTAAACCTAGAAAATTCTCAGGTGCTAACAGGGGACCTCGGACTAAATAACAATTGATTTAAAGTAAAACTAGCATAGCAAAAGAATTCAAAATTTTGAATTAGAACTTATGTCCTGCCAACAACAAAAAGCTCCCAAAATGAAAACTTTTATATGTTTAAAAATGCAATAGGGGTTTTTTTTTGTGAATTAAAAAGAAACAAAATCCATATATATTCTTAGAATTGTGAGAAAAATGAAAGTACATTTTCTGACCAACTCTACTGAAAAAGTAGGGAGAAGAATCTCTGTTAAGAACCAAAGGAGCAGACTATAAAGTTGGTCCAAAAGCACACTCTGGTTTCTCTGAAGGCTTCAGATGATGGTGCCTGTTTCCATTCTCTAAATAGAATAACCTGTCTTTTGCTAAATTCATCACATTTCTTGGAAGACAAGGATGGGAAAATGTTCCTGTATAAGAATTCTAATGGGCAGCTGTTTTTCACAAGTAGGTCTAAATTACCTGACATGGCATTTTTCTGATACCACCTCTGAATACATTCTTGCAATACAGTGAAAGCATCAAGAAATTAATGAAAGGAATATTAAACTCCACATTTGTGAAGCAGTAGCTTAAATCCAAAATTGCCTGAACAGTGGTGCTTTTTCCCCCTAGCATCCCATCCAGCCTTGCATGGATGCACATTTAAGAGCATTTTGGTTCAAATTCTGCCTAAATATATGGTCAAAAAAACCAGCATCTGAAAGCACAGGTCAAGAATCAAATTGAACCTCAGGGGCCTGGACTACCATCCCAATTGAGGTGGGAAAGTGCACCAAGTTCAAGGAGAGCAGCAGGCAAAAGCCTTCTATTTCTCCTAATCACATTTTTGGTGGCTGAACAGGTATTTGTTTTTTTATAACTTTAATGTAAGTGTAATGAACTTGCACTGATATAGCAGACATCAGAGCATGGTTATTCCAACAACATCACAGATTATTTTCATCATGAAGTAAACAGTTGGCGTTGCCTTCAGCTAATTTACAAAACACTGTTGCAGGTAACCTACCTCAGCTGACAACCTTTTCATTTCTTGCTTCCGCTGTTGCTCTGCAACGTTTGCCACAGACTCAGCCAAATGATTGAGTTCTTGCTCCTTTGGAGCTCCCATGAAGTTCAGCAAAGGAGGCTCCCAACCATTTCGGAAACGGGGGACATAAGGTGGAATAAAATGGTCTTTGGGCCAATCCGCTCTGTATGAAAAGTAAATTACAGATCTGTATCAAGGGCCATACAAATATTGGTTTAATAGATATCCTAAAAATTGAAATGCTTTAGATTTTTTATTAGTATAGAGGAGATATTGGGATTACAATAAGGCAGAATTGCACAGGAACACAAAATTGGCAGAAAACATTGCTTGACCACAGCCATGCTCCCTACTGTACCCTGCAGAAGGAAGCTGCTCCTGCCGTAAGGACATGTCAGTGGTAAAACACAACAAATTTCTGTCTTCTCTCACAGGATGAATAATAGAAAAATCAATCACAAACAAATCTAGGATTTAACTATTTGATGGGGAAAGATATTGCAATGCAGCATTTATGTGCAAGCACCAGACAAAAGACTCCAAAGAGACAAAGTCTTCAAAGAGAAAGTCTGAAAGCAGGTATGAAGTATGGAAGCTTAGGGGGCCTAGCTACACCTAAGCCCAAAAGTTAAACAATAGCTTTTACTGACAAAACCCCCACGACTCGAAGTGCTCCAAGACACAAGAATTAGTATCATATTTGCTGTTTCATGGTCCAGATAGCTCTTTTTAAAATGCTGTATTACTTTTCAGAGCTCCATTAGCATTCCCTATTGTGATACAAAATACCCAAACTAATACTTGCACACTCTGTCACTGCACTATACATAACACACTGTCCCACAATATACATTACTGTATCTTAACAGTGAAAGCAGAAACAGGAACATACATAACATCCTTTTAAAAGTCTTGTTGTTGACACTGCTCAAAACTAAGGGGCAAATGCTGCCAGTTACACAAGTTGCAGGAGCAGTCAGAAATTACTGGCCCATTAGCAGCCCTGAGCTAGGTCAGTAACCCGTGAGTTTCATCATTCATGTCTCCTGCTACACCACACCAGAGCGTACCTCTGGATACCGAGATCAATCAGATCATTTCTAATCTGCACAGGTCAAACAACTGTATTCCAAGTGCTTCATTCTTCACTGCCCAACATGAGCTGCTTCTCTTTCCATTAAGCTTTTTTCAGGACAGATTAAACAAATGATGGTGGCAGTTCCCAACGCAAAGAGCCCATTATTTTACCCAGTGATTCATTTTCCCTGCACAAGGCTCCAATGCTATGAAGCAATTTCCACTGCCAGTCCCTCCACAAGCTGCTACGAAGACAGCAGAGCTTGAAGCAGGTAAAGGCAAGAGAATGGTGCTTTGCTGGGGTAAGCTCTCAGGCAGTATCAAGGAGCTGCAATTCCTGTTCCCAGTGCATTTTATAGTAGCAGACTGAACCATAAGCCTAAAGGATGAACAACATTCAACATTCCAAAGGATGATAACATTCCTAGTCTGGCAGGAGAGTGAGATCAAGAAAGGGAAAGACTTGTATATCACTCTCCCTACTCCGAGGATGTTTGTCACTCCATGCTCTAGGGCTTTCTGTGCAGCCTTTCTTACCAGCAAAACACTCAACTACTTTTTAATCAATCAATCAATCAATCAATTAAAGAAATCCACTTGGTAGATGTTTATGTTCCAATTTAAAATCTAAAAGCAAGGATGAATGAACACAAAATACATGATGCATTTCCAGCCCAAGTGATTGCATACTTAATCATCATCAAATGTACTTTACTGCAGATTAGAGTTAAAACACACTTTGCTAATTTAAGCTTTTTCTTTTGCGTGTTCTATTTACCTAAGTAACTTGGAACCACATACTTACCTCAAAAAGAACAAATGCATAAAATAGTTCATTTTTAGCTAAGTCTGACCATAACAGTGCAACGTGTAGGATATGCACATGTAACATTATTCAGCCAATACACATCCAAAAATTATAAGCATTTTCTTTACAGCATTATGATGCTTTTGAAGTAGTAAAGACATAGATTTTCAGCTTTGATAATTACTGGAAATTGAAAATAGAAATCTCTATCTTGTTCTTCAATATTTGGCCAATTTTTATTGCGTCTTCTTCAAATTGATTTTTAGTGAAGTCCAGATAGCTGGGTTTGAAAAATAATAGTGAAAAACAACTGGAAACATGTAAGAGAGAGTTCAGAAAAAATTACTGCAAGAGATTATGTCAAGAGGTTCTTGATACTATGGAGAAAACAAAAATTTCTGTCTGCATTTTCTCCCTCCTTGAGACCCCTAAAAATCAAACCACTCCCAAATTCCACTGGGGCTAAAGAGCTCCTTTCCAAAAACTTTGAAGAACAGTTCTGAAGAGTCCAAAGTCTAAGAAATTAATATTGAGTTTATTGGGGGGGTGGATAACGTCAATAAACTTGACTTTAAAGCTTATCAATAAAATATGCAAAGGCTTTTTCTCACCTGGCTTTGGTCCATGTGTCACCCAATGACATCCATAATTGGCCTTCCTCACTGGTGACAGTATATCGCAGGAAGTCTATAGTATCTTTTGTTAAGAGGGGACTGAGAACTGTACCAGCAAGCTCTGGCCCTCCTGTTGTCTGTACCACCTAAATCCCAGTATTGAAATAATACAAAGAACGTTGTCAGTAAGGAAGTTACAGTGAATGCAAGTTAACTACAGTGCTGCTAGTAAACATTTATTACTCATGAAAACAACCCCTCCAAAAAAACTCTGAGAAGCTAACGATGTGTCTTAATGTCCTACAGATTACTTAAACCATTTATTGCAGAAGAACTGCTGTTTTGGTCACCAACCATTTTATATTTAGCCTCACTTTTGGCAATGTTATTTTTGCTCCACTGATCAAAACCACACATCCTTCCATTAAATAGACATATGGCTATGCTTTCAACTCTCCTCTTGCATTATGTAAAGTATCTCAATTTTTTATCAGTAATTAAAAATTATAATGGCTAACTGTAACACACAAAGTTAAGATGATTTAAATAAATATATTTAATAGATAGGAATATACAAAGAAAAGGATAAAAATTATTTTCTAAAAAGATCCTGAGACACACACATTTCTCCTTAGCTATTGTCCAGGGACATATTTCAAACTTGTTATCCTTGAAAAGGTTACAGAGCATATAAACACAAAGAGTGCTGAAGGAAAACACTGAGAAAATTATAAACCTTACCATATGTAGTGGGGTAAAGAGAAAATGAACCAGTTCAGCTGCACTAGGATTCTGGATATGGAACTTTAATTTGGCCTGAAAGAATGGGAAAATGATACATTTTAAGAAACATTTAGCTTTTATGACAATAAATACTTCACATAAGAATGGGCATCCCTGATCAGGCCACAGGTCTGCCTAAGCCCAGTGTTTCATCTGCAACAGCCACTAAGTGCAAATGCTCATTCATCCAAATGCTTTTGAACCCACGTGTATCTTTAGCACCTATCATGCAAAACCAGCAGTTCCACAACTGAATTATATGCTTCGTAGAGAAGCATCTCCTTTGGAAATTCACCACCTCTTAGTTTCACTAGTGTTCTGTAGTTCTCTTAAAAGAAAACTGAGCAATCCTCTACTCGCTTTTTCCAGTGATGCTCATAACCATTTACAGCTTTATTACATTCTTTCTCTGTTTGTTTTTTTCCAGGCTAAAGTAATTTCTTTGAGCATTCTTGTCCTCCCTCAATTTTATTACACTGGGATCATAACAGCATACTGATGTTTTTTATTTGTTAATTATTTTCTTTTTCCAAATGGTTCTTAACATTTGTTTGGTTGATCACCGTTGAACATGAATGACATTCTCACAGGAATCTGTATTGCATCAACATTTGTTCTGATTTAATATAGAGATTTTCCCCCACCTGTCCATGACTACCATATCTATCAATGTTGAATTGCATCTGTCACTTTATCTGCTATCATGAGATATTTCTACATTTGTAGACTCTATAATCCCCATTTGCCTAGACACCTGTAAACATGCTGGACAGCAAAGGTATCTGCAAAGGCATGTGGGATGCCACTGCTGAATTTACCGCACTTTGTGAACTGGCATTTTAGTCCCATAATTTGTTTTCTATTTCACACAACAATCTAAGCAGCTACATTCAACCCCACAGCAGCTCAGTTTCTTTAAGAACTTTGCGGTATGCAACCTTGCTGGATGTGTTTTTGAAATCCAAAGAAATAAAATCCAAGGAACTTATGGATTTATAGACATTATTTTGTTTTGCAAGACGCACGTTTGCTTCTTACTCAACTTAATATACCTGCCTACAAACTGCATCCCATGTGCGGGTACCTGGTTGTCTCAGATCCTTGGAATGACTTTAAAGATTATCAGCATTACCTTAATGACTTCTCTTCCTCTGCAAGAAAGGCAGTTTGAGAGAGGTTACACACTGTACTGTGTGGTTTGCTGACTTAGTTTTTGGAATAGATTGATTAATGGTGCCCATTCAAACAGGGCTTCTATTCACCTGTCTGTAACTTGTCATTTTGATTTGCTGTTCTTTAACCCATTACCAGTTCTTCAAATCTGAAACAGAATATCTCTTGTGTCTCCCATAAAAAATGATTTTCATGAACATACTGTCCACTACCAAGGATTTCCAAGTAAACACACATATTAAAAAAATCATATAGTTTCTCTGATACAGCTTTTTGGAGGAATTCTTTTATTTACTGATGACCTGTTGGCCCTGCAGGCTCCAGAAGTTAAGCAGCATGCCAGAATGTGTTCTTAAAAGTTATAGCAGTTTTTACTGCATCTTGCAGTCTGTTCCTCAAACTGCTTTTGGCTAGCCTCATTCTACTTTCACATCCAGACTTTCCAAAGTGTGCCTCCAAATGAAGAAAGGAGGAGGATGTGTTTTCACTTGTAATAACTTCCTATATATTGTTCTTCAGTCATAACAACTTACTTTCAGTCTTTCTAAAGGTTTTTTTGACAAATGGTAGGCATTTTCTAGAAGCTTCCAGCATGGTGTTTTAAAACAGTTTCCATTCTACTGGCAAAGATTTTATTCTTCTAGCTACTCCTTTTTAATTTCAAATTTTCTAACTAGATTTTTCATTTTATAGAGTCCTCCATGCTTGACATAAAGCCCCAGGAAGTGAAATTTTAGACTGTCATGGTTTAATCCCAGCCAGCAACTAAGTAACATGCAGCCCTTTCTCATTCCCCCCTCCTCTCCTGCTGGTGGGATGGGAAGGAAAATCAGAAAAAGGTAAAACCTGCGGCTGAGGTAAGAACAGTTTCATAATTTAAATAAAGTTAAAATAATAGTAATAATAACAACAACAACCATCACCACCACCACAATTGTAAAGATCAGAAGAGGGAAAGACAGGAATAAAACCTAAGGGAAAAAAGCCAAATGATGCACAATAGAATTTCTCACCACCCACTGACCCAGACAGTCCCTCAGTAGCAATCGGTGGCCCCCAGTCAACTCGCCCAATATGTATGCTGAGCACGATGTTTTATGGGATGGAATACACCTTTGGCTAGTTTGGATCAGCTGTGCTGGCCATGCTGCCTCTCCCAGCCTCTTGTGCTCACTGACAGAGCATGGGCAACTGAAAAGTCCTTGACTTAGAGTAAGCACTACTTAGCAACAACTAAAAAGTCAGTGTGTTATCAACATTATTCTCATACTGAAACCAAAACACAAGACTAGATCATCTACTAAGAAGAAAACTAATTCTATTCCAGCTGGAACCAGGACACAGGCTTTTGTGGCTCCTGCAACAATGCAGAAGTAAAGCACTGTTACAAGCACAGCTCCTCACAAGCACCAAGTCCTAGATGCTGTTGAACATCAGAACAAGAACTGCTTCTTCTCCTGCACAGAAAATAAAAGACGCAAAAGTGCACATGTTGTTCTTGGGTGAAAAACATTTAAATGCAGAATGAGATAAGAAGTAAGAATGGAAAAAAATGAACACTACAAGCACTATTACTGAGAAGGATCAGTATGTTCTAAGACTTCCATCTTCCACAAAACAGCAATCCTTTAAGGTCAGAATCACAGCATTCAATACAGAGTTTTGTTAAAAAAAGTTATTCTTAATAGATACATCTAAGAAATATCCATTTCTTAAAAACAGATACTTCCAAATAGCTCCTACAGTTCTGCAATCAGAATTCATTCCCTAAGAAGAAGAAAAAAGCTGATTTTACTCAGTGAATGCAAGAACAATTTTCTGTGTTGGCATAGCTTCCACAGCAATTGGAAGGGACAGTCAGTATCTGAAAGTAAATGCTTTGGTGGTGTCCCACTTGCTGCCTGCCTTTAATAGCACTTGCAGAAGAGGAGATGCCAGGACAAGGCTCTTGATTTAGCATCTCTGCTTGTCGAGAACTTATAAAGCAACAGCAATTTGTCGGATGGAGAGTTCTGAGGCCAGAAAGGTCCCACGTAATGATGGCAAACAAGCACAGAGAGTCTGATGGGCACAGTTGCATAAAACTAAATTAAGGCCACAGCTGGTGAGGCTGGCAAGCATGCAACAGAGCCATGATCCCCACAGATGTTCCTAGAGATTATTTTATGATTTAAACTCAAATTTTCCAAGTAAAAGGCTTTAAAGAACCAGGAAAAGAAACAATGCTGAAAGAAATACACTCATCTAGTCACTGTGTAGAGAACTTGAGGAGCAGCATCCCAAACCTCAAAGGCCAACCTAGGTGGCCAGGCCTGCTCTTGCCTCAGTTCAGCCTTGGACGGAGAAGGAAAAGGTGAAAGTCCAAGACCAGCCAAGTATCAGCTGAGCTATCTTCCTGTGTGCCAGCCAAGGACCAAATAACATTACATTTCCAGGTACGTTAGCATTCTTGAGGAGGATATTTGTGGGTTTGCTCCTTCTGAAAGTGCAGTGGAGATCAGGACAGCAGACTCAGGCTCACGATTCCCTGGATGACATGACCACCTCTGCACAGCTGGTAGCAGTAGGGCATTTAAGACCCACAAGTTTTTCATACATGGACAAGGCACCAGGCAAGTTAGGCAGAAGGCAGAAAACTTGATTAATGCATTCCCAAAGCCAAGATGACCTGCAGCTCCCTCAGGGGTGTAAACAGTAAAGCATCCACCCCCTCTGGAATAGCTGGAATGGCCAAGAAACCCAACTTAATAACTACAAAGCAAATCCATCATGTTACTGATTCTTCCTTCTCCTCTTCATCTTTCACCACAATTTTAGTTCTTCACTTCACCCTAGTGGAATCGGACATAGGAAAACCAATGCAGCAAAACTGACACCCAAATTAATTTGTAGTGGTAGGGAAAACAAAGACTGTGTTATACTTAGCATCACCTATCCCAGAAAAAACTGTTACCTCGTGCCTCACACCACCATACCCACTAGCAGTCACTTACCAGAAGATTGAAGCCATGTTTGAATTTTTGGAAGCAGTCAACAAATTCATCTGGAGGTGGTGGTTTTGCACGGAGAGTAAGAACCCCCTCTGGTGAACAAAAAAAGATTTTTATGTATCCATTTATATTGTATGTAACTTCTATAAATGTTACAGATATAGTAAACACATAAATACATAATAGATTTACCAACTTACAGAATTTTATGGTCAATATAGAACCACAAAATGAGCATTTTCTGCAACCACATCTCTAGTTAGTCACACCCCACACATTTCAAGCAAATGATTTTCATAGGTTTCCCTCTAAAAATATACTGGGTAGGATTTTTTGTGCTCAAAGTGAAAGAAACTGTGCTCACGAAAAAATACCACAAAAAGATACATTTGCTAGCTACTTCAATGATTCTTAGAGAAGCAAATTGTGTGCAGTAAGAACCCCTACCTCCAGGTCCTTTCTTTTTACTTTTCTTAGTTTTCTTCCTCTTTGAAAGTTCAGCAAAAGCTTCAGCAGCTTTTTGAAGTTTGGTAACAAAATATTCAATGTCATCCAAAATATGGTTCAGAATTTGCTATGGGAGAAAAGAAAAGTAACAGTTTCTCTACAGACTCTCAAGCAGAAATACTCCAGAAATCAGAATGACCACGCTTTCAGACACCAACAGCTTCCTCGTAACGAAGTTCATGCTAGAACATTCCATATTTAGATTCATTATGTTTTTAACTTTACACACCTGAAAAGTATTTTTAATCTTAGGTTTTCAAAAACTTAGGACCACCAAAGCTTTTAAAATGTGAGCAACAAGTTTACTAAATTCAGATTGCAGTTACACAATTTGTGCACACATTACATTTTCTCTCACAGCACATGAAAAAATTCTAATTATTTGAATGGACAGCATTTTCCTAAACAGTGTAACTTCATAATCTCCTTTAGTACACAAAGTATTAAGCTAGTGGTTGAATGTCAAAATGTAGTTTTACAAAGAAGTGCTCTTTGAAGAACTGTTTTCAAAAGCAAGTGGAGGAGAATGAATGACCCCCTGGGGAACACACAAATTCAACAGGCCCCAACATGCTTTCCTCAAGACCCTCTGATGTTGCTCAGGGCAACAGCAGAGTAGAAAAGTAGAAAGTTACAAATGACAAATGGGGCAAAATATTTGTTATTGCATACATCGTAGGACCTGGCCAATGTTATTGCTTACAGGCAAGGAAAGTTTAGGTTATACATATACACGGTCCACCTGTCTTTAGAAATGACCATATGTTTACTTTCCAGATACTGGACATATCTGAGTCCCACAAAACGGATGGAATTTTTTATCCTTACATAGTTTGTTGAATTTGGTCTACCACACAAAATTACTGTTTATATTTCTACCTCTTCAAAGCATAAAACTTCACATCAACATTCAGTCCCTTTTTTTCTTTTTTATTTATCCTGTCTTTTTTTTATTTTAAGGAAAAAGAAAAAGAGCTACCACCTATTTATTTTTAGGTCTACCTAAATTTCAGAGACATTAAGCAGTATCACTTGTAGCTTCTCACTTACAACATCTCTGTCAATCCTGGCTGCTATCATCTCTGCTGTTTCTTCATGATCATGGTATTGCCTATGTTTTTCAACTGTAGAAAAGGGAAGAAGAGAATAAGATATCCATATACACAGAATTAGCAACCAACACTTACTATACAGCTTATGCTTTAAAAGATACTAGTGTAGGAAAAAGACGGACAGAATTGTTTGTACCATTCCCTTTGCTCCACACAATCTGACTATCTTGCAACCTAATTCCTGAGCCTGCCAAGTCTCACAAAAAAAGCTTAGGTGTGTGCTTGCCTTAGCTTAGCTGCATAAATGAAATTAACCACAGAAATGTGGTACTGGGGTCTGGATCAAAAAATTACAGCAGAAAGTGGCAGATCATAAATACAGCATAATGAGAAATCATTCCATTTTGCAAAACATGCTGAAAGCTACTCCAGCAAAAGGAAGCAAGAAAGAGTGTTGCCATGACTTTGAAGACAATTTTGATATAAAAGGTAGTTAGCAAAAAGGGATACAAAGTCTGGCAGCATAGAAATGGGAGGTAATGATGTGACAGAACTGGTACTTCCAAATAACAATGGAAGAGTCAGTGACTTTTATTCAAAAACAAGGGTTAACATTTTGAGAAACAGTAAATGTTGCATTTTTAAGTCACACTAAGTACTGCATTGCGTTTGTTAACGGGTGGAATTTTAGTAAAAACATTTCAGAAAAGATCCACATGAGTGGAATAAAAGAAACTGCAGGGACGGCCACATTGCCCAAGTTACAGAAGACAAAGGCAGGGAATGGGAGTATAAAGAAGATGAGGAGAAGATGCAGGAGAAAATCAGCTTCATGACCATCTAAGGAACTTGAAGGTGCACAGGTCCATGGGACCTGACAGAATGCACCCATGGGTCCTGAGGGAACTGGCGAATGAAAGAGTCATGCCACTGTCCATCGTATCTGAGAAGTCGTGTCAGTCCAGTGAAGATCCCACTGACTGGAAAAGGGGAAACATAACCCCCATTTTTAGAAACGGAAAAAAAAGAAGACCCGGGGGACCACAGGCCAGTCAGTCTCACCTCTGTGCCCAGCAAGATCATGGAGCAGATCTTCCTGGAAACTATGCTAAGGCACATGGAAAACAAAGAGGTGACTGGTGACAGCTAACATAGCTTCACTAAGGGTAAATCATGACTGAAAAATTTGGTATCCTTGTACAACAGGGTTATAGTGTTGATGGATGGGGGAAGAACAATTGACATCATCTACCTGGACTTGTACAAAGTATCTGACATTGTCCCACACAACATCCTTGTTGCTAAATTGGAGGACAGGGATTTGACAAATGGACCACTTGGCAGATGAGAAATTGGCTGGATGGTCATATGTTGCAGTCAACAGCTTGATGTCCGAGTGGAGATGACAAGTGGCTTTCCTCAGGGGTCAGTATTTGGATTGGTGCTGTTTAACACCTTTGTCTGTGACATGGACAGTGTGATCGAGACGCCCTCAGCAAGTTTGCCAACAACACCAAGCTGTGTGGTGTGGTCAACATGCTGGAGGGAATGGAAGCCGTCCACAGGGACTTTGAGAGGCTTGAGAGGTGGGTCTGCATGAACCTCATGAAGTTCAACAAGACGAAGTACAAGGTCCTGCACATGTGTCGGGGCAATCCCAAGTACAAACACAGGCTGGGAGGAGAAAGGATTGACAGCAGCCCCAAGGAGAAAGATTTGGGGGTGTTGGTGAATGAGAAGTTCAGCATGAGATGGCAATGTACACTTGCAGCCCAGAAAGCGAGCTGCACCCTGGGCTGCATCAAAAGAAGCGTGGCCAGCAGGTTGAGGGAGGGGATCATTCCCCTCTACTGCACTTTTGTGAGACCCCACCTGGAGTACTGCATTCAGCTTTGAAGCCCCCAGCATAAGGAGGACATGGACCTGTTGGAACAAGTCCAGAGGAGAGCCACAAAGATGATCAGGGGGCTAGAGCACCTCTCCTATGAAGACAGGCTGAGAGAGTTGGGGTTGTTCAGCCTGGAGAAGAGAAGGCTCCAGGGAGACCTTATAGCACCTTCCAGTGCCTAAAGGGGGTCTACAAAAAAGCCAGAGAGGGATTTTTTACAAGGGCATGTAGTGATAGGACAAGGGGGAATAGCTTTAAGTTGAAAGAGGGTAGATTTAGATTAAATACAAGGAAGAAATTCTTTACTGTGGAGGTGCTGAGGCACTGGAACAGGTTGCCCAGAGAAGCTGTGGGTGCCCCATCCCTGGAAGTGTTCAAGGCCAGGTTGGATGGGGCTTTGAGCAACCTGGTCTAGTGGAAGGTGTCCCTGCCCATGGCAGGGAATTGGAACTAGATGATCTTTAAGGTCTCTTCCAAACCAAATCATTCTATGATTCCAACTCCGATCCACATGTGGTGTGGCAAGGCACTCAACAAACTAGTGAACCTTTCGTGAAGTAAGAAGTCAAGCAGAAGAACAAACTAGCCTTTATTCAAGATAAATGTAATACTGTAGGTAAAAAGACAAAATAGTTCTTAACATTACAGATTTCTCTGAACATTTTTAGTTGTTTTCTTTGCATAGTTGTATATTTTGTTGAGTGATATAGATAATAGTTTAATAAACCAAAAACATAAAGACTCCATGGTTAATGACTTCTAAAACTAAAATTTTAGTGTCTATTATTAAAAAAACAACTAAACAAACCAACCAAAAAAGGCCTCTGTCTAACCTTAATACAGGCTGTTTTACAGAAGGAGCTTTACTGTTTCTAAAAAATATTTTTTCAAAGATATTTGATCAAAATAAAATTTTTTCCATTAGATTTAAAAAAAAACAAAACAAAACAAACAAACCACCAAACAAAAAAAAATATCCAAACCTATTAGAAATGCTACAGCATTCCTTGGTTAAAGTTTTTTTTTTTAAAAAAAAAAAGAAGGTAGTTTAACCATACAGGCCATTATAAAGATAAATATAAAATAAATAAATAATGCTGATCTCTAGTCACTTTTTAATCCATGATTATATTTTTTAATTGTCTGAAATATCTGGCCTACGCTCTCCCTATTACTGAGGACAGCATCATTGAATTACTAGAGTTAGGGCAGTACTGGTTACTATGAATGTTACTATGTTCACAAAAAAGCCCAAGTTACAATTGGTAGCCCACACCCCCACTCAATTAAGCACAAGTAAAAGCAGCTCTGAACAGAAATTCAGAAAATGGGTAAGTGCAAGTAAATGACAAGTCTGATTATGACAGTCAGGTCATATTCCCCAGATCAGGCACTGGTGGCTTGGGGCATTTCAGACTAGGCTGGGAGAATGATCCTGTCTGCTCTCAGCGAGGACAGAGGGGTGACCTTGTACAACCATTTCTGTATCTGGATGCAATTACCGTAATTTTTATGAAACTAGTCTACTTTTGTTATTACCAAGCATCACAAAAATGCACTGCCCAGAACAACTGTTTGCCACCATGCTGCGCAGCAGCGGGCTCCCAGAAATACTCACACTCCCCCTGCTCAGCAGCCCATGCAGACCACGCTGCCACACGGCTTCTCACATCCACTTGGGTGATGGTCCCTGGTGGCACAGGGGCCGGTGCCTGTGGTGGTGGTGGGATGGCGCTGTCAGCTTTGGATATCATTCTAGAGGAAGAGAAGCCCACAAGTGACACTTGAAGGGGAAAACGTTCTCTTTTCTAGTGCTTAATCAGAGAAGTCAAGGAGGCTTCACAAGGACCTCTTCTACTGTTGAACGTACTGTGGATTTCCCAAATAAGCAGTACTCAAGACCATGATATGTAAATATGTTAAACACAGTAGGAAACCCACTCCATGATGGTGTTAGCAAATCTTCTTCAGCTGGCTACATGGGAAATGCCCAAGCAGTGCCACATAACTTGATGTCTACAGGCCTGCCAGTTTACACAGGTAAATTCAGTAGCTTGGGTTTTAGTGGGTGGCACTTTTACCACCATACACATTTTACTGGCTGGACTTCCACTTTATGTGAAAGTTTTCTTTAGAAGTTACCTTTCAACCATCACAAGTTGAGTATCTATCCCTAAATTTGACAGGTGGTCAACCACCTGTTTCTTAAAACCCTATCAACAAACCCAATTAAACTTACTGGCTGATTCTCCTTTTTATAACAGTGCCCTGTTCATCCTGTCTTGATACAAATGTATCAATGTTCCCACCGGCAATTTTCCAGTTTTCCAGTTCTTAGCATGGTTCTAAATACCATAAGAAAAGATGTGTTTGAAGTTACTCTGCAGTTTGATACCAACCAACAAGGACATCTCAACTCCTCCTGTCATAAACATACCCCACCTCTTCCCCACACCCCTGTTTAAATGCCAGATCTTCACCTTAAATTCATCTCTTTATAATCGAATCTCATTGATAGCATGCAACACCACCACAAATGCAAAGTGTTACTTGTTCTTTGAACACTGAAAAAAAAAGATGTTTCCTTCACTTTTCCTTCCTCCAGTCTCCTGGGCCCTCACCGCCACATGTCCCACACTTCTGTGTGTCAATAACCTTGTAGCAACTCGAGAAGGCAATGCCAGGCAGGAGGGTCTTCCCCCGTGATCCGATGCCAGCATGTACATGATACAACTGCTAGTAACCAGCACTAAGCTGCCATGCGCTCATGACCTCTTGGCCTCACGGCTCTCAGAGACTGATATCTTGGATTATTTTTCCCAGCAGATGTACTGACCTACATTCTTCTCCCAATTAAATCTCATTAGTTTCTCAGCATATCCAATGCATTTGAGTTCCTCTGGGTTGCCTCTTTGTGCTTATACCTGTTTGTTACAGTCCCACAGCCAGTAAAGTCTACTAACTTATTTTTAAACCTGCAGATAAAGTTAGACATAATTCAGTTTTTGTTTTGTTCTTATAGGAACATTACTCTAGGAAAACTTGAAAAGCTGTGCATCAGAATTTAACAGGTAGCTAAGACTAATATAAATTCATTCCTATAATGGTGACATTTTAAGTTAATGATTTTTCTCCAGCAGAGACTTCTCTATCTGAACCACAAAACTAAGTGTTACCGAGAGATCCTATCAGGATGCAGTTACATACTAATTTTTCAACAAACTATCACCATTACCATTCAGTATCTAAAATATTTGTGGCCTTGTTTCTACACCTCTGTTGGCTACCTCTAATTTCTGTATTGATCTTCTCTGAACCCAACTGACTCTTTTCCCTCACATTTTCCAACTGGCAGAGAAGCTTTCACTACCAGGGAAACAAGAAGTCTTCCGCATCGTTAAACAGGCAGGCAGGAAGATTATTGAATCTTCACTTGCTGTTTTATTTAATATCATTAGATCCCAAAACCTTTTATCATAATCTTATTTACTTTATGGGGCATATATGTTTTTAATTTAAATTCTGAACTACTTGACTCATATGTAGAATTGAGGCATGCAACGCTATTCCCTGGCAAGTGGTATTGATGTCAGCTGTTCCCATCACTAAGCGAGGATTGGGAAAGGTAAGTGTGATGCCATAAATCAAGAGAGTATGAGATAATTGTTAAAGCAAGGCATGTTAAATGTTAAAACATTCGGGTTTGGAAGTACATTGTCAACTAGCAAATTGAATTGAGCTTCTGAATGCTGTAACACTATTTGATGATCCCATATACTACCAAGAAATTATGTTTTTACCTCAGTGTTTCAAGCCTCTTCTTTTGTTTTCCACTTTTGCTGTCACTGATTGCACTTTCAATATCTTCATGAATAAAGCTAGCCTAAGGAGCCAAAAGCAGAATCCATCAGTTATCAGCTAGACTATCCAGGTATATGAAATAAACATCTCCACATGCTCTTTTTTTAGGACATCTTAAGATTCCAGAATACTCTATCAAATCCCATTTATTTAAAAGTTCTGGGATAAACTATTTTAGACAAACAAAACAAAAAAACACACAATGCTATTGTATGGGACTTGGTATTTTTGCCACTGTTCCAAACTCCAGCATTATCATCAGATGAGCATATAATCTAGATACCAAATTTGTCTGAACAGCTGTAATTATCTCAAGTCAACCATTACTACATAAGCTATTTTTTCCCTCTGCGTACATAATTTTTTTCTCTCAAGTATGTTAGGGAAAAGAAACAGTATTAAAAAAAAAATTCTACTATAGATAGTAGCAGCAAAACTACTACAGACAGTAGCAGCATAAAGCATTAGGAGAGTAACTTAGTGATACAGTTTCCTTTAAGATATAACAATAGCCTCCAATTTCTCTTTGATGTAACAGAAGACTAATTTTTCAGAACATTTCCTAATCTGTATGTTCCTGCCTCTCCATAACTGCAGCCTGCTTCCACCAGTGGCCCACAAGTGAAATTTTGATGCAGGTCTAAGGCATTATTTTAATTGCTCTTGCGTTAAATAGGTCACGGATTCTCATAGGATTTAGAATGCTCTGTTACATGTCTTCAGCTGACAAATTCATTTCCTACACAAGTTGTCAAAGATCAAATCTGTCAGTGTCTGGCTCACTCTAAATGGTCCACGTCTTTCTTGGTACCCTTACCATGGAGAGGTATGTAAGTTTTTGGGATAAGCATGTATCTTCTGATGGGACCAGAAGACTGTTGAATTTAGGATCCAAGGGGATTTAAGGGACTTCCCAGGCTATAATGAATTGCACTACAGAATATGGACAAGGGATACATGAAGGTTAAAAGATTAATAGAAAAACTTAAGGGGATTTGAGAAACTTACACCCATAAGAACTCTATTAATCATACTCTTGATATTTATTATTTAACAATTTTTTTAAAACCATTGACTGCCCCAAGTATTATTGATTTTGACTAAACTTTTTATTGCAGAGGCTCCTGAGGTTCATAGTAACTTAAAAGCAGGAAAAAGACAAGAGCTAACTACGGGTAAGGAACAAAACCTAGGGTATGGTCACAGACTCAAACAATAACTCTGAAGAAAAGGAGGATCCTGGACTTCCAAGTTATGCTCTGTATATTTGTACACAGAGGAACAACTTCAAAAGATGAAACTCTGAAGTACAGAGACCACCTCTACACTTTGGAGAGCTGGGTCCAACCAGACCTCAAAAAAGATCCCTGCATTATTTAACATAATGCCACCTGAACTACTCTCAGGATCCCCATTTCCATTGCAACAGCAAACTCTGTGCAACGAATTACACAACTAGCCAGTCATCTTCACACCACTCACTATATTAATTTCAAAATGGTTGCACAGTGTGATTAGCAATCTGTTGTTTTAAGACAATGATGTAAACCACTACAAAGGAATTTAAAAATCCCTGTGAAAATATCAATTAGAGTTAAAGCAATACCAATTACATAGAGTAAAAGAAATTAAAATTTGAAACCCTGGAAATAAAGAAGTGTTGCAGGATACATTAAAAAATTATTTATACTTGAAGGACATATCTTAATGATAGATAAAAAATTTCTTTCCTTGTTTTGTCCCTCCTGCAAATAGTATTTTCCTTTTCATTATCTCTCCAGCAGAGCAGAGGTGCAGAGAGGTGAGAATATAGACAAGGTCTAATTGTTCAGTGACAAAAAGAACAGAAAAAAGGGGAAAGACTAGGTAAGACTCAGAGCTTGGATGAGTTATCTGCAGAGTATAAAATAAATTTGAGATTATTCAAACTGCTTTACACCATTTTCTTCAGAAGTGTGAATGCAAACCATATTCTAGAGCTTTACACAATTGCAAGACTAAATGAACAGCTACAGAGCCCAAGAATCAGTATTTACAGTAATGACATATCTGAACATGCATTGAAGGATTCAGCTTACACACTGGACTACTCTCTTGCAAGACATACTACAGTACATTTACTAACATATTATAAGTAGTGTCAATATCATAAGTGCATTAAACTTAAAGAATATTTATAAGAATAAAAGAACAGAATTATTTTCTATGAATCAGCTCATTTGATTTTATCCACTGTATTTGCCAATTCATAAAATTCCCCTATTCAAATAAGTCATAGCAGATCTCCATTACTATCTTACCTTAATCTCATCACACTGGAAAAGATGCAAATCGGGCTTGGCTTGGGTCGGTTCTTTACATATTAATGCAAGAATCGAATTGTAATTGCATGCATTCATCACAGCTTGGCAATGCTGAATTGTGCTTAAAGGAAAATTCTCCAGTTCATTCTGCCGGAAGAGAAAATAAAAACAAACACAAAACACCACCTTATCATACAGTGTCCTGATCTTAGAAAAGCTGCAAAGCTGCATGAGTTAAAAAGGAAAAGTGATAATAAGCTAATTAAAATACTGAATCTCACACACATCATTTTTCTGCCTGTTCCCTTTTTCTCTCTCTCTTTGAAAATGAGACTGCCACTCACAGATCTTACCTTTGATTCCAAGTCCACCAAACTGACAGCTTTGTCATCCACTTGAAGAATCATGTCTTGAGTCCAGACTTTGCCTTTGGCATCCAGCAATTTCAGCTTCCTTATTCCATCATCTACTGTAATCATTGCCTCTTTTCGGTCCAGAACAAAAGTGGTCAAGTGCTAGTGAATGGGATGTACATTTAAAAATAAAAAATTGCAATTTTCCCCATTGCTTGGCAGTGTCAATATTCAAATAGCCAGGAAACAGCAATACAAATTATTTGTGAATAAAAGTGCCTTTGTATATGACAGATCCTACCAACAAGCCACAAGAGATGTTGTTTAGTCCATAATGTCATTTCAAATGAACTGATTTTTGTAACTCACTGTTTGTCATTCTCTGTCATTTCCTCACTACAGTAGATGGTTAGCCTTGAAGGCACACTCTGACATCTTTCAGGTATCAAAGCTAGAATTAACCCTTGAGTATTTAATTAGCTTTCTTGAGGAGTGAAAACCTGTCTCTCTTGGCAAGCTGCATCCAGAAAGTGTAAGCAGAAGCATCACAGAAACACCCTGCCAATGTACCACCACTCTGACCTGGAGTGTCCTCACCTCTTCCAGAGCTGCCAGCTAGCATGCTGGTGGCAGTCATAATGGGCTTGCATCTGACTGGGATACCTTATGGACAGGCTAGTCGCTTCTTGTATGTGGCTCACTGTAAAAATGTAGTATACTAACTACTTCTGCTCCCCACCAACTTGGAATATTCTCCAGATTCAATTAATGGTCTAGAAATTAAATACTACCTCACAGATATCACGTCAACTGGCTTTCCTGTCATGGTTCTGACAATTTCTCCTTCAACATGCCAACCATGCAAGGAAATCCATAGAATTATTTCATTTTGTCCAGGCATAAATCCAGCTTCACATGCTTAGTGAAGAACCAATTTTAATATATGCCTGCATATCTATCTTTTAAATAACTTTTAAAAATGAAGAAAAAAGATAATTAAGTGTGCTTTCTTCTCTTACAGGATAACACCACTTAGTAATGACAGATGAGAGTAGATATAAGCTGCATATAATCAAAGTATATAAAAGAAGTGAAACAAACTCTCTACTGGCTGCTCACAGGGATGCTTGGACTCCACATACAAGTACTAATTTTTATGCCAGTACAGTACCAAAGCCGTTAAGAAGAAACCAAAGAAAAACAGACAGACAATTAGAAGCAACACAATATTCATTTGCAAGCTGATCATAGGATAGAAGCCCTCGAAATTGAGACTTCTCTGCATATGATCTCATATTTAACAGCCAATTTAAAACCCAGCAAAAAGGAGCTGAGAATCTATGGTATTTGTAAGACTGCACTTAACCCATGACAGTGGTTAGAAATAAGTGGAAGAAAGTTTGTGCCAAAGCAAGACTAGAGAATGAAGCACTGCATCCAAAAGTGCTTAACAGGCTCCATATGGGCACGCAGGCTTACTTTGCTGAATATTTGAAATATAACACTCCTGGATAAAATATGACAGCAGCACGCAGTAATTCTGCAAAGCAGCTTAAGACAGGAAGTAACATACTTTGGACTTCACACTGGGGGAAGAATTTGTGCAGACAGAATATATTTGTTTAATTACTACACAGTAGACTAACCGGGGTTTTCAGGGGTTAATGCTCAGCTCCTTCTGAATATTCTGTCACTTCTGCTGATTATAACTGATCAAAGTATTTATTTTAAATATCATCCAGTGTGCTTCGCCAACAGCACAGGGTTTTTCAGCTCTGCCTCATCCTTGCAACAAGCCAGGTTCAGAGACAGGGTAGCATAACACATTGAACTGATATCCCATTGAGAAGTCCTGTCCGTTTGCCAAACTACACACAACTTTGCTTACATTCTTCTACATCAAAATTTCAGCTCATTATGGCAAAGCTATAGAATCTGAGACATTTCAGTGTAATCTGTTCTGAAGTGACCTCAGGCTGGTAGGATGTTTGGGAAGATGTATATGCCTTCAAGCATTATGTATCCTCAATAATCATGTAGGCAAAAATAACTGCATGTAACCGAAAGTTATAATTGGTATATCACTCTTCATCTCACCTCTACATGATACTGCGAAGTTTCAGATATGCTGCTGGCACTGTCTCGTGCATAATTCTTCCTTTGTTCTAGATGGGAGGAAACGGAAGAATAATTATTCATTGAACTTCTTATCCTGCTGTTTTGAATACTTCTCAGAGACACTTAAGACTAGTTGTATATATCAAAACAAAAGGTGAGCTGCTGTTAATTTCTCTATTTCGACACAAAAAACCTTCACCCCTACACAGCCCAGCAAAAGGATCATACTTCTGTCAATGATATTAACAGATCGGTTACCAGTGAGTGCAAACCAAATCCACTTATCTCATCACAGTGAGTCAGGACACCGGAGGGAGCAGTGTTCTGACTGAAAAAGCTTCACTGGGAAGCCTGATTATTAAAATCACAGGCTTGCCACTTTGGTAGCAATATGATAACTAGCATCAGGCTCGCTGTATTTGTATGAATGCTTTTGAAAGCAAAAGTATTTTTTGATATATATAAAATTCCCATGTTAAATCTGCAAAACAACAAAGCCACACACAAAACAGACCTGACTTAGCCTTTATTTTTCCTTAAATTATTCAATTTGATGAATTACTAATGTAGAAATATGGATGGAAAGGAGTTTAAAAAAAAGACAGACACACCAACTATCTCTAAACAGAAATATTTTTCAGCTAACAAAACACAACGCTGCAAAATCAGAACTGTAATTTGCCTTTTACTCTGCACAATAGGTTAATATTAAAACAGGTGAGGAGGGAAGGGGAAAAGCAAGATGAAGACACGACACACATCCACATCACAAATTAACGAATTTAGATTAATACTGAAGAAAACTTTTCAACTTCTGTGGAAAAAAAATTGAATGCAACATTTGGCAGGTTCTTCTTTTTTTTTCACTATACTCCCCTTAAGTGCCTGATCCAGAACACCAGGAGCTTTGTCTAAGGAAGAAAGTCACTAGGTGACACGGCCAAGAGAGGTCCAAGGAAACTCCGCAAGTAGGCAAGTCTTTTCTCTCCATTTCATTAAGTAACCTGATTTCTGATCTTAAGTAAAATAGGCAGTTTGATTTTGTTTGGAAGGAAAGTACCTGATGTATATACAAAATACATCAATTTCATCATACTTGGTGGTAAACATGTGTGATTCTGTTGACAGGAAAGTTAAGTTACTTTTTGCAAAATAAAAAGATGCTAACTACTACCAAGCACATATGGAGATCTCCAGTGAGGACACCATAAAAGACACACTGTAAAGGTCTCTTCTGTGACCAGGGTTCCTTCATACAGGGATTTCAGGTGCTGACAAAGACAGCAGTGCCCTCATTTTCAGATGTCACCTGTAGAAGTATTTGTCACCTTTTATTATAATCACACTATTATCTCTCCAGTTCTCGGTGACTCTCATGAAAGGCAGTACAGTTTCTGAAATATCTCACTGGCTCAAATCTCCCCTCCCATGATGACAAACGTCACTCATGCAACAAAGCCATCCTGCTCCTGTACAGCAGCTACTCAGCTTGCTTTAGCAAGAGAAGTGTGCAGCACAATCAGACAAATTCAAGAACACCATGAATTATAAGAATTCTTAACTAGGTGCATGCATATTTCAAAATAGATGTCTTACTTTCATTATCCACTATTCTGAAATCCCAGGGCAGGGGACCTGCATTGATTTCAACTGTAACTACCATTTCTGCTTTTGCAGCATGTTACTTGAAGTTTTTTCTTGTTTTCTTTTTAACGACTATGGACACACACATGCACACCCCAACAAAACAGTCAGTAAAGCAGTACTGTCTGATTTGCTACCTTTCTTTTTTTGTTTGGATGATGATCTGAAGAAGTAAAGTCCATCTGTTCCTAACAAAACAAGGGAATTAAAAAGCAGTATCTAGTTAAACCCCATATAATTATTTGCATCTCCAAGAGGATCAGTTAACAGTTTTCTGTTATGGACTGTAAATGATAGTTAAAACATTGTCCAGTAAGAAAGAATACATGCTTTTTTAAAAGAGAGAGAGAGAGACACACACACAGAAAGGAAAAGTCACTTGTTTCAATTAACAATGCCTCAGATATTCAGTTTTGACTGTTATTATCTTCTTTTAGGTGAAAAAAAGATATGGTTTTTTAACGATATCAAATTAAACAAGGATAAGAAACTTTAAATCCACTAATCCACTGTAAGACTTATAAATCCTGCAAACAGTAACAGTTGGAGTTGTTTTAAATAAACAAAAGAAATCCTGGCATATGTACAGGCTCTAAAGGAATTAAAAAACTGAGAGTAAGTTTTGCAAGAGATTCCTTGCTCTGCTTCACAGAAATTGTCCTCTGTTAAGACAGGATATCCAAAACTATTTGTACACTGATTAACACATCCTCTTCCAGAGAGCAGCACAACACTCACAATAGACATGATAGCAAGGTTTTCAACACACTACGCCATGGTGAGAACAATAGTGTTTATGTAAGACACAGCTTTCTGAGTGCTAATAAAATCTGTGGTTGCCTGCACTTGAGAGCCAAGGAGAACACCTCAAGTTCTGTGTTCTTAATTACAACAGAATAGCAAGAAGAACATAAAAAAAAATTCCAATTAGCAAAAGTTTGTTTGTGTTACTAAACAATAAGATAGGTCACCACAACTGACAGTCCATACTGAGTTCAGCAACAATTCCTGTTTACCTATTTATATCTTTAATGCAGGCAGAATGATTGTTAGAACCTGCTAGAGATTGAAATTATCATTTAGGACAGGACGTTTCTGTTGGAAGGGACCTACAATGATCATCTAGTCCAACTGCCTGACCACAAGTTAAAGCACATTATTAAGGGCATTGTCCAAGTGCCTCAAATACTGACAGGCCTGGGGCATCGACCACCTCTTCTTGTTATCCTACAGGTCCTTCTGCCAAAAACCACCATGTAATGTATGTCACTTATGCAGACTTGGAAACTCCCTTTTCTGGAAGTTCAAGCAACTGATGCAATCTAAACTCTGCAGTAAAGCATGCAAACTAAAACTGGGGAGGCTTCCAAGTCTTGTTGCAGTTACAAACCAAACCAAACAAAACAAAAAAAAAAGAGGGCACCTACAGGCTCTTATTACTGCTCAGTGCTGCAACTTCTACGTGGTTTTGGATGAGCTAAGCAGCAGCCTATAGCTGCTGTGAATGTTAACACTGCTATAGAGAAGCTTAAGGTAGATACTACGGGTAACCGCTCCATCCTGAAAGTATTCACCTTTCAGAATATATCTTCTAATAAGTACCTTAGCATCAGGCAAAATTCTTCCCTTGCTTCTGGAAGGGTTTTTCCTCAACCTTTGTTTTTCACTCTTTTACAATGCAATGGTTAGAAAGTACATACTCTTTCTCATACAGGGTCAATCCAGCTGCTAAGCACCCAGGCTCCCCGGGAGATGGAGTTTTTGGCTGCCTGGTATAAATTGCAATGAAGGAAGAACAAATAAAGTCCCCCCATGATAACATGAACATAACACAAAGGAAAGAAGGAAAAAAATTAAAATAATTTAAAAAAAGGGTGGTATCTAGAACACATCCTCTTTCCCATGTTTTTTGCCAGTTAGCTCAAAACTAAATCTCAGCCTCTGCTTTCTCCTAGTGCCTGGCTCATGTCCTAGATTCTGCCTACAAACCTCCACAAGTTCTCACCTTGACCTCAGGAAGGAGGACCCAAATCCTTTTGCACCCACTTCTACTGATGTGCTCCACTGCCTTGAACTTCTAGCAAAATTGATACAAGCCTGCAAACCTGTTCTTGATCTTTCTCTACCCAGATGACACAAGGGTTTGCTGCTTCTTCCTACAACATTTCCACATTTCCGCTTCCAAGTCAGCTATATCTGGGCATATGACTCTCAGTCTTTTTTCATCCATATACAGCTCCTTATTTTTCTTCTTTTCCTACTGAGTTGCCCACTACCATTCTTCTGGAAATGTAGCTTCCATCTCCTCAACTCTTCCACATATTAACGTAGTTGATTATTATTCATCAATATTAATCTGACTGCTTTTACAGAAACACTGAAAATTCCTCTTGACTTATTACATGTTCTTCAAATGCAAGTAACTCATACCCTACTGAAAACACACAACAGAATTTGCTGACTTACTGAATGTACCAGGTCTGGCTGGGATGGAGTTAATTTTCTTCACAGCAGCCTGAATGCCATGTTTTGAATTTGTGACCAAAACAGTGCAGATAACATAGAGATGTTTTAGCTGTTGCTGAACAGTCAAGGCCTTCTCTATTTCTCACTCTGCTGCCCCAGTGAGTGGGCTGGGGGTGCACAAGAGGCTGGGAGGGGACACAGGTGGGACAGCTGACCCTAACTGACCAAAGGGATATTCCATATGGTATAATGTCATGCTCAGCAATAAAAGTAGCAGGTACTCTTTCCAAAGTAGCCCTCACTCAGAGACTGCCTGGGCATTGGTCTGCTTGTGGCAGGTGGTGAGTGATTGCCTTTGCACTACTCGGAACCTTTTGCTCCTCTCTCTTTGCTTCACTTAAGCTATATTTATCTTGATCCATCAGTTTTTTCTTGCTTTTGCTCTTCTAATTCTCTTCTCTATCCTGCTGCAGGGAGGAGACAGGGGGAATGAGCAAGCATCTAGGTAGGCCCTTAGTTGCTGGCTGGGGTCAATCCCTGACACCAAGGGAAAAAAAAAAAAAATTCTGTATGCTCCATTTCACTCTCCTAATCTTCCCAGTCAGTATCAGCCTCTCACAGGTCCCTTCATGCATGAAGAGAGTTATTGAAGCTAAAGTGAAATTCTGCAACAGAGACTTCCAGATAGGATGTATAAAACTATCAAAGGATGAACAGAACTATCAGAACTAATGAGGTTTTTTTTCTATTTATTCTACTTACTGCAGCTCTTACGTCCAACATGTAAAATACAGTGCAGCCTTAATATCGCAGTTTGCTCAAACCGTGCTGATATGCTGCACAAAATTTACCTAAAGTATTTTCTCTCTGATAAAGAGGAAAAAAATAAAAAGGATCATGGCAGAAGACATTTAAATTAAATTCTTAATCACAATCTATAGCAAATGTAACGCAGAAGAATTTGAGCAAAATAAAATCTCTCACAACACAAGGGTAATTAACTTAAAAGCAGCACAGCATTTCACTCCTAGGTCCTGACTGTAAGATCTACCAGCTACTAAACCTTCAAAGGAATAGAAACATTGATCCACAGAAACTAATACTCTTCCCACTGTCTGTTGTAGACAGATGCTACTGCTATTCATGTCTTTGCGAATTTACTGAATTTCCCAGTCATCCAGAATGGACCATGTTTCTGGTTTCTAAAAGATGTTAAAAGGTACTGATTTCATACTATTTTTGGAAGCATCCAAACCACCAGAACACCAAACCCAACCTCTTGACCAAAGACTTTTAGCAGAGTCAAAAATACTACTAGAAAAACAGGACTCAAGATTGCCATCATTCATTCTCTTCCTTGCCCTCAGTACACTAAGAAATCTGCGCTATCCCCAGTTATTTCTGGAAAGGACCATTTCATACTTTGGAAAGGGTAACTATTGCGCAGTTTCAGACAAAAACGCCAGTGCTGCCCAAGGTACGTTGAGGCAGAGCTATGAACAGAACCTGACATAGCTAGAGTCCTGTCTCACCCATTTTCCAACTGGACGAGGATGCAGCAGTATGGCAAATTAGAAAGCTGCTTTACAAACTCAGCCATAGCTTGGCTCTGTGCCACTGTCCAGATCAAACAGAGAAATGTATCACAGCAGAGGAAATCTAACTCTTTATCTAGGTAGGTGAAACTCTTACCAAAAGCAAAAGATCTCAAGCTGGGTCTTAACAGATGACCTGAAGCACAGGTGGTGCTGGTTAGAGCTGCAATACCTTTAGACACAATAAATATTCAGTTCCTAAATGCCTAAAACAGAAATGAGGCATCTCTATGCCTAGACTTACACCAGTGTCTTACAAATAATTGCATACGCCAGACGTAATAAATATTATCAGTGCTATGGCTATGATAACACAAAGAAGGGTCATGGTGGATCCCATCTTCCCCTTCCATAGTCAAATTGGAAAATGCCTGTACAGTGTACAAAGAGGCAAAGCTCTGAAATCTGATGGCAATCCATGTGGCCATAAATCTTCCTCACAAGCTGTCCTAAGAATCCTGGAGTGCCAGTATAAATTATTACCACACATCATCAAGCAGAAAAGCCCAATACTTAGTTTACTACCATACATTTCTGGTTTACATTGGACTGATTGTTGATGCCCCTTTAAGAACGAATTGCAGCAGCTGGAAAAACTCAACTTGATACTGAGAGCAAAGTGCAGGAGACAGAACCTACACATCCAGGGAGAAAGGTCAAAATTGAGTCCAAAACAAATCTCATTTTCAGAGAGGCAAATGCTAGCATTTTCAGAAACTTATGCTACAAGCTTCTCCCTGATGGCTATATGGAACTAACTAACAAAGAAAGTGTATTGTTTAGGAGTCAGTTTAATTCATTTGAGTATTAAATAATACAAGCATGTGACATGGATGGCTTCTTTCAACGGACTCGTTTACCTAGTCTATGATGTGCTTGTGATTTCCTTAAATATATTACACTACAGTTCTTGCTTTGAACGAGGTATTGGAGCAATGCAAAAATACACATGCAATTTCACTGCTAGCACCTAATCACAGCCATGAGAAGATAAACACCAAAAAAATGCCTAGTCTTTTCTCATGCAGTGTAAAGACAATTTTAGCAACATCTTTCAATCCTGTGTCGTATAATAATCTAACAATTTGGAGTGAACCATTGGCTCACTACTCCTGGAGAAGGGGGCTGCTCCACACTGTCACTTGCCGGCAACCCCCCAGCGCAACCCTGGCTATTGGTGCTGACTGATGCCACCCATCTCTCCACAAGCAGAGCTGCAGAAGACAGATGGAGAAGCTAATGTCAGAACAATAGATGACAGTAGGAGCCAAAACCCACTTCAGATTGAAAGATCAGGAAGTAAACAATTAAATAAACCCCATAAGAATGTGCAGAGCGCATCTTCCCTCCCAGTTCAGCAAGAGATTTATCATGCAAATAGAAAACAGTTCATTTCAGGAAGGAAACGATGGATAACAAAAGGGATTATTTGACACAGGAAAAAAAGCAGTCGCAAGGAAGTTTTTTCTATCAGATAACCACACCAGAGATAATGACGACTCTGGTCTAGTTTTTAACGGAACTGTCTGTAATACCAATAAAACTTTAGCCTCCTTTCCCACTGGCACTGGAGCCAACATTTTGCCTGATGACTGAAAGACTGAACTATTATGAATCACCTCAGCACTGGGACTCAAGAGATAAACTTTATGCCATGACACATACGTGTGTGTGTGCGTATATACACACACATATATATACACACACATATTAATATCATCACTATTATTATTATTGTTGCTGTTATTAATTAGTCTTTACTATGCTTGGAATAAACGGAGTTCAAGATCAAGTGGTCACTGTGGATCCCAGGTACCATCTTCACTTGCTGATACCCATGGATAGATGCTTTAATCCAAATGACATTCAATAGCCTTCCAAGGGAAGGAAGTTTGTCATGGACAAAGTTTGCCGCTAACATTAAATTGTCACTTTTTCTCAAAGCACATGGTCCATTTTACTTTTACAGTAAGACTATATATATATTTCCAATATATTGTAAGTGAATCTTTATGCATTAGCTTTATGTATTTACATAAGTAAAATACAGACATTTAACATACATATACATAATATAAAATGTAAAAAGAAAGGTAGGACACCTCCAATCTGCTTTATAGGCTTTCAGTCACATGGGTCTCAAATAAAATATTTGTTAGTTATTAATTATAAATAAATCATAATAAAATATTTTGTAATACATATTTTTACCATATTTTAACAGTTCCAGTATCATTCAATTGTTTCCCACGCACTGCGTGACAGTGTGCATGAAAATCCCTAACATCACAAGGGAAGAAAAGACACACATGGGATGCAGCAGAATGGTAACATGGTTGCTAAAATTAAAAAATTAGAATTGCCCAGAGTTTGAGGAAGGTTTTAGGCGTTTTCCTGTTTTCTCCAGTTCATACATTTGGCGATACTGACAGTCTAGTTCTTTATGCATGCAAAACAGAGAAGCAGCAGTAAAATGTGCAAATTCCTCTCTAAAAGCTGTGCCAATATATCTTCACTCAGAGCTCCAGGATAATTGAGTTGTCTACTTCATTCAGCTCCTGGCAACTGCAGCTACGGTTTTGTGCTGTATCTACCAACAATGGAAGTGAACCAAGATCAACAATTCATTTTACAGAAGCCACCATGCAGCAATTATATGGTTAAGCATTTTCAATTGGTACCTGAATCCAATTAAGTGTGTTAGAAGTAAAAGGCTGCTTAGCATTATATACCTCAAATCAACTAACTTGTCCCCGTCTTCTACTGACATATGACTATCCAATCATGTTTGATAAGAAAAAGCTCAAAGACTTACTATTTTCAAAGCCCACAAAGATTAAAGGACATAGTGAAGACACTTACTAGCACCGTCACACTGTTCAAACCACATACTCCTGAAAAATCATTATTATTATGATACAAAATGAAAAAGAAAAGTGCAACACTCTCCTAACATCTCATAAAGAAATAATCTGCTAAGAGTTTTTCACAATGTCTCTTGCTGGTTTCTGTTACCACCTACTATTTCTGTCAACACGTGCAATCAGTTCGTTGAATGAACCCATACAGGATGCAGACATCATTGTTTAAAATGATCACTTCTGAATTTTCCTCAGTTGCAGTTCCTGCCTTTAATAGTCAGTCAGTGAAGTGACTGACTTTTGTAGCATACCACTAAAAAAAGACAAATTTTAACTTAGAATTATTCACATGCAACATTCGTTGCCAAATAACAAATGCTTTAAATGGGTTCTACTTCTGTCTTTGCTGATTTTTCTAAAGTGGACCTCAGCACTACTGTAGCACAGTGCCTTCAGCCACCAAACCACATCAGTTTTTTCACACCACTCCTCTTTTCAGAGGATACAAAGCCAGGACACCTCCAATCTCCCCTGGGGGCTTTTAGCCTCAGGAATTTTGAAGCAGTTTGAAAGCGAACAAGGCAACCAACAGAACAAAGTTCTCATCTGCCCATGGAAGAGTAACCAAACTCGAGGCCTGCAGGGAATCCTTCCAAGGGCAAAGTTAACACCCTTCTAATGCCAGGAAGCATCCTGCCATCACTCCCCTAACGTCCAAGGCCACTCCCAGCCATCACCCCACCCACAACAGGAGGGAGAAAAGATTAGTTACTACTAGGGATGTTGCAGTTATCAGCCTCTGCTCGTTGAGCTTTCCAGTTTGTTAACCTGCAGAAGAGGTGGTAGATACAACAAAGGAGAGCAGGCTGAGGTGCAAGGGGTCCTGCACAGGACTGGGTTCTCGCTGCAAACCTCATCAGTTTTGCTGACTTTCAAAAGAGCATTTAACAACAGGCACAGATTTACACAACAGAACATCTCTCAGCCTCACTGCTGCTTCTACTTCCATTAGCACAGCTATCAGCAGGATATATTCACACTGGAGGTGGATGACCAGGAAATGGTGCAATTTGGCGGGCAAGGAACATGACTACATTCTGCCTCCACAGTCATTTGGCCATGGGGTAGAGAGGAGCATACACAGCCAAGACAAATACTAGCATTTGTAGTTGGTTAAGTGTAACAACATTTAGGCATTTGTAAGTAACATCACGTTTAACAGTCACAAAGCCCGTTGACAATAGCAGGCCAAATAGGACTCCAAATCCATTACATCAAATCTAATTTCCATGAAATCCTTGTGTCAAACAAGAATAATATTGTAAATTCCTTTTCTGCTAGCAGGGGATAAAACTGGGGAGGCAGGGGGAGACACAGGTCATGAATCAAACCAATAGCACTGCTAGACCCCTGAACGCATTCTCCTTGGTACATACCTTAGCTATAGGATCATTCAGTTTTGTGATAAATGCTTTATACATTGCTGCCTTAAAAATTAGCAGGTGGGAGTTCCCTGCTTAGTAAACCATAAAAAAACATTTTCTAGCTAGCCTAGTTAGTTTTAGTAGGAATAAAATCACTTTGCTATTTTATTCTGTTGACATACACACCCATGTGTTTAGACATACACTTTCAGATTTGTATGCATAAAATATTCCTACCATGACATCACAATCAATATTTAAACCAAAAATTAAACATATTAGTTTAGAGAACTCACGCCATCTTACCATAAAGAGCTTTTGCACTTGTTCTTGAATTCTGTTCCCTCTCTGTCTGAGCAAACGTTGGGGAACCATAGCCACTGGAAGAAAACGTTTCTGGTCAATTTCTGTATAGATGTATTTGCCACAGAGAAACAGGCACTGAGAAAAACCCTCCCCTTATGCAGGACTATATATACCTACCTAACAGAGGTAATGATATGGGATATTTGTTCTGCACCATGAATACAATGAAGCACGTTTCACTTAGGTTGGAAGCCCTTCTGAGTTTGGTTTGGTTTTTTTTTTTTTTTGGGGGGGGGGGTGCATTAATACAACATCGCACACAATGGGAGTGTGGTATGCACACAAATATTACCATAAGTAATCAGAACTACATTATTATTATAATAATAATAACAACAACAATAATAACAATAACAACAACAATAATATTGACTATGCCAAAGACTCGATAGGATTTTGAGGGTTTTCCTGCACACACAGGTGTCATTTGTTGTTAATAACTTTAACTGCTTTTCATAAAAGACTTAAAAGGAATATCATTGCCTACAACAAATGGAAAGGCAATCCAACTTCCGAACATTGTAACAACAAAAGTGAGTCATGCACAAATTCACTTTAAAGGGACAGCAATGAGGACAGCACATATGCCCTGCTCATATGTACGTGTTCTTCAGCATCAGATTAAGTCAGTTGTCACTAGGGCTGCAAATGAGCCTAGTGCCATGCTTCTAATGCAGGGAGCACCTTATCTCAGGTAACCTACTTTCAGGTAGCAGTTGCTAGTCCTGTTTACTAGGAAACAATATTTTCTCACAGATGGAAAGGGCAGCTGCATCTTTTATGTATAAAAATGCATTCACTCAGAGCTAAGCTTGAACACCTCAAGCATAAGAAGACCTCTCAGAGTAATACAGTAAGTATGTTATGGCTACAGCAATTTATTTTCTGTTCCAGATGATTCTGTTCAATAATACAGCTTTAACCTTACACTAAAACAAAAATCAGTCATATCGTGTCTGTCAGTTTGGTTACATGGTTGTAAAAATGCACATTCTTTTAAAGAAACTGCCTTTGTATTATTCCAATGGGAACTAACAATTATAGCTCTATCTGAAATGAAAGCATAAAGAAGAAAATACAGCATTATTTTTTGTCCTTAAAAGGAAGATCAGAGGCATAACCTTACTTCATTTGAAGAAAATAACTTCCATATCCACCGGGAGGAGTGTTTGATATATGTCCATTCATTCTTATTGCCACTTACTGAGGGAAACGACCTGGGAAAAGAAACAATAGCATATGAATTGAAGTCTCTTAAAAGATGAAGGTTTAATACATACGTAACACAAACCTAACGAGAAAATTATCATTGAAATGGGAAAGAAATTGCATCAACAAGCTCAATTATTATTTGCATCGTGGTGATGCCTTGAAGACCCGTTATGAAACTTCTCCCAGTTGTAATGTGATAGTTATTGCTTCAAATAATAATAACTTTATTCACTAAATTATAAATTATTGATACAATGGCCTTTAGGAATAGCTTTAGAAATAAAAGGCTGACTAAACAAAACCCAACATCTACTGCAGAAATTAACAAGATGTTCCAATTGGCAACTTTCATAGTTAAGCATGCCTGATTTTAACCCTCAGCTCATTTCTTTCAAATGAAACTTTTGAAATTACCTTTTGATACATGCTCTATGAAACTTATTAGCTGAATTGTTAGAAAGATGCACAATCAAAACAGAACACAATTGTTAGCACAAAAGAAAACTTGGCTAGCAATTTTGGGACTAAAAAAAGCCCTTCTTTTTTAAAGCATTTAACATCCTGAAAGTTTGGCATGCCAAATGGAACCTCTCATATAACAGCAATACTGAAAAAGCCATGATGAAACAGCTAAAAGAATGCCTTCTCCCTTTAATAATGTGCCCATTTAAGTTAAAATTGACTCTGGAAAGTGACTTTCACAAGCCTCTAAACAATTAACAAATCCCTATTCAAATTTACCATGGGCAAATATTCTTTCATTTATACCTATATGAATAATACATATTTGAATGTTTCTTAACATCTCAATCATTAAACAGAAGATTTCTTTTAACTCTGCAAAATAGTCAAAAGTACCTCAGATAAAATTTGTACCTAACAAAACCTCCATTTCCAAAATTAGCACAACTTGCTTTGTTGTACTAGAGCCACCTTACAACCAGCTTATCTCCTGAATCACTAAGTCAACTTACTGCCTCACTGTAGCTGTTCTCTTGTACAAAGCAGCAGCAGCTGACTGACCTACAGTGCATACTGTATTTTGTACCCACATATGTTCTGCTACTTTCCTTTTTCAGGCAAAACCACAGTCAAAATCCAATTCTGTTCTTGGAGACATAGGAGCTGCTTTTGGTCTTCTGTATTGAGAACAGTCATATTTGTGCCTTTCCGAGGAACGCCTGACATCTACCTGAGATGCAGTTAGCAAAGCTAACTAGAACTGAGCTGTCTCAACTACATGCCAAATGGAATCATGTGGAAGTGTAGTATTGCCTTTAGTGAGCACATACTTGGCAATTTTGCTTACTATCCCTCTTTTTTAAAATTTTTCTTTTAAACCTTTGATTCCTCCTTGCAAAACATCTTTACTGACATATACTGGTATCCTGTTTAGCTGCTCTAAGCCAGTTTTTGTAGAGTGCAGTACTTAGCAGCTGTCTCCAATAAGTTACTATCCATGACGAGTACTGCTCAATTCATTAGCAATTACAACCTTTGGGAAGCATCCTGAAATTGTCCCATGACTTGAAAAGATAAAAATATTCATTTTCTCAGCAGAATTTGCCAGGTCACTGTGCACTCCTTGTTCCATTTCAGCAACTGCAGGGACCAGAGCTACTCAAGAGTGTTCCTCTCCAGCTCATGCTGCCATTAAGCTCTTCAAGATTTCCTGCTGGCCATTAATTCTTACTCTCTGCAACACCACATGCAACCATTGCTCAATTTGTTACCCTGTGATTAGCCTCCTAAGAGTGACCAGATCCAAAAAAACTGACACAAATTATCTCCATTGCTTTTCAGTATCCCCAACTTTCTTTGCTCTCCATGCACACATTATTTAATAATTCTATTTGCCATACCCTTTTATCACTGGCAGTCTTTTTCATAGCTCTATTTATAACAAACTCCACAGCTATCTCCTTTAAAGTGAGATGTGGGGAAAAAACTTGGTTTGAGTGTCTCAAAATTATTTCATTCCTCTAACATCTTAATCTGACAAATACTTGGGTTATTTGTGCTCCACTTAATTTTATGAAAGTGGTGAAACATATTTTAAGTAGAAGGAATGTAATATATTAGAAACTAAAGCTTCAGTCTTTAAAGTTAGCATAACACACGAAACAAGTTTTAAAGCAGCAATGAAGCTGAGCAGCAGATTTTCACATTAAGGGAAGAAAACATGCCTCATGACTAAACACTTGCCCACTGTCAGGCATGACAGCACTTAGAGTAAATATAAAAAGCTTTAAAATTATATTTTGAATCAAGTGATAATGAAAATCTGAAGTCAGAAATGTTATCTGTAGAAAAAAGAAAGGCAAGCAGTTTGTTCTGCCAAGTAAGCACAAAAGTTTTAGTTTTAGCTGATAAACGAAACACTTGCTATTTGATAGCCGAGTAAAGCCAACAAGTACTTCCTGTCCCTCATGCCCGTTTCCACTGTTAAAAAACCAAATGCCAAGACAACTATTTTGACATGACAATTTCAAGAGGCTACGCAATGCTTCTATCACTTGGTTCAAGAAAGCTCCTGAATATGAATACAAACAAATCCTTTCAGTCATTATTTATAATTAGTCCAAATATTCGTAACAGCATCAAAAAGCTACTCGTAATTCCCCCAAATTATCAGGCAGTTTCATCTCTTTCAACCTAAATGCTTCCAAAAAAAAATATTTTAGGAAAACTCTTTACATTTTTTATTAAGTGCATGATGGAAAGAAGAAAAAAGACCCACAAAAGGATAACAGAATGTGCAGTGCTTCACCTATTATTCTCTTCTACAGCTTTCTCTGCTGCATTTCTCATCTCAAATGCTCTTTCATCTCTTACAACCAGTCCCATAGCAAAAGTCAACTCATGCACACTGCAAAGCCATTGTAATCCAGGAGTCTATTAATAAACTCCACTTCCTCTTTAATCTTCCCTTTCACCTCAGCCCAGCAGTTCACAGCAACACACGCTGGTGTTCTGGACTTTAAGATAAACATCCTTCAAAATTAACTGTATGATCCCTCTTTAATAGGCCTGAAGTACTAACAGTTTACTTGTGAATATGCCCAAGAACGGTCATGCCTTTCTGAGGATTCTGCAAAGAAACCATGCGTACTCTGAACAAGAAATATTTTAAACCAGGAAAACTAAATAACCATTTAAGAAGATATTAATAATAAGAAAAAAGCTAACATAATAAGAAACAAAGATAAATATTAAGGTATTTATCTTTAAATATATTATTAAACCCAGTAAGAAAACAGTTGTAAATTTGAAATTCCTAAAAACAAATACATACTGAATTCTCTTCCCACAGTGTCAGAGACTGAACAAAAAGAAATCCACCTAGGACTTCACTGTTGCCATCAGCTTTATTTTTGAAGGGACTTCAGCATATTGATAGTAAGCATCAATATAAATGACAAGGCTCCAGCCCTTGTAACACACAAACCATTTCTGGAGACAGATATACTTTGGTTCTTTAGTAGCCAACAGTTAGAGGTGCTTAATCCCAACCATGAGGAATATTATACTGGTATACAACATTATTATATCAGACATAAATAGCCATTTTAAGGATCTGCCCAAATGCTACAAATACTCTCCACCTTCCATACCTCTTGTAGCACAGCAGCTTAATAAAAGGCAATACAGTCCCTGTGCAACAACAAGCTGGCACATCAGCAACTCACATGCCCTGCCATTTAATTTCCTAGTAGGAACTAAAGGTAAAAAAATGCCTCAATTTACTTGTAAAAATCCCTTTTCTAGAAGAGCCGAACTATCTCATTAAAGAAAATGAGATATTGCAGAGACAGGTGGTTTTTTCCACTTACCCTGATTCCATCAGTCCCACCCAGTAGCATATCACACCACCAGATGGACAGAAAGAGAAACAGCTTAACAGCATGGACATTTTAGAAATTATGGAGGGGGAAAGGGTTAAGGAGAGAAGGATGTAGGGGAAGGAAAAAGGAAAGCCAAGAATGGCTGGAACAATAATTATCTACTGATTAACCAAATATTGTTAGTAATAAGCCATTGTTATCACATGCCCCCCCCCCCCCCCCCAAAAAAAAACCAAAACCAAAAACAAAAAAAAAACAAACCCCAAAAAAACCCCAAGAATTCTTCCCCAGGTAGATAGCAGGCACAGGCTGTAACTCCAGCCTAAACTATTACAAGGTAATGCATATCTGTAGCGGATCTGACATTGCAGTAATGTCAGATCAGGGGACGCTTTCTCTACCCTTTCCCTTTGAAAAAATATTACAGAACAACAAAAACAACAACAAAAAAACCCCAGATATATCCATGCTACACTATAACTCATCATGCATTCTATAAAAATGCTTCTTACTGCTATCCCACAACATTCAGTACTGTTGTTCCACAGAATATGAACTACTAAAACTCGCTGCATGACTTACTCTTTTTCATTTGTTTTTTCCTCGAACCTCGCCCTGTTCACACACACACATTTTCCTTCCTCATTTTTGAATAGTTATTACTTCTAACCCCCCTGTTTCTCCACACTAAGATAATTTCTTAGTTATTCCTTATGTCCTTGCATCTTGGTGTCTTCTCCTCTTGTGTCTACCTTGCTCTGACCCAACACTCTCCTATTTGTATCTCCACTCCAGTCACAAATTTTACAAATGGGGAACTCCTGACAGAAATATGTCCCAGGAGTCAGATGAAATGTTGCTGCTGCCCTCTGCTCTGGGGCTTCTTCAGACAACCACCGAGAGCAAACATGAGTTCTGCTGGCTATTCAACATCCTGCCTCAAGATAAACACCAAGATGCACTTGCATGCATAAGCGAGTATTACTTTGGAAATGATCACTGGGGATTTTCCATCCTCGGTACATTGATATCAGAATTGCTCTGAGACAAACTGCTACTGGTTGGGCTGGCAGCAGCTTTGTACTGTAATGCTTTCTATTTTCAATTAACAGGATTGGAGCATCCAAAGGCTGGTCAAAAAGATGACAGCAAAAATCACACAGAAAATTGAAACTTAGACCCTGCAAGTGATGCAGTTTCAAGACAGAACACTTGGACTTCATTCACCACCACTCTGGCTGTTGTCCTCTTTGACTCTTTCAAGCCATCTTATTAATGATTGGGCTGTTCTATTAATGAACCTTTCTGAGAAAGGAATAGGTACTGCAGTATACATTCCTGTGTCCAAGTATGACGACTTCAAGCAAACATGTTAATACAATAGCCGCAAAAAAATAATTTTGAAAGTGCTGTTACTTTCATGTCTTCTCTGGTTTCAGAGTAATCCTGCATGGCCACTGGCACGAATTACACTGCATCTCAGTTTATACAAGCCTGCACTGAGTTGCATCCTGTGTTTAGATTTCAGTGCATCCCCAACCCACCCTTCTGCTGGATGCAACGTTAGCTAACCGGGGCTCCTGCTAAGGAAACCTGAGGGCAGGCAGGAAAGGACTGGATATGCCCCCCTCTTCCCCCTGAATTTCACTCCTGATAGAAACCTGAACTTAAACCCAGAATATTATTTGCCCGTTTGTCTAAGGGGGCAGAGAGGTAGGAGCATTTCAAGAGACTAATGACTGTGACATAAATGAATACTGCTCTGGCCAGGCAGGGAACACCACATGACAGGGGGACAGAGCATTGCCCAGCAGGAGGGATTTGTAAGCGTATTCACCTGCACAGAGCAGTCCAGCAGATGAGCTCAATCAATGCTGCTTTATCCAGTTACAAACCGTGTTACAGTTTTCATTGACTTTGTGAAAAATAGTATTTTCTCCTCAGTCCTTCAGCAGAAGGAGTACACTACATTCATCACTGAGATTCCTTTCAGCAGGAGGGACAGGATAAATTTATTAAGACAGTATGGTGATATAATTATCAAAGTAGTAAACTCTATATGATAATTCAAGACCAGTCTTCAGAGCCAGAACTGTTACCGAAGAGAGAAGCTTTCTGTTGGGAAAACAAAAAAATGCATTTTGAATCTTCTTTTTCCTACTATGACATTTTCCAGTGATTCACTGTTAATGAAATTAATTGTAACAGTATAGTAAAGATAAATGTCCTTTATTTTGAGAAAAAGCAGAAATATGAAGACCAACAGAAAGAACTGAACGAATATATTTCAGATAGATCCTGTTCATAGACTTAGCCCTTACTGCCACACTAATAAAGACCCTGCTTGAAAACACGTTCTTACTCTGGCACGGCGACCTATTTCCATTCAATTCACTCAGGTCTGGCCATAATTTATAATTAACTGTATTAAAAGAAAATAAAACAGCTTTACAGATACAAAAGCTTCAAAGACTTCAAATCCCTATTGCAACAAAGGAATGTTAATAAATATGCCAAACACTAAAGCCACCACTCACTGCTATTTTTAATTAGAGAATTAACCACCTCATCTAAAGCAAGATGAGTATTAATTACCAAGATCAGGATAATTATGCAGACCTTGCAGAAAGTATCACCGCAGCTGGAAGACCAGTATCTTGTATGAAAGGGGGTGGGGGGAAAGGGGGGGGGGGGGGAAGGGGGGGGGGGGGCACCCAACCAACACAAAAAACCCCTTCACACATACAGAACAGTCTAAAGAAGGCGGCATCTGTGGCACATGAAGGAATTTGTAGGAGGACATAGAAAAAAAGGAATTATAAAGTATCATAAAAAAATCAATGTCTCTGGTAAGTCTACCTCAAGTATTTGAAAAGGATCAAAGAAGAAAAATTCATCCAATGGAAGTCGTAACGGATTTAGAGAGCCATGGGCATCCTGCACCAGAGCTTACTTCGGCACCTCATCTACAGCACCCAGGAAACCCTGCACACCCATGTAGACTCACACAAAGGATACAGGAAAACAATTCCCATGGGACAAGCCCCAGCAGCATCACCACCTTCTCCCTTATAAGCTGTTCCTTGAACACTGGAAAACAGTTACGAGAAAGCTAAAAATTAAATTCTGTTTTAATTTAATATTTATTGAAATTCAGAGCAGTGGTTCTCAATTCACACTTGACTTTGAAGGCTACTGCTTTTATTGCAGACCTAAGAAAGGGTCCAGGTGTCTGGAACAGGTCTACTTTATTCCCCGCCCCCCCCACCCCCCACCCCCAAGTACAGCAGCGAGCTAGCAAAGGAAACTGTTTTTACTCGAAAATCCTAATTCCAACATGGCTACAACAGTGCACTCAATATTTCCACCTGAGAAGTACAATAATTTGTTCTGGTTTGAGTTTTCAGTAGTTTTATTGTTTGCTTGCTTGTTTGTTGCAGTTGTTTTTTTTTAAACAAACTGACTTGGAACGACTGACTGGTGAATACAGCTGACCTAGCACAGATACCAGTTTTATTTCTCTTCTTCATGGTCTCTGATTTTTTTTCATTACTTCCTTTTATTCCTTGTTACACCATACTTCAAATGAGATCGTTAAGATTTCAAGAGGGCATCCCAGACACTGGTTTGAAAGTCACCTTTTGACTTTAGAAATGAGAACTTATAAATAGCATTATAATACTAGTGTGTATGTTTAGTTGGGCCAGCAGAAAACAGCAAGAAACAGCATGCAGAGGGTGCTTCTTCCCAGATGCCATATAAGCAAGAAGACAAATGTCAAAAAGATCATGAAATTTTGACATACTTTTCCCTTTCACATTGGAAACAGGCTGTGAGTGTAGCTGATTAAATATTTCTGAACAGTTTCTTGCACTGAAGTGCTTGTGAAAATGTTAAGAAATGGTAAGACTTACTGTAGTAATACTATTCAGTATATACTTAACAAGACAATGTCTTTAGGTGTCATATGTTGTTTTAAATAAAGTTTTCCTCTTGGTCTGGTCAAAAAAATTAGTGAACTCCCAACATAGTTAAAATACTGCTTGCTGCTGCAAGTTGTCCAACCGGAACTGGCTTAACCACCTACCCACGTCTACTCACAAGCTTAATAGCTGTGTCATGACACGCTGACATTACTAAAATTGGTGTGGTAGAGTTCATAACAAAAGCTGAACTGACATACACCAACCAGACCATAACAATTAACATCAAGCAGAAGGAGGAAAAAGGACAGGAACATTCATCAACACCTCCCTAGTTTAATAGAACCGTGGCAAGGTCTAATTCTTGTTTTCACAAATACACCTTCTTCAGTTTTGGTGAAGTTATTGTATTAGCTTTTATCTTGCAGGCCTTATAGCCAGACACTGACACTGCAGTTATCATGGTCTCAGACATGGCAATAAGCGAGTCCCATTGCAAGACTTTCTTACTGTTCCCCACTTAAACTTTCATTCTAGCCCTATTTAAAAGAAAAGAAAAAAACCCCCTCCAAACACAAAACCTCCACTCCACACAGCTGATATCTATTCTTATTTATTCTCAACAGGGCAGCACACAGAATAAATCAAAGGCTCATTTCTATAAAAATCCATCAGCCAGTTACTTAGAAGAACCAATTTCTAGGTTAGTAGTAGGTTACAATCTTGAATTAAACAAGACAAAATAAGCTGAGTAGGAGCAACATGCACTAGTTTCCCGATTATCTTCAAACGCCCAAGCTCCATACTGCTGTGGACCACGTTTTGATGGTATCTTTTGATGATATGGACCCAGCAACATTTATGAAATCTGGATCTCTTCCACCAATAAAGTGCTCCAAATGCCAACTCACACAAGTCTGAAAAGCCTCAAATTTTATTACAGGAAGGGTTCACACTCTGTATCTTACTGTGATATTTACATTTTCTATAAGGGGTTCCAAATAATGTTTATCAATATGGTGATAGGCACTTTATACATACATATATATATATATATATATAAAGTTTCCATGAAGTTAAATGAAAACAGAGAAGGCCACATGTAACAAAGGTGAACAAACATTTCAGATTTAAAAATTATTAGTCAGACCATAGCATTTCACCAATGCTCAGGTGAAAGATAAGCTCACAGCAGAGCTCAATAGCAAAACTAAAACTTTTATTTTAAAACCATGGTACATGAGCACATACTATTCCAATAACAGTGATTAACTCCTCAAACTTCCCTATTAAGAAAGGTCTAAACTAAATAATGTGCAAACAAGGCAGAACATGAAGCTTCACAAGGCTGATATAAAAAAAAAAAAAAAAAAAAAAAAAAAAGCAAGCTCATGACTTTAGGTAACATGATTTAAAATAAACACCACTATCAGAAGTTTTGGGATTTAACAAGATTTTAATGCTAGAAAAGTGAGTATTCATATTCTCAGATGTAATTTAAAATATTCCCCATATATTTTTCAGTGTACTTTAAACATCATGTATACATGAAAGTATTAAATTAACATGTGAGACTTGAAAGGTATTTGAATTAATCAACACAGGAGACTTGGTAAGTATTTGAATTAATTTCAAATCTAGTCATCACGTCTCCTAAAAGGGACCAGGTTTTCACTTGTCACACACACACAAACCACAGAAGTAGCAGAATTTGTCCTCAAAGCGACGTAGTTATGAAGCTGTAGTGTTTAACAGCAACATTGCCAGTAATTGTGAGTTCAAACCTCTGTGCCCTGCCTTGCATGGAGTGCTTTATAGACACTAACAGAAAATTGTACATTATCTTTAAAACTTACCCTGTGTTACAGGAATCCTATTTCTTCGAAACTGACAGGCCTAAGAAAATGACTTTGTCTTTAACATGGGGGGAAACGTTGCTCCTGAAAGTTGGTACCCAAGTTGCCATCCAGTTACTTAATTGATTACTACCTCTTGTATTTTTCATTAATAGTCGGATACATCATGAGTATCTAGATACACACCGTCCATATAGTAAGGTAACAACAAAACCAAAAACATAGGGACTCTGAAAATAGGACAAAAGAAAATAAAATTAAATTTTAAAGAGAAATGGAGTTGTACTGTAAGTTAAGACCTAGCACCAGCAGTCACTGACTTCTACAAACCCTGTTCCATTTTCCTATCCATGAAAGAAAGAACCCATATCACCATCACTCAGGGGTGGTAAGTGAACCGAGATACTCAATTTAATACTACCAAAAATACAATAATTTCATTGTATTTGGAAAATATGCACTGAAAATAATGTATGTTTTTCAAGGGAACATTACTTTTTCCCCTTCTACTTGAAGTACCGCCTTGACGCCAATCAGGTAATCTAAAATAATTTCCCACTCCACAGCAGAGTGGAGTAATGCAGAGATAGGAGCCATGTGACTTGTTCACTTGTACATAACTGTGAAGTCAAATGGCCAGTCCCTCTATATCACACAGCATTTCCCTGATGTTTTTCCTTCTGAACCATGAATTTAAAACAATAAACTTCAAGGACAACTTCCCCTTACCTAGGGTTAAAACCAGGCGTATGACCGCACACTAAGACGCATGACCTTGAACACAGTCTAGGCAGTTCTCAGCACTTTCAGACATGTGATAACTCACCTGCATCCAAACATCACCTGGAGATGTTTGTTTGGGTCACCAAAAATCTTGAGCATCAATTTTTGTTTGCATTAATGCAGACATAACCTGAAGAGACTATATTACAATTCAGCAAGTAAACAAAGGGCTATCTTAAAATATCTAAGCATAACTGATCAGTGCACATTGGGGCTACAACTCTTCAGCGCAAAGCGATTCAAGTGTAAAAGAACTTACTGAACTGAGGTCACTGATGAACGAAGTCACACCCTGCTGCAGTACTAACAGCATGCTTCTGTAAGTCAGCATTTCTTTCATGGAAGAAAATAAACCGAGCAACAACAGATTCCACAATTTGTGGGAAGAAATTTAATTTAAACTTTTAGCATTTCATGTCTCTGATTTTCTAGTTGCAATTTTTTATGTTTCTCTGTACAGATACAATTTTCTTCTCCATTAAACTGGGCCAAGCCCTTCCTCTACAGGCATTACAATAATGAAAACATATATTCAACTAACGTCAAATTCTGGAGGTTTGGTTGGGTTTTTTTAAGTTACCCGATCAAAGGCAGAAACATGATTTTTTTCCAAACCAATTAACAAATTCACATTTCCCAAAGCAGCCTCTGACATGAACGGCCATGCTTGGCAAATTACAGGCCTGACTTTTAGGAGTAAAAGTATACATGTTTTTAAATTTCAGTGCCCTTATAATCACATACTAGTTTTCCAGCAAATCTGCAGTGCTTTAAGATGGCAAAATTAGAAACTCAATAAAAGACAAATTTCAATCAATGCAAAATGTTTTGGCTCCCATTTCCTCTAATTGTGGAGTTTGAATTTTCACATATCACCAGAAAATTTTGCCCAGGAGTTTGTCACTACTGGCTACGAAGCCAAATTTAACAAGATTTTGCCAGAAAGGGATGCTGAAATACTGCAACCAGATATTTTATTGCAACTTGCTCATTCATTGAATTGAAAACATTTTGCTGAGGCATTTCCAATGCCATTTTTTTTCTAAAATTATGTGAGATAGGCTCCCAATGGAAACCTCAGAGGAGCTCAACTTTTATGAAAAGTTACCACAGGTTTAAAAGGCAGCTAACTTTCAAAAATCTTTCAGAATACAGATTTACTGTTCTCCATTCAGTTCCTTTATTAAAAATACGTGTGTCAAGGAAGTGTGGATGGGAAGGTGGAAGGGTGTCCTGGTTTCAGCTGGGGTAGAGTTAATGTTCTTCTTAGTAGCTGGTGCAGTGCTATGTTTTGGATTTGGTATCAGAACAATGTTGACAGCACACGGATGGTTTTGGTTGTTGCTGGGTCACGTTTATACTAAGGCAAGGATCTTCAGATTCTCTGCCTGCCAGCGAGAGGCTGGAGGGGCAGAAGAAACTGGGAGGGGACACAGCCAGGACAGCTGACCCAAACTAGCCAAAGGGATATTCCATACCATGTGACATCATGCTGCGTATACATGCTGGGGGAAGAAGAGGGAAGAGAGGGATGTTCAGAGTGATGGCATTTGTCTTTCCACAAGTGTGGATGGAACCCTGCTTTCCTGAACACCTGCCTGCCAAGGGAACGTAGCGAATGAATTCCTTGTTTTTCTTTGCTTGCATGCATGGCTTTTGTTTTACCTATTAAACTGTCTTTGTCTCAACCCATGAGTTTTCTAACTTTAACATTTCCAATCCTCTCCCCATCCCACTGTGTGTGTGGGGGGGGGGTGGGGGGTGGGGTGGTGGTGAGTGAGCAGCTTCACAGTGCTTAGTCACCAGGCAGTGTTAAACCACGAAAAGGGGAGAAAGCGAAGGAGCTATAAAAGCCGTATGTGTTAGAGGGGTGATGGATGAAGCTGGGGAAATCTGAATGCACCATTCATTTCCATGCACTTCAAGAACTGTTCTAGAGCTGATTCTAGAGATCTTAACATGACATAAGGAATACCCAGCTACAATGTTTTTTCAGAGATACGATTACCCTTCTACAGAGCTAAGAAAGAATTAAACTGCTTTATCTTTCAAGATGAAACACTGAGTCTTGCACAAATGCTAGTCACTGAAGGTACTATAGGTTGGTTGGAGTTTTCTTTGTTATCTTTATTCCCCTTCCCCCCCCTCCCCCCCCAAAGCACATTGGGATTGCTCTGTATCTCTTTGATACTTCTAATACATGATACTGAACACAGCTGTCAGACTTCACAGGCTGCTTAACTTTCAATAGTAATGCTACTACCACAAAACAAATTACACCTTCAATTGCAATAAGAATTACCTGTGAAGACAGTTCTTAAAGCAATGAATGTTACCTTAAAACCTATTTTCCATAAGACCCTTATCCTCCTGGTCACACCCATGTGGCTAGAAAATATGTAGATCCCTGTAAAAGACACTGGAGCAATGGCATCCACAGAAAATTTTTGAGGAATGAAGGCCTATATAAACAGAGCTTTCTCCCACATTGCAGGCAACTAAGAGATCCTGTTTATTATAAAACTTCACTAGCTCCTCACCAATGATGAAATCTTGTTTATATAGCTCCGAGTTGCCTACATTGTTACACATTTTCTATTTGATGAGAATTAGAAGGATATTTTTTCTTTTTCCAGAAGGCACACGAGATAAACTTTAAACTCATACCCAGTTTCAAAGGAAAAATATTTGTCCTACACAAAACCTCCATTCAGAGTCCCTGTTTTTACTACTGTAAGAAAAATAGCTGTGCCCTGGATAGTTTGTTCATGTATGCCAATAAAAGCACATTGGATTAGAGCCAGCACTTCTAGCAAGCACCCAAAAACTTCTGAAATCCTATGAAAAGTAGAACTCTTTTCTCTGCCTATCCCTTTTATATTTCCCATTTGCAGTACCTATTACTTGTTTCCATTACATTTGTCTTTATATTACTGTAAGAAAAAGAGGAAAATAAGACTAAAGAATAGAAGCAAAGCTTTAAAAAAAAGCTCTTTTATGAAAAAAAAAAAGCTTTCAGCTATCTTTATACAAAGTTTTAAATGTTAAGCATATGCCCTTTCGAACTCTGCTCTAATTAAAAATGATAAAACAGACTAAAATATATTCATGTTTTAGAGATATAAAGAACTAAAACCATACTGACATAAATACTTAGGTGCCTATGCTTTCATGTAGGAGTCTTATCACAATGCTTGCTGCTTAATCTAGGGCAGCTCTGTGGCACAGCCAGGGTATAAAAGAACCTGGAGAAAATTCTTGGGAATTTATTCAGATCATAGCAGGATTTACTGTGCAAATGTGCTTCCCCAAAACTCAATGTTTTTCTAAACAGTGTCCCAGACAATCCCAGAAAATGGGGCTACAAGAGAACGAAGTCATCATCCATCCTTAAGGCAGGAGCAACTGTGCCAAGGTACGTCCCATATGGTAGTACTTCCCAACCCCTTCCTTGGGCCACTGGTGAGAGAGGACAAAAACCAACCCTGGGGAAACCCAGGGTCTCATTGGCCTTACTCTAAAAAAGTTTTTCTCAATAAATAATCTAAAGCCTTGTTGCAATTTAAACATGCTTGATAGTGCTTCTATCCACAGCATACCCAAGAAATACATTAGGTTCTTAATTTTAGAAAAGGGGAAAAAGGTAACAACGACATGCATCCAATCAGTGTTAAAATGGGCTTATAAAAATATCCTGTTCCTCAGTCTTGTTTGATCAAGAATAGATGGGTTACTGCTACATCCTCTCTCTTTTATAACTCATCACTCATATCAACACTAGAATAGGCCTACAAGGATGTCATCTCATATGTTTTTCCAGCTAAGGAATCCAAAGCAAGCAGACATCAACCTCTATTTTCCCACAGGAGCCCAGAAGGCAAATTTCAGGGGGAACAATATTACAGTTACTTCATCTATATATTATCTTTCATTATCTCAGTGTTTTTCTAAACCATATCCCCTTGTTTCTTGAACTTTGTATAACCTCTTCTCTTTCCTCATATTGTTTAATTCAGCCTTATGCTTTTCTCCTCATTTTCCTTTTGTCATGCACATGTACAGCAAACTTTCTGAAATCAAGTAATTCAAGAAAAAACAATCCAACTGCAGTCTCCGAAATAGTTCCTAATGTTATCCAAAGCGTTTAAGACGGGGACTCAGTTTGCCATCCACACTGTGATTTGTCCTTCATCTCCTATGTGATTGAGCTGGATGACCATTGAGATAATTAACACTGACAGCTGTAAATACCGTCTTTCCCAATGGAGGTAGCAAAGGCATTAAAGGTAGGGGGTTTTGTGAATGGATGTGGTAATTTGTGTTTCCCCAGGTATTGCATTAAGCTTTCTGAAAACTCACAATCATTCACAGATAGATTTAGGTGAAATGGCAGAAGCAATTACTGCTCTAATTGCCTATGCCCTCTTTCTGTCTTCACAAGGATGCAAAAACATGACATAAAACTTGCAACTTCTCTCTGGGAGAGAGAGTTTGAAGTCCATCTCAGAAGAGTGAGCTGCAACTTGCAGCAGTTGAGGTTATGGCCCAAATGAGTTTTGGCACAGGGATAAGGCAGTTTACCGGGACAGCAGGAAAGCTGTCAGATGCCTCAACTTTCTCCATCCACCAACAGCTTAGACAGTCCCCAGGCTACCCAAACGTGGGTCATATTCTATAAATTTTCACCACAAACCAAGGAGGTAGCTCTTAAGAAAATCCCTACTCCAAACTAGTACCATGCAAAAAGCTGCTGAACAAGGGCTTGCTCTCATGTTCCTCAGACTCTTTCTTACAGTCTAAGAAACAGACCTAAAAGTCTTTTTAAGTCTTCTGTTCTCTCCAGACTTGCCCTTACCCCAACACCAGCTATTCATACGGTAGTTCATCAACATGCTAACCCAATTTTATTGCAAAAAGAGGCCACATCTCTTGGGAAATCTCCAGAGAGCACGGTCAGCAGTGCAGAGGGTTCTGCAGAGGTGCCGTGTCTGCTGGTGGTACAGCCTGCAGCTGCGCCTGCTTTGCCAGCCAGCAGCACAGCTACGGTGCCTGGCATTACTGAATCCCCTCCGGCCTGGCCCGAAACACTATGATTTGTGCCATTTCCACAAGCAACTCAGACAGATGCAGCCTATTGCTGGAGTGAGATGAGCCTCCCTTGTCCATGTTCTGATGACTTTGTCTACAGCAAAATGGCCCCAGGGCTTCAGCTGCTCAGGCGCAGCAAGGACTTGGGTGAGGGCAGACACTGGGTCATGTCTCAAGCCGGTATTTCAGCAGCAACCTGCTTGGTATTGCACTCAGCATGCTGTTCAGCCCTACGAAACTCCTTTTTGTAAATACCCAAGTAACAGCTGGTGACGGTCTGTAAGAACCTCTCCCAAGGCAGAGCTCCCCATCACTCAGCACCACACTTCTTTTCCCCTGACCTCCCTTCACTATGGCTGCAAGACCCAGGCCCCCAGGGAGCCACCCAGTGTGGGCCTGGCTCCACATCCCACTGAGCCACCTTCTCCAAAAACGACCCTGCAGGTCACCCAGCCTGGGGATGTCATGGCTGTTTCCCTCACCAGCTGCGCAGGAGGAGTGGTGGGAGCAAAGCCGCGAGTTGGGGCATTGCACTGCAGGCAGGAATGGAGAGGTCACCAGTTTGTTGCCTGTGCATGACAAGGCCAATACTCCTAGCCAAAGGTGTCAGCACAACTGAGAACTATCCAAGCTGGCCAGGCCAACTACCTTCATGCCCTTTCTCAAAGGGGAAACAGCATGGCTGAAGTCCAGAAAGTGACATTTAGGCAAAATACATATTCAAAAAAAATTGCTTCCTTTGCCATTATTCAGCTTTATGACTCAGTTCTTCTGAGCATATGTACATCTCAGCCAGTACCATCCTCACAGGTAATGTTAATGGGAGATACACACCCCCATTTTCTCTAAATGAAGTTCAAAAAACTGAGTAAGATCACTACTCTAATCAGACTGCAGAGTTCAAGGATTAAAAAAAAATAGAAATGGGGAAGGCCATTGGATTCAGCCCTTTTCCTGCTACAAGACCACCCTCCTGGGCACAAACTTTCCAGTTTTACTGTTGGAGCAGCACCTGACAATCTTACACCCAAAGTAAAAAAAAAAAACCAACAACAAACCAACAAAAAAAAAAAAACACGGGTAAGACGTGAGAGTCCTTCTGCCAGCAGAAACGTACTGCTGAGAACACAACCATGCTGCCCTTCCCCTCCTGCCCATGCACCCCTGCCATCTTGCACAGTGCTCCTGTCACCCCAGAGTTCCCCTTGTACCTGAGAAGGGGCTCTCTGTTTGGATTCTCACACCTGGCTAAAGGAAAGGCACACTGTTTCTGCTGACAGCCTTGAGACTCGCTAAGTCCCATGCTCATTTGGAGAAAATCCCGAAAACTTGTTATCCAGGGATGGGGAGAAAGCTCATACTCTTTCAGGCTCAAATAAGAGTACTTGTGGCCAACAGTCTCAAACCCCCTTACCGTTTCTGAAAGGCCAAGCCCTGCTGCCCCCATCTTCCTTGCCACCTTTTCCTAGTGAGGAGCATGTATAGCTTGGTTTAGAAAAAGACCCCAGAATATTTGTATGCTTCTGCAAGGAGCATATTAAGAAATCACATGTTTTGGGGAGGGAGAGGATCCATTATTCTACTAACAGGGAAATCCCAGCAGATGTCCTAACATTTTTCCTGCTGCCCAGAGCAATTGGTGAGCACCAGGGGCTCCTGTGTAGTTCAGTCCTGCCAAGTTTTAGTATTGCTTAGCAGATGGCTACTTCTCACCATGCACAGGGCTTTCCCCTCCCTGGCTCTGAACAGTTTCACATCAGCTTGAAGCAGAAGCACCAGTTTGCCAGGCTTCACAACCAGCTCCTTTCACACCTGCACCATCAACAGCATGGCCCCACTCTCTTGCTCAGACTTGGTGCAATCTGGAAGCTCAAGAGATGCTAAACATCCACTTTCCTTTTAATCATGAGCAGAAGCAACACTGCAGCCCTAACACTGGCAATCAGACAGCTCTGGCACGTGACAAGAAGGACAAAGTGCTCTGGTAACAAAACCAGCAGCAGCGATGGCTGTCCTTCAAAATTTCAGGCACACATTGCACAGCATCCTCATTCCCAGTAATGAAGTCTAACACACTGAACTGTGGCAGATGACGCTTGCAAGTCTTTAAGCATGGTAAATTTTGCTTAGTACATAAGATAGTAAGGCTGCTCCAACCAGGGAGCAGATGATACTCTCTTGGACTTGTTCTAGAAATGGAAATATGTAAAATGTGATGTAATTTGCACTTCCCTAATATTAGGCTGTTCTTATCTAATGTTCCTCTCCTCCTCATGTTTTAGTGCACTCCAAGGGGATATTATCCAAGAGGATAATATACATGATGCAGAAAACTAGCCACATGCAACATAAAAACTAATGCCAAACTGACCACAAATGCTTTTCCAGAGCTGATTTCTAAAACTGTCCAAGTGGAGGCAAGGAGCGGAAGAAATCTCTCACTCCTGACTCATGCTGTTGGCCTGAACATGAGATGGTTTGTTACTCAGAAATGGCATTTGGGCACCCCCCATCCACACGAGTTGAATGCTGCAGAGGAGGGAAGAAGCGTCCACAGCTCCAGATTTGTAGAAGAAAAAAGACTGGACAAAACTTGAGGAATTTGGGATACATTTCAAGCCACAAAGGAAACTGTAAGCAGCATAATATTTTTTGTGTGTGTGTGTGTATTTTTGAATTACCTAGAGAGAATAATACATTTTGCCTACTGTCCAAATCCCACACAGCTGGAGTCAGCTGTGTTGCTCTCTCCCAAGCTTACAAATAAGGCTGGGAGAAAACCTTGCTTCTACTTTATTTTTCATTCTGTTTTTTTAATCCCTTTTAAATTCTAATCCCCATCTTGTTGCACGCAGAAAACTGACACTTGAGCAGTGATTGCTAATTTAAGAAATATTCAGATGAACAGTTCAATATTTCAATTACAAAAGCAGAAAAAATAAATCCATGGGATTTGCAAAAATTACAGAACCCTGTGAGAAAACAGAGATGACTTTTAAGAATTATTTAGAAGCGGGACGCAAGGGATAAAGTCATGACAGTGTACTAAGTATGAGACTGCCTGGACACTAAAATAGTTATTCAGCGGAGGTAATTGCTACAAGTCAACTAAGAGATAATCTGATAGCATGAATTAGAAGTGAAAGAAAACTATAAAAGCAAAAGAGCATCATGAAATGGAAGGTAGCCTCTCTCCAAATGAAAGCTACAGTTTTCAATTTTTTTCCTTTCCAAAGAGTTTTAGGGGAAGGGGGTGAAGGAACCATAGAGCAGTCAATTGCCCAGCTTCCATTAGTCCCCTTTAAATACTGATTTTGAAAAAGATTTTAATTTCATGACAATCAAGGTACTCACATGCACCAAGATGATCCTCAGAAAAAAAACTTGGTATGAGTAATATTTGTGTGTGCAGTAGTACAGTCAGCTGGACATTTTTATCATCTTTAACCCTCACTTCCAAATGCCCCAGTAAATAATTTATTTCACCACAATATGCTCCCAGGATTAAATCTCATACTGTGTAATTTGAGCATTGCTGTTCACAGATCAGTCGGCTCAGAATGCCCCAAATAGTAGCCTTGTCCAATTAAAAAACCTAAACCAGGAGAAATGATTGGCATTCTTTGAATCCTTCAAACTTAAAAAAAAACCAACAAAAACACACACCCAAAATAAACCCCAAGTTTTAGAAAGGATATTTAATCTTCTCGGAAATTTACAATCCTCCACTTCATCAGCTATCTAGGAAAATTGCATCCTCCCATGTTTCCTCCGCACCCTCTTTTCTTTGGATACAAAGCAAAAAATATCTCAGTTGCAAATACCAGATTGGTCAAGAATAAAACTCAGATGCTGAAACTTTATAGTTTTGATAGATTTTCAGAATAAAATAGGGAATCAGTGAACTTGAGAGCCTGCTCCTGTTTTAAATTGCTAGGCCAAGTTGGAACTAACACATGGCTCTTCTGCAGTTATATCAGCTTTTATTTTTTTGACTGTCCACAGTGGTTACTGTATTGCGTACATAGAAAAGGTGTGCATAGCATTTAATTTTTATTTGTTTTGACCACCTCACATAACTACAGTCTCTGGGAAAGGTATTAGTTAAGCATTAACTATTATAAGATTACAGCTAGAAACAGCCTGGGTTAAGTGAGGGTTCCACAGAGGCAAAGCTTAATTATTTACTGTTTAGTTCCTGACAGTCTAGGTCCTAAGGTCATTTATTACCAAGAATGAATATAAATCACTGGTTCCTATTTTTGTAGTGCAATCACCAGCACTCAATGGGAGCTATAAGGTGATTAGGAGGAGATATCCACTTTTAAATAACAGCATGGGACAGATTTTATAAGAGAGAAAAACAACAGATAAATGTATCTGCTTAAAAAAGGGAGATATGTTCCAAAACAAGAACAATTGACATAAATTGTCAGCACCTTTATTGAGTCTTCAAACAAGAGAAGTTATTCAGAAGATACCAGCAGCTCTCCTAGAGAACTGTGAAAGCAAAAGCTCTCCAGAGCAGCAGGAGCTGATACTCCAAACCATGCTGGGGAAGCCAGAGCCACTTTGCTAACCCCTGTGCCCAAAGAAGATGCCACGCGCTGGCATCGGAAAGCCTGCCAACACTGCACAGATCGCATCGCCACTCGGATGACGCTGGCTATGAACCCATGTATCCAACCCCAGCTATGAAGCTGTCCGCTGCAGGATCTTCTCCCAAAGTGCCAGCACGGATGCTTTTTGCTGGCACAGTTACCAGGGAGATGCTGGTAAACTACTGAGGCAGGAGCAGCATGGGCAGCAGGCACGGGCTCCCTCCTCTGCACAGGCGTGTGCTGGGGAGGAACAGGAAAAGCACACACCCCACGGATCAAGCAAATACAAAGGCTTCAAAAATACACCTGGGAACAGGCACAGCAATATTACCTGGTGTCAGCTTTTAAAAACAACAAAACAATCCCTAGGACTAGCAGCTATCTTGGCTGCAGCTGGAGGGTGCATCCAGCAGTGCAGAAGGACCTACAAGCCACAATCCCTCAGTGACAAGGGAATCTGAAACTGGTGGTTATAGTTTATGGCTTGGACTAGATGTCATTCCAGGTACCTTTGTATCTTTATTGCAGCAACCATCGTGACCCTAAAGGTTTCTACCACTCCACATAGGTAGGAACAGGTTATTTCTCCCTACTTTGTTGTGGTCAGCAAAAAAAAAAAAAAAAAAGAAAAAGAAAAAAGATAATTATGAGAACAACGATGAACATAGTACTATTTAAGGCATAGTTCAGGGCAGTATCTGGACTCTTCATGGCATTGCTTACATGAACAGCCCACATAACTGGGGCCAGCACCCTTACAAGCTCCACAGGGTCACGGTGGCTTGGATAACTTGCAAAGAGAATCTAGAAAAAAATCCAGGTGATTTGGGGTGAGGGCTGTGTGCATAAATTTGGTAATAGAGTTATTAATCATACAAGCCAAAAAAAGCATAATTTCCAGTACCTGCCTTCTGAAAAATAAAAGAAGTCCCAAGTAACTAAGATTGAATATCACAAGGTACAAAACATGCTTTAAGCCCTGTGTTGATTTGACTTCCAAGCAGGTATGTGTACCATTTCACATTTGTATTTATTGTTCACATTCCAAAAGCATACAATTCTTCTTCTACTTCAAGGAAAAAAAGGTTATGTTATGCGCTAGTAATTAATGTACAGTGGACCACAAATTGCCATTTTTAAACAAACATATTAGGAGTGTAGCCAAGCAATAGTGTTTATACTTTGTGATAATAGCAGTAGCAAAACAAATGCTTGGTTATACAAGGAATCAAAGTTTGATGATTCAGCAACATAACAAGTCAACTGCAAGATGAATATACACAAATGTATTCACTAAGACAATATATTATCATAGAAAGTTTTATTCTAGTGAATAAGTGTGATCACCCTGTTGTTACAGAGTTGTTTTTAAATGGGTATAAAGGAATACAAGTATGTTAATCACCTCTCAGGGATGACAAAAAGCTACCAGTTAATCCTTTTTTAATACCCCTATTCCCCTGCCACACACATACTACTTACCTGTGTAGCCTTAGTAGTTAACATTTTCTGGTTAGCTCTCTTTTAAGGAGAGTTAAGAATAAGAATTTTAAACAAAATGCGTAACAAACATATACACAGACCTTTATTTTATGAGTTATCCGTTAGATAGTGGCTTATCAAGACCCTTTGAATACCAGCCTATGCAAACATCCCGAGTTGCAAACGAGAGATATGTGCTTAACGCCCCTCTATCTTTTAGTCTATGAATCACCTATTGTTTCCCAATACTGTGCTATGCTCACCAGCTCTTTTGGCTGATGAATCTACTCCTTAACTGTACTATGTTTAAATAACGGTATAAATTGCAGAATAATTTAGGTTGGGAGAGATCTCTGGAGGTCATCTAGTCCCAACTTACTGATGCTAACAAGGCTAACTTTGAAGTTAGACTGAGATATGGTCTATGAATTGTGTACAATAACCACAATGACTCCTCAGAAATTCAGCAAGTGATCGACCAATAGCCCCTGACCACAAGTGAAAAACTCTCCCCAATTTGTCCTATGCTTATGTCCTGGTACATCTGAATGAGATCAAGAACAGAAGTAAAGTCTTGGCAAAAGCACAGCTGCTGACCTTTGACTCAAATGCAGTTCAACAGCATTTTAGGAAATCTGGTGTGGTGACAACTAGGCTGAGGCAGCATAGCAAGGACAGATAGCTGCAGGAATCCCTAGGAGGAAGGTAGACAGCCCAGTGGGGGGAAGACTGTGGGTGGAAGTCAACAGAGTGTTTTTCTGGAGGACAGCAGCACAGCTCACTTGGCTAACACATGGAGAGGTTCCTGCAAACCCATTTAGTATGGCTTGCATGGTCCCTGGTGACCCAAAAATCCCGCTTCATGAAGACATCTGTATTTGCAACAGCCTTGCTGCAGCTGTTTATACATTCCCCTTAACTGAGGCCTCAGTATGGGGCTGCAGGGAGGAGAGTGAGTGAGTTACAACAAGCTCCATTCTCTAGCGCAGAGCAGAGAATGAACATTTACTATCCAGCACAGAAAATTTGTCAAGCTGTAAATTTGGTATCATTGTCTGGTATTAGCATAATTCATCTAAATATACACACATATAAATATTTAAATAAGAATTGTAGCACCACAATGTGCCCCGATATGTTTGGCTTTGCCTCTTTGGACTTAACATATACACTGAGGCTACAACAAGATGCTATGCCAAGTGCAACAGGCTGTACATTCTCTAATGGTTCAACCATCCTGCGCTACAGTTTGTCATGATTCCCACATGCAGACACAAACCCTCTTAAGCTAACAAAGTTAAAAACGGTCACTCAGGATAGTGTTGAAAGCAGTCTGCGTTACAAGGTGTGTCCAAAAGATAGGAACAAATTTTGCTGTTCACACTTCAATCATACTGGAAAATTGAGTAACTGCTTCTCCATCAGCAACAATGTTGTTAACATTTCATACTTTAAACAAATCACAGTGCTTAAAATGACCCACTACTTAAAATCCCTCGTGGTTGTAGCAGTTCCTGGCAAACTGAAAACAATTTTCCTTCCACACTTCCTCTCTGTAGTACAGCTGAATGACCTTGGTGGTGGGAGAAGGTCAGTGCAGATGAGAAAACAGTCTTCAAAACACTGATTCACCATTTGATTTTAAGTACTAAATTCACATTTTGGAAACAAAGCCAACTTAAAAACATTTAAGTCTTGTGACTTAAAAGACAACACAGGAGTTTCAAGAACAAGTATTTGAGTGTCCCCCAACAATGCTCTCTGAAGCAATAGTATGAACAATTTCAAAAACAAACTACTAAAAAAAACAAACCCAAAACCACCAAAACAAACAAAAAAACCCTAAACAAACACAAAAAAAACCAAAACAAAACCCAACCAACACACAAAAAGAAAGGGATAGGTGGGCTTGCTTCTAACTTCACATACCCCGCTTTGCCCTGTACATTGCAAACTGACATAAGTCACTTCAGTCTTCAGCAGTTCACTTTGAAGATTTCGTTTATTTGTATTTTTGCTCTTTCCCAGCCTCTTACGGTTTCCCATCCTCCATGAACAAGCAAACACTGTCAATAGTTCAGAAGTGGGTTCAGACAGCTTCTCAATACCCTAGAGTGGTGACTTCCAAACTTTTGGATAGTCAGATCTCACCATCTATTTTTACAGGCAAGCATCTTTACCTTTGTATTGATTGCTTTACCTTTAAAAGAAATACTCTCAAATTAATATTAAGACAAAATTTACTGTGCGCCACATGTGCCCTCTAGTCTCAGGGTCTGTATAAAGCCAAGACAAGAAGCTGATCCAGGAGCCGCAGAGTACACGCTAAAATAACTTAAAGGAACAGTTGCCCTAGAGACAGCAAGCCCAGCGCTCAGTGTGGCTGCAGCAGCCTCCCTGGAACCTCTGCATCAACCCATGCCCAGCTCAGCTCACCTAATTATTCTTGAACCTATTTCACCCTCTCTCTGCCCCCACAACTACCCTCATACTAAAACATCTCATATTTAAAAACCACCAGCAATAATTCTTTTCAATAACTGACATCAAATCCAAAACCTCTTACAGCACCCAGACAAAATAATACTCTAATATAATTAATTCCCTCTGTTTCCTCTTTCCCTCATAACTCATTGCTCATTTACAGCTAAGTTGCATCTTCTCATGAGCTTGCTTATAGTACCAGCATTCCTGTAGTTCTGGCCACAGACCAAATGATAAAAATAAAGCCAAGAGGATTTACAAGATAAATAGCAAAGCTATGAATAAATGAAGTATCTGAAAACCCTGTACCAGTCTTCTACTACACTCTAGCACTTCACTTCCATGCAGGCTGATGGTATTTTACCACAGGTGTTTTACCAATAGCTCTAGGGTGGCATACAGGTGACTGACTTTGAATGTATTTGATAAATATTTAAATAATAGAGAAAATAAAGTAAGTAACTTCTAAAAGCAGGTCTGAAGCACTTTTTCTGAATGCTGTTTCTCCTCAGTGGATTTATACTTTTCTTCTGCAGGAGTACTAATCTCCCAAACAAATAAAATAAATGCTCTGAGAGTAAAGGCAGCAGTTCTGGTCTGATAAATAACAACATAAAAACAGCACCTTTGCACTCAGCAGTCCTGCCTCCAGTGTGCAGTCAGGAGTGATTGCTGCTGACTAGTGAGATAAATAAGGTTCTACTACTTTCATGCTTGTTTGAAACAGGATATCAGTGTTATTGTTGTGCAGCAAACTGAATACTATTATCTTCTATATAAAGCTAAGTTCTTCATTAATTTTCAATTACATATCTGGACAGTTCTTGCTGCACCACTCGATAACAGGTAACGGGATACAGAGACAATGTCCGAGCATGCTTTGCTCTGCGCAAACTTTATAATGTGAAAACGCTTAGGAAGGGAGATCAGTCTACGAGATTGGGAAATGTTTAATCCAGAGCCAAATAGAAATTCCAGCCTTGTAAACCTACTTTTAAACAATCACTTGCCAGATTCAAGGGCTGCAGTTTTTCTTTGTAAAATGCTACAGATGCAAGTTATCATAAAGGGGAGAAAACCAGAGGAAACCATCAGTAAGAAAACACATTGGAATAGAAGATTTAACAAGCGGTTTTCAATGACGAAGTTCAGTATCACATGTGTAGGCTGAAGATGTAGCACATAGAATAAAATACAACATACACATATTACACATAAATACCAGCTCATCATTTCAGTGAAGAATACAGACCAGAAAAAACTATTTTAATTCATGATACTACCAGAATACTAATAAATTTTATTGTACAGGACTGGGTCTTAAGTGATTGAAAAGAAACGGGCCATGCATGTTCTCAATGTTCAAACTGGCAAGCTACTACTTTTTGGAAACCATTAGAAAACATTAGGAGGGAAAACATATGCTTGAATGTGAGGCTTTAAAATATTTTCGAGTATATTCTGACACTACTTGAAATAAATACCTAGTAACGGTGCCTGCTCTTTGGAACCTCAAAGTTGAGGAGATAAGGAGCCTCTGAAAGAAGAAACAGATAGGAAAACAAGACGTTTCTAGAGCCACCCAGGACTCCCAGACATCACCATTATTTTCTTACCTTTATCTGACTTGAAGCTCCTGAAAGCCAACTATTTTTCTTAAATCAAATACAGCATACAACATATTTACATCTGGAAGTGCCTGCATCTTCCTTAACATCCCAGTAAAAGGTCAGTGTTGCTATTGTGTGTCACACCCCCATTTTTTTCAGAAAGTCCACCCAAAAATAATTATATCAAGCCTGAAATTTCTTATGAAGAAGTCAAGCAGTATTTTCCTCTTTTAGCTAAGAAGTTCTGCCATACTAGTTTTTGGCAGTATTCCATATTCCAGTGTTTTTTCCATATTCTTTTCCTTTAGAAAAACCCAAACCTCAGTGTAGGAGTAGAGACTTCAATAAACTGTTCATCTTAATGAACAGACACAGACTGGATTAGTAAGTGAACCCTCTTCTGAGAAAGCATTACTAAAACCACTGAATTTGTGCCAGTAACAATGTACATGCTTGTGATAAGTCGAATCCATTTCATTTCGTGCCACCAAAGAACAAGTCAAAAACTTAGGGCAGATAACAGAAACTGATCCACTGATAGTTTCATGTTGTAACTGATAGAGCTTTCCATTCCTTCCACATTTCAGATTTAAGAGGGTGGCTCTTAAGTGGTGGTAAAACCAAAATATTTTCTTTAATTGAAAGAGTCTTAAAATGGTGCCAAAGAAGATTAGAGGAACTTGATCTCTTTTTGCTTGCATCTTTAGGTCAAACACTTTAAATAGAGGTTTTGGCACCTAATAAAAAAAAACAAAACAAAAACCACCTAAATCAACTTCTCTCAAATTCATGGCTTTTTATGACTCATGCTGCCAAGCCTTTTAGTTATGCCAAGCTTCTGCAAGAATTAAATGCTGTTCAAATTAGCCTGGCATAAAAGGCTGTGTCCTTATCAGATGAACATGAGCACAGCTATCAGTTCAGTAGCTCCACAGCCATTGTGCCCTGAGGCTCATCATAGCTATCTCTGGTCCAGGACTGAATTCTGCCAGTGCTGACCCGCAAGCCAAGGCAACTCTGGGGAGAGGAGAGGAGGGATGGCTTCTCCCCATGGTTCACTTTCCTGAGCTTATTTATTACTATTGTTAATTCCTTCTTCACCCTGATAATAAAGGCAGCTATTTGAGCTACTCAGAGATGCACAACGTGAGGCTGTATCTCAGAAAAGGTACTAAGAGGCAGGCGGTAGGACTGCAGGCTTGCAATGCATCTTGATGTAATAGCAGACCCATGATGCACCATTTTGGCATGGGAGAAATCCTGTTTTAAAACACCTCTCTGTTAATATGTAAGGGTACCACCTGTGCAACATATGCTTACATACATAGAATGCTGCAAACATTTGCACACCAGAAACAGTTATAGAAACTTATTTTCATTATATGAATGTGATGAAACTTGGTTAAAAATAGTTATTTCAGTGAGAAACAGCCATGGAAACAAAACGTATCATTATTCTACTGTTTCAAAATGCAAAAAAAACCCCACTTCTGTCTATCCTTTCCAGGGCAGGCTTGGGGTTATCCCTGGTCCTCTGAGGCCTCATACCAGCTGAAGCTTCCTTGGTCCAGGCTGCCACATTCCACCTTTCTGATACATTTTACATCTGGCTTCTTTTACGCCTCCTGAATTATTAAGTGCAGCACATCTTCCACCACAGGAGGTGGACAATATTTCTTTCCACACTTTACTTTCTCTTACACAAGACTTTGCAAGCACATGTTCTCAGTCAGCAGGCAACCATCATGCTGGTATCGGGAAAATGTCCTTTTATAACCCTGAGAGTCTAGCAGTAGCATACGGCTCTCTCGTTTCACACGGAATCGCCAAGAAGTATTTTTTTGCCAGTTCTTCTGACACAAGTAGAAGACAGAGGTAAACTTTCAGAGTATATCAGCAGATATTCCCTTAATTCATGACTTGTTTCCTTGTTTGGGCTAATATGCATAATCTAGTAAGTGTTGAAATTTCTCTACCTGCTAAACCACTCCATTGTGCAATTAGCACAAACACACCAGAAAAATAATGTGTTTTGCATGGCTTCAGTTTGGATCACATGCATAAGGTACAATAAAGAAATACATTAAAGATCTCTCACATGAGCCCATCCGTCCACACAGCAGCATGTTGACATTTTTTGGTCCAGTCCTAGAAGCAGCAATGCCTGGGCAACACTATACCAACACTGTTACGTTGTTTCTGCTTGTACTGGCTGGGTATCTTAGCCTGTAGCTACACATACTGTTTTGGTAAATACAACGGAGAATCCCCCTTGGAAGGGACTTACCCTCAACTCTGCAATGAAATACCACATGCTGCAGGAGCAGATGGATTATTACTGGACAGGTGCTTATTAGAGTGCAAGTGCATCACTGTGACAAACCTCTGGTACAGAAAAGCTTAGATAAAAAACACAGATCATAAACCCCACACCACTGTATAAACCTGGCACACAGGGGAGGCTAGCATGTTAGTAAACATTAAGGACAACAGCACTTCTGTTTACATACGCCATTCTACCTCCTGGCCATCATCTTCTGTACCACCTCACTAAGCAGTTCCCTTTATCGTCATCTTTTTCTCCCCTTCCTGAACCATTCACTTGCCATGGAGAAATAGGCAACGGAGCAACGTGTTACATGTGCAGTCAGGATCCCTTCAATTCCACCCCTCTGGACTTCAAAAGTTATTCAGCCACCTGCATTTCCAATCCTCAGTCAATTTTTGTTTCTGAAATGACTGTGCATAGAGCTTTATGAGGCTCTGTGTTTGTTAAAATCTTTCAGAACGTTTGCTACTCAACCCAGTTTTTCAGTAAGAATTTGGATACTTTCATAGGGAAAGGGGCAGGGGGCGGGGGGAGGGAAGGTGCTGAAACCCACCTTTTCCCCTGAAGTTCCACTAACCCACCACCACCTAGCAATCACAGCAGGAAGCTGTCTCTCAGATGCCCACTCTTGAGCAGCCATGGCACCCCTGTGAGGGACAGGGAGAGGATGGACACACAGACTACACAGCCCATGCGCAAACTGTGTAAAAGCTGCTGTTAACGGGCATCAAAGCTAAAGTTTCCCCTGTCCCCCTGGGGGTGGGGGGGAAGCCCTTGGTTGTTTATGTGTTTTATGTGAGCATTTTCAATCTGCAACAGGAAAACTTTTCAGCAAAAAGCTTTAAAATTTAATTTCTTTTCCCAAAAGCAACTGGTTTGAAGAAGTGATGGCTGAATGTATACAGGTCCCCTCACCCCACATCACTGCAAACAGATTCTCAAAGAGCTTCAGCTCTGGATGGGCAGTTGCTCCATATCTGCTACCATGTTCTCATTTTGTATTTCTGTTCAAAAAGTTAAAAAAACTTGTGCCCTAATCTGTAAGCAGTATGATAGTTCTGGATTTTTCAAGCATTTGTTAGTACAAACAGAATTAAAATACACTTCAGCTGAGCTGCAAACAGAGATTTTACTAGATACTAACAACTCAGGTAGCAAAATAAATATTTTTTCTAGGCTAACCTTGATGTTTGGACAGGTGCCTGGGATTTACGTGGTTACTCAAGTATTCACATCTGTGCATTAAAGCTGTCACCAACTTATACTACTTCTCCCTCCCTCATAATCTGGATAAAAACAGAAAGAAAATACCCGCTTGTGCTTCTCTGTTATCTCCTTGACTGATCATAGAAGTGAATAACTGATTTATTTTTTTTCCAAATCAAAATACATAAGGGATTAACAGCTCCCTGCACTTTTGATAGAGTGCTGAAATGAGGTCCCTCCTCCTGAAGTCAGATCTGTTTCTTTTTACAAGCATGGGGGGGGGGGGAGATAGGAGGGGAAAAAAGGAAGCTCTCTGAGGAGAAAGGATGCTTTTAGTTTTGTTTCTCCATGCCTCTCTCATTGCAACTTAAATTTGCATACCCTACTTTTCCTAAGAACAGAACAGGAGACTGAAAAACAGTACACTGATATATATTTAAAAAGCATTTGAAACAAAAAAATCATTAAGGTTGAAAACTTATGAATAAGACACCCTTTTCAATCCTACTCCTACAGAGGCTGCTACAATCAGACTTCCTCAGTGCTCTTCATTTCGCCTGTAGTCCTGCACTTCCATTCACATGGTTTTCGCTACCCTTGCCCTCCTTAAATCGTGAGTAAAACTGAAGGACACCAAAGGTGAGATTTATGCGCACCGAAGGAGAGTCCAGCCTGGCCCCGGCTGGGAGTGCTGGCTTGCGGGGAAGAGGCAGAGCCCCATTTCATTGCTCCACATCCCTTTTTCATCCCTCCCCTCTATTTTGGTATAAACCGACTCTGCTAAGCCAGAACACGGCCAGGGCCCCTCAGGAAGGATTCGTCTCTAAGCTCCGTTAATTAGCCAGTGTAATCACCAAATGTCTCCCTTACCACTAGTTTTCACTTTTTTTATCAATTTGTAGCTTTAAGACTCCATCCAATGCTATATACTCTTGATATTTTACATGTTGTGAGTAACTTAACTAGATACATGCAAGCCACCTCAAAAACTTGGCAGGCAACAAGTTGCTGATGGCAGAGCTGAAACTTCTGATACCTTTGACAGAACAGAATTTTTAAGGACTAAGCAGGAGCAGATGGATGGCAGCACCAGCTTAAATGTACTATAACCACTCAGTTTTAGATGGCTGTTAAACCAACGAATCTGTACGTAAATCCATGCAGGATACTGTAAAATAATCTGTGTATTTACTGTGTAAAGTTATAAGTTGTTATATTAAAATAAAAATATATCAGAATCCATAGTATGGTGAGATACACCTGAATAAAAGTAAACGAAAGCAAATTACAGCCCTTTTATTAAAACAAGCACTTAACTAGCAGTGACAGAAGCTAGATAACTATAAAAACACACTAATATGCTAAAATGGTACCTGATTTATTCTTGCTGAATATCTAAACACTGACACCTCTTCTGTGGTCTTGCATTCTAGTGTCTTGCGCATTTTGAGTGTGGGAGTGCTTTCATAATCCTTATAAACAAAACTGGTTTGAAAAAAAAAATATTTGTAATGAGGAAGCAAAAAAGGGACTAGGACCCCTACTATATATCCACTCCAAAGCATCTTCAGGAGCACAATAATTTCTCCCAGATTCGTAGCTGCTATTATCCAAAGCCTTCCTTTCTCAGAGTTTTGTGATTGAAAAAAAATAAGAAAAGATTAAATTGTTAAATCTAGCTTCTTCTGCTTCACTCTCTTCAATTACTCCTTGAAAGAAATCCAAACTTCATGCATTAGAAACAAGCATTCTTCAATGCCATACATCAATGTAAATCTCAGAACACAAAGCATGGTAACAACAAGAAAAAAAAAAGCTTTCAAAAAGAGAAAAAAAAGAAAGGGGGAAAAAAAAAAAAAAAGAGGAGAGAGTGTAGATTTTCTGCATGTTCAGGTCCCCAGTTAATATTTAGCTATTTGAAAGCATCCCCTTAGCTGATATTCACAACTTGTCATTGCAAGCTCAGTAACAGCTTTAATGGTGCACAGTAAATAAATACACATACTGAAATCAAACAAAGCTCTCTTTCTAAAACAAAAATAATGTAATACTCTGCTGTAAAAAGTAACTTTGTTTCAGTTCGGTCTAATGAACTTTGAGTAGTATTCCTCCTTTGCACTAAAGGAAAATATACCGTATTTTAAGAATATAGAGGAGTTGACATTGTCTTTTTCAGGAAAGGAGTAAGGGGAGGCTGGATGCTGCAGAGAAGGGAATTGAGGGATGGAATAAATCCAAAAGTAGGACAGCCATCAGTGTTGCATCTGAAGCAGTCATCACTGCTCACCAAGCTGCTGGAGCCTATGCACAACTAGTATTCTGAATTCACGTTAAAAGGCACTCAGACACATGGGAGCTGCAACTGGGAATCCTTTAACCCGACTTGGTATGTTACAGACTCAGGGCATTTTAAAATACATAGGAAATTCCTAAAAATCCTCTCAAAAACATCAATTAAGGTTGTTTGTAATATCATAGATCTACTGATATGTTAAGATATTAGTATGCTTTTAAACTATTTAACACAAATATTGTAAGATAGAATATTAAAGCATCAATATTAAACACACCAAATGGTGCAAAATAAACCAAAAGTATGAATATCAAGGTAAGGTGAGTAAGAACAGTTCTTTCCCACAAATTTTTGGGACATTCAGGCCAATTTACAAATTTTAAGAAAAAAGCAAGGTTATAAGCAGCTACAGTAGGATTTAATCTGAAGTGGAAAGTACAATTTGTACCTTTAAAACATTTCCTATTGAAATCAACTTCACCGCCGTTATAACCTCAAACTTCATGGGGTTTGTATGCCTGGGTTTTTAATTCTGAATTAAAACTTACCTAATATTCTCCAAATGCTAATGCAGGACACACCATTCTACAGCAATATTTTTTAAAATGTCACATCAACTATTAAACACCAACACATGTCATGAGAAGCAGACCGTGAAACAAATGGGGGGTCGTTCAAGTCTCTCCTATGTAGTTTGAAACAGGTTCTGAGTACAAGGAGTTTGAACAAAAAAACACTTATGCAGAATCACTATGTTTATTCCTGGGGCTGGCTGAACATGGGCAGGGAAAAAAGGTGCAGCTGCTTCTGCAAGCACTAGGACTTCAAGCAGTCTGTATTTAGCATCGTTAGTTTTCACAAAGTTATTTCTTAGCAATTTGGTCAAACACAGACTATGTGATCAACCCGCTCCTTAATTAGATGGCTAATTCTGAAGGTCAAACACTAATATCCAAGAGCACATTGACATCCAAAGGATGGAATGACTGCTTCTAGTAAATGAACAGAGAAGTCAAACTGGTCAAAAGGCAGGATCCTGTACTTTGGAAAAATATTAAATAAAAAATAAGAAATTAAAATCTAGTGCAACTAAAAGGGCTAATTCCAAAACAGTGGAGTAATACTGCAGTTCTGTTCAGTGTAGCTCCACTAATTTCTCACAGGCTGATTCCAGATGGCAAGCAGTTCCTGCACCATTTGCCACCTTCCCTCCTAGGAAAAGGGAAGCAGGTACTTGGGAGCATCCCTCTGTCCCATCTCCCTACAGCCCTCCTGTCCAAGCAAATAGCTTGGCACTCGGACGCAACTTGCTCCTCTCTTCATCCCCAGCAAGACCAAAGCTGGTGACAGTATCGGTGCCGCCCAACATTTACATCTGTGAGTCACTGCCCTGTGACAATAACCACAGACCACAAAGGGATGCTCAAAACCCCAAACCCTGCACTGCCCAACCATACAGCTATCAAACCAAACCTGTCTCCCACCCTGTGGCACTCCTTTTGCTTTCCTCTTTGTCAATTTAGTTGTGCAAGAAGAAAACAATGGTTGGTAGCTTTATCAAATTAACACCCATGTTTCCTCAACTGTAAACAGTAAAAGATATACTATGCGAAACAGTCCTCAGTTCAGCAAAAGAACTTAAAAAACAACAAAACTACCACGACTTTCAACTTTCTTATTATGAAAATGACCAAGCCAAAGATAGTATGATTACAGATAGGTGGACCAGCCCAGGAACCTGTCTCTGCAGTTCACAAGATCAGAGTACAAAGTGTTTCATAAAATCAGGAAAGAGTTTCTATTATTGGAATACAGCAAGATATAGGCTGGATAAGGTGTCATAAGTTACCTTGGACTTAGGCCTGTCATATTGCTCAAGAATGTATTGGCAAGTACTTTAATTCAACCATTTCCAGTTAAGAAAGCGGGGGGTGGGGGGGTGGGGGGGGTGGGGATGTGAAGAAAAGAAGGGCAGGCAAAGCTTACTGGAGAAACATAAGCAAGAAACTGTTATTTAAGAGCAAACATACCAGGATCCACTGAAATGTATTTCCTGCTCTGGGATCAGAAGCCCCTTCCTTGTCTCTACAGGACGAGCAGCTGTTCTCTTCCTACTTCTAAGTTCTTGATCTTCTTCCCAAATGATGTCATTAAGAGTCAGGAACAGGCAACATGCCAGGCAGAAACAACCAGCTGAGCCCCCCGGCAGCAGCGGGCTGCCCCAAATCCCTGCCTGCCCATGGCCTGACAGGAGGGTCTTGGGCACAAGGAGCAGGCTACCCTGGCTGGCTGCCCACTCCGTCACCTGAGAGACATTTAGGAAGTCTGGGTAGGTGCAAAACTCTCCGCATCACCAGTGTTAAATGGTTTGAAGTAAGAGTGTGAGAGAAATAAAGTGGGGTTTTATCCTCAGCACAAATTAAACAGACATAGTGGCTGGCAAAGGGCGTTTTCTGAATACTGCCACAGGGATGGGTGAAAGGTAGTCAGGAAGTCAACAGGACCTTTAATTAAGCTGTGAAGAAATTCTTGATCTCAAAGTCATCTTTGCCACTGTTACAGACACAGCTAAATAAAACCCAACACACAGCTTCCTAGGCATTAGCTGCACTAGTCACAGCTACTTATCAATACCCGCTGAAACAGAAGGGAAGAGCGACAACTTCTTGAGGTCTTGGGTTGAGACGGGACCCCACATCAGCCATGTGACACCTGTGCCCCCATGCACTCCTCCTGCACTCCTTGTTCTGAAGGGGGCGGGGGGAGGGGGTTGCATTTGGGGTATGGTTTTTCCTCTTCCTTTTTCTACGGGAAAAAGTTTTAAGCCACACTATCTCCCAACTCCTTCTGTAGGATCTGTATTCTGCCATGAGTGCGGCAACACCCACAGACACTGATGAGAGGGAAGTGATGGCTGCACACTGAGCCACTGCCGGGACCTGCAAGCACTGCACAAGGGACAGGGCCTGACCTGGTGCCACACTCACCCGAACCTATGTTACACTCTTGGGGGAGCGTTGCCTTCCCTCCCTCCTTCCCCAGTGCCAGCATGGCCATGGCCCACAGCTCCACATCACATCTTAAACAGATCTCCTCTTCTCTCCTCCCAAATTCACAGCTATCTTCAGTATCTATCGACAGACTTAAATCCTACTTAAAGGTTATAGCTGAAATTAGTGACTGCACAAAGTCAACACAAAAACATTTGAATAATCTGTTAGACTAACAGAAAAGCCCTCGCAGAAAAGGCCCTGCACGTTCCTACTTCCCACTCAGTAGCGCCAATACCTGATCTGCCTGTTCTCACAACAGGTGGTGTTGGATCTCCTCTCTCAATGGTTATGATAATTCAGGGTAAAATTTAGTGTGGAAATATTATTTTATTTTAGTACAACCCTTAAAACAAGTGATTCTTCACTATTCCAAAAAAAATTCAGTTTGATTGTAAATGATCTATCCACCAGTTTAAAAAAATGATTAAAAATATCCCTATCAGATTTAAGCCAAGTTCTTCCCTTCAACACAAAACTCAGAAATTTAAGCCTTCCATGCCAGCATCTGCTTGCAAGTCTACACATTGCCTCTAAGTCTTAACTATATGCTGAAAGTTGTTAGAAGCAACATGCTTCATAACTTTTGGGACAAAATCCTAATGCTTAGAAAGGAAATCCTTAGGATTAAGACTGTGTACTCACAGCTAAGGTCACCTGAGCTGGACGTTATTTTATCAACAAAATAAAAGCGTGTAAACCTCAGTTTGGTGTCAAGAAAATCACTTCAAATGAAGCCTAAGACTTGTTATTATCATACTTCTATCATCTCAGAGGAATCGTATTCTAAAGGTCTACAAAGTATAGGTGATATTAATGCTTTAAATTCTCACAGAAATCTTTTTCAAAACACTTCACTGCTGATAAGCTATAAATGCCCAAAGGGCCAGCAATTTAAGATTTATCAATGTCGTACACCACACACTAAATTTTGTTTCGTATTTCGACAAGTGACAACCAAAATAATTAAAATTCTCAAATACCAAATAACACATACTTTCATAGTTAATAACACATTCTTTCAAAGCTCCACCTCAAAAAAAAGAAAAAAAATCTTAAGACACAGTCAGGCAGCACTGACACTCAAGCTGCTGCTTTACCTTTTCCCTAAATGACAAATAACTTTGCATATCAGCAAAGAGGTGTCATCGTCTTTCAGTCAATAGTCAAACATTCTATGAAGTTCCTCATTGAGTTTTCCAAGGGTGTTAACCAAGAATTTTTTTATTTGTTAAGTAAATGGTTACCTCGTTTCTGTGCAACATCTATCCATTGTGTTACAATTTTACAACAGTGAATACCATAGTAGAAGGGAAGAGGATAAAATAATGGCTACTGACACTAGTTTAACTGAAGGAATCATGAATTTAGTATCAACAAAACACTAAATCACTGTATATTTCATGCAAAGAAGGTAGCTTTACAAGGTAAACATCTAGACAATTACTGCAGTCTTACCAAAGCCCCTAAGACCAAGATCAATTTTGTTATGCTTTGACACCACAAACAATAAGGACTTTTTAAAAGGTATACTTGCCTACTTATGGTCATTTTTAAAGCATGCGACTTGAAGGATTAAAGAAAAATATAAATCTAAATTTACAAAGCAAAATAAAAAATAGTGAAAATTCCTAGTGACATGAACACTACTTGGAGGACTACGTTTTCCCATCTGCTTTGAAAAATCTCCATGCATATATTTTGGAACACCAGTGATACTGAAAACCCATAACACCACTAATATGTATTATGCCAGAACCCCACAAAATTTCAACTGCACCTATTCAATCCCTACCAAACTTGTCAAAGGGATTTTCGACAGAGATTGCTGTGAACTGCAGTCTATAATTCAATACTATTCCTACAGCTTCCTACATACACCACAAAGTTCAAGTCACATTTCCTAATGATGGCACACCATCATGATCTGTCATTTCAACAGCAAATGTAGTACCTGACACCTGAGCACGGAACAATCCAGAACACCAAGCAACAAGCTGCACACGTCTTGGACACAACAGAAAGACAGGACACAGACCCCCAAAGCTTTGCTTTGCCAGGCCACCCAAGTCTTAGGTACCAACCCAGGAGACTAAAGGGCTGGTTAAAACAGCTGGGAAGTGAGCTCACCTGCGTAGTTCTGAGAAAAAGCCCAGAGCAGGCAGCAGCTGTTCAAACCAAAACTGCAGCCTCAGAACAGCAACAGATTTCAGGAGCTCCTCCCACTTACAATCACCTACAGCAGCAAACCTAACCTCTCAATTAAGTTATAAACAGCACCTGAAAGTTTTTGCCAGTTCAATGATGAGAGTTACTCTGCCAGCAAAGAATGGAAACAAGACCAGTGAAGAGAGAGCACAGACAATTATTACACACACGCAGATGGAGCACTGAGAAGTACAGAAAGGAAAAATTAATAGGGGGAAGGGAATGGAGAAAGGGGACTGTGGCTTACAGCTGCCTGACTAATTGTATTTTCCATATTGATAATGAATTTTAAAAGCATGTTTAACTGAAAATATTTAAGGGGGGGGAATGCATCCTTCTAAGTGAAGACAGGCAGTGTCACTTTAACCACCCTCAATGACGGCACAGAGGAAGATTCTTCTGCATTTTTTTTTCCCAACTAATAAAATCTATTAAGCAATGTACTAGCTTAAAATGAGACACTGCTTTTCTATACGGCCACATATTAGAAAGGCGCTTTTTCCCCAATTTGTTTTGTTTTTAAGAAGACAAGTAAGTAGCAAGAGTTCTGGTCTGAATTTCTTTGGACCTCTTCTTCTTTAAACAAGAGTAAGAAGCGTGAGAAACAATTTAGCAGCTGTAGAAGAAATACTCTACTTTTTAATTTTTTAAGCATACATAAAAGATTTGTAAGAACTGTAAGAAAAATTCATTTACACAAGAGGAAAAGTCAATAGTTTAATTTAAATGAGAAAAGTAATGGGATAAGAAATGAGAAAAAATGAGCCCACCTTTGCAATACACAACCATAATGACTCATGTATTTTGATCTATTTGCTTAAATATTTTGCAACCGTTAGCAGCCAACACTCTATGGTTGCCCACAACATAAAGCCAGTGATCTTTGTGACCTTCACTAAGAATTTTAGACAAAATCCCTTCCTCACCCCGCAGAGGGATCAGCATGAAAAGCAAAGTAAGAATGATACCCTTCCTCTTTAAAAACTGAAACCTTCAACTGGTACTTGCAGCTCAATGTTATAAAACTGTGCAGGTGTATCAATGTCTTGCCAGTATCCTGAACTTCATTCTTCCTTTTCACAGATAAAACTTGCAGTTCCTTACTTGCTAAACAGAGCTTATTTTTCTGCACTTCATCTCTATTATAGGAATTATTAGTTGCAGCCAGCTGCACCTTCCTCTAAACAGGCAGATGCCAAAGTTCACGAGTTCCTGAAGCTCTCTGGAGAGCACATAACCCTACTCAACACAATTTGATAGGAACATATGGTGTAAGCAGTTAGCTGAATCAGATCCCTATTTATCAGCAATTAACTCTACCAAGAAAGTAGCGCAGCAGTCTCCTCTTTGCCCAAAATGTTATTTAGCCACAGAAGATAAAACACAGATGCATCCTTGTGTTACACAAGACACATGACCTGTGTGAGAGCTACAGTGTGTTAAGTAAGGGCTCTTGATTAAGCCACAGAAAGGACACCAACAGCAATGAAATCAGATGGATATTAGGGGCTTGATAATAAATACGATGCCTTGCCACATACCTAGCTTCAAACAGAGCAGCCTGTGCTGCAAAAGCCAGTATTGCCGGTTTGCCCTGACCTAACTGTAGAGCAAATGAGGAGTGTATGTAAATTACCCAGCACAGAAGTGGCTATTCTTTGAAATCGAAAGGCATGATTCAGCCACTCATGCCCTCTCCTACGGACTAGCACATGCATTTGAGCAAGCAACAGCAAAGAGGAACCAACAGCAAGTGGCACAATGCTGGCTACAAGTGTGCGATCCTTCCCTTAAAAGAAAACAACAGGCAATTCCTAAGGCAGCTACCTAGTTACTTAAGACATTCTGCCACAAATACAAGAAAGCAGATTGTAGGCATAGAGGAAATGGTTTTTTTTAAATACACAAACCCATGTCCAAACAAACAAACAACACACCCCAAAAAACAACAACCAAACAAAACATAAATGCACACCACACAAAATCTCGAACAGCTACAGCTCAATATTTAGCTGGCTGCTGAAGATGTCAGTGAAGTGGCACCTGGTGGTGGCTTTTCTGCACACCCAAGAGAGCCATGCCACCAAAAATGTAAGTTTCAGATGGCCCTGTCAAATTTCACATGGTACAACTTCAACATGTGGCCTTTGGCTGTGGAGGAGATGAAAGTAAATTGGCCGCAGGGATACAAATTTAGTTACATTTGTTTCCAAATGTACCGTTTAGCTCATTGTTCCTACATGACAGATGCTTTTTGGTTACATAGTATACTACTATACAGTGCTTTCAGCCTTTTACTTTTCCCTCTACACAAAGATTCCCAGATGCAGTATATAACAGTAAGAAATTCTGCATGTCTTACAGCAGTCTGCATTCCGCCTCACTTACTGAAAGGAATTCCAAAAAAGAGTAAACTCTTCCATTTATAACCTGAGCTGCATTAAGAAATGCTGTAGGTAAAGATATTGGCAACCATTTTTATAGTTTTACATTTTCTATACATCAACAGATCTTTCATACAGAATTTCTAATGAAATAAAATGGAAGAAATTTCCATCTCCAAATGATAGCAAAGAGTATTTCAGCTTCTGCTGTAACAGCTACAATATAAACTGAGGAACTATAATAATGCCAATAAAAGATTAGCCACTAAGATGTACTACATGAAAATCCAGTTGCTAGCAATTTCAGAATGCTTTGCTTTCTATCGCATCCTCATTGGCTCAACCCTTACTGCTTCAGACCTCCGTCAAGAACTGCGGTGAGTAACAGAGATTACAAAACTCCTCAGTCAGCACTGTCTGTTCCTTACCTCGTTCCCAACTCTACATTTCCAGGAATAAAACATCTGTGCATGGCTGATAAAAATTAAACCAGATACTAAAATGTTACTTGCAACTGCTCATAAAAATACAAATCAGAAAATACTTAAATTTTTACACAGCACTAACCATACTGCTCATGCTGTGACTATCTCAGCAACACAAACATTAGACCTGTATTCAGTCACAGATACTCACAAAATATGTTATTTATCTAGTTTCAAGTGAAAAATTAGACACAGAGTACCCATATACATATCAGTTTTTTGCTTAAAGCATACCGTGGCATCAAAAAGCTGATTTTTTAAAAACAATTGTAAAAGCCAAAAGGAAAATAACTTGGTTTTAAAAATTAATAATTTCATCTTTAATGATCAGTACAGTCTAGACAAGATACTGAAATTTTCATTCATAATCCTCCGTAGATATCACTGCTGCCTCTTCAAATATCCATGCAGCAGTGGGCTTGGCATACCCTGCCCGTTCATGCTAATCTTGGAGAAAGACGCGGAGCTGAGGGTTGCTGCTGTGCACAGATACCCCCTGAGCTTCCAACAGAGCTGTTGCTCCACACCACTCCTCCTGATGTGGGAAGCCCATCCCTTCCAGTGTCCTCTCAGTGTTTGTCTCCATTTCTTTACGTGGGAAGGGAAAGCACAGTTCTCTTTCCTCCCAAATCCCTCCATTCTGGCCCAACTTGTGAAGTTTGGAAAGCTGAAATCAGAACCCAGCGGTTTTCAGAGTTCTGAGTGCTCCCAGCAAGGAGGGACGCATTTGTCTAGGGATTTGTGGAACAAGGCCTTTCACATGCTCACTGGTGCACAGCTTTGACTGCTTATTAAGTTAAATGGTGAAGGACTGAATACTTTGTGTCTGCAGCTAATTTACAGATACTGCACGTTTATAATCCAAGCACCAAGTGGGCGTTCAAATGAGTGCCAGATCTTAATAACTGTATTTTAACTCTATTAAGTATTTTAAGGGAAGATAACATGATTCTATCAGCTATTAAGCAATGGCATTCCCCCTGCTAAGTTCCCTGACTAAACACATGCAGGAAAAACAATGCACTACAGAAAAAAAAAAGAGCATGTATTGACTCCTTCTGTCAGCCATATTTTCTTAACATAAGCCAACATCAATCAATCTCTTCACTCAATGTGCAGTTCTCACCATCTCCATGTGGAACTCGTTAATGAGTCTCCATTTAAAAAAAATATCATCTGTAGTTATCAGGTACACAGCAATAACAGACTGGTGTATACAGTGCTGCTTGCTATATGTTAAAGAAAAGCTAAGAGGTTCTTATCTTACCACATGACAACAGACACTTCATTTCAGAGACGCTGTACTAGCTTCAATTGACATAAAATACAAGCTCACAATGCCAGTCTGGGTGTTGTGTTTTGCTGTTTGATTTGGGGGGTTTTTCCCTTTCTCTATGCTTCTGCCAGCACTTTGTGTTAATTGAGGTGCTGACTTGGCACTGCACTAGGAATGCAGGCAGCAGTGCTGCAGCTGCCCTGTTGAGCAGCAATGCTTGCAGACTGCAACAGCAAAAGTGAGAGAGAGAGAAGTTTATAGCAGAGAAACACGGGTGAACGTCAGACATGGTGTGAGGTCTGCTGCTGTGAGCTGCTGAGACAAGCAAGGTTTATCTGACCACGGACAAGGCAGTCTCTGTGGTTGGAGACCACAACTGAGATGGGAAATTAAATATAGCCCTCCTACCACAAAAATAAGTTTTGCAGTAGCAAAGGAGGCTGTACCATTGTTCTGTTCCTCCAAGGAAAGTTTTCTTTCCTAAAATGAAATGATATAATGAAAATGGCACTCTCAGGTAAACATGCAGTAGTTTGGTGAACAAGCTTCTGCTGGTAAGAAACGCTTTTCCATAGAGCTATACACACATCCCAGCACAAGCCCAGTCCTCTCCACAGAAGTCTTGGTGAGGAACAAACTGAGGAAAAGGAAAACATGCTAAGTTACCTGTGCTAAGACCCAGGGACTGCAAACCATGAATCAGCTTGTTTCCACATCCAATACATACTTTATGGAGAACATTACTGACCAAAACTTTCACATAAAATTGTAAGAACAATTAATGCAGTCAGCAAATGACCATTTGTTGCTCTCAAATGTTGCCTTAAATGCAGTTTGCAAAACAGCCTCAGCAGATACATTTCACCATCCTCTGGTTACAAATGAAAATAAAAAATGACGTGTGTGTACCAGGGCAAAAAAAAGCTGTGTTATCTCCTTTGCTGATTTGAATAAGCCGTCTTTTCCTCTTCAGCTCATCCTGTGAAGACCATTAATCTGCCTCAGTGCTACAACCAGAACATGTAAAGAGCTGGGGATGAGGTTCATCAAAGAGTCACGATTAAGCAGCAAGCACTGCATATGGTTTCCACAAAGATTACTGCAGGTCATCTAATTCCAACCTACATCTGAACACCTACCTGCATGTCAGTGCAGAAGTACTGCTTGTAGCCGCTCTGCTCTCCTCTCAGCAGGCTAAATCACAGCTCTACAGATGAAACTGTAAGGGTAGCCCAGAGTCCAACCAAGCACACTTTTTTTTTTTACTTTTTCTTTTTTTTTTTTTTTTTTTTTTTTTGGCAAACAGCACCCAGATACTACTCTGGTGTAATCAAGTCTCCTGACAACGTGAAACTCCCACTTTAAAGAGTCCACTGACAGATGGATTCAATTTAAAGCATGACTATGAACAGCTGCTGCTGATCACCAGCTTGTAAAGTGAACTCATTCATCACAAAATATTTCAAAAGACTGAACTGAAACGGAACAAATGAATTTGAAGAAGTACAGGAGGTGTGGTGTTAGCCTTGGAGAATGTGTCAGATGTAAAAAGCACAGCTATGGTACTGCTGCTAATTTATTCCTGTAAGCGCTAGCTCTACTCTATTAGCAGCATTCTCCAGATTCTCAAAAATCCAGGAGGGGAGGCTGAATAAGGTATTAGAAGATGTAATTAAACACTCCTTACTGAAGGTGATTTTAACTTAAGTGAGCCACTAAAGGGAGCTGACAGCATGTTTAAATTGCGCTGGGGAAAACTTCAAGATGACAAGCCTCAAAAAACTGCTGGAGGGAAAGAAGGTCATTTCCCCAACTGCTCTAACTCAGCAAGAAGTTCCCTCAGTCATGCAAGGGGGCCACGTACTCTGACTTCATCACCTTCACTTTAAATACCATGAGAGGCCTTGCTGCTTTTAAAATGTTTTCGTCTTCCTCTTTGATCCTTCAGTATGGCTGCAGTCAAGAAAAAGACAACCTTCAAAGTACACAGCCTCACAAATGAAACCACCAATTATGATGGTCTCTGAAGAGATGGGGAGCTGACACAGAATTATTTCACACGGGGGTTTTTTTGATTTGTTGGTTGTTTTTTGGGGTTTTTTTGTAGTTCAGGAATTATACAGCAAAAGTAAACATTTTAAACTTCATTGCATTTATCATGGCCACTGGATCTTCTCCAAGTGACTCGGATTTTCCCCCGAGTACTTCCTACAGGTTATATATGGGGCAGGGTCACAGATATCAAGAATGAGGGTAATATGCGGGAAAGAAAATTCTCTGTGAGCTGTCTCAGGTGGTGACTCATCCTTGCCAATCCTTGCTAGGGTTTTCTAGCAAGGGGAAAACAAAGTTTCCAAGACTTTCTTGAAGGCAATTCTTTACCTAGAAGTGATATTTATAACTCTTCAGACAACTGTACCAAACTATACTTGCACCAGTGCGACTTCATGAAGAAAGCACAGAAGTCTCACTTAGAATATTCATACATATATGCTAATCTTCAGTCACTGCTGTACCAATATGCAGTTGTTCAACAGATTTTTATATCTTAGTATGAAAAACATACTCATCTAGTTTGAGCTGCAGTAAATTTAATAATACATTGTTTTAATATTTATTGATGAATGGAGACTAAAAGGAACAATACAAACCCACAGAGACAGTCCCCCGGGTTTTTTCCTCAGTAAAGAAAATGCAACCCGGGGGGGGGGGGGGGGGGAGGAGGGGAGAGAAAGCCCTCTCATATAGCATTTCCCTCTTTCCTTTTACAGAGTACCTCTGTTAGTCTATTTCTCTACCTACTATCCTTCCTCAAACCCAGGATAACAAGACAAAGCTAAGGTGTCATAAGCTTGTGCAAATAAGGCGTATCAGATATCCTGCAACTCCCCTTCCATGCAATGGAAAAAAGCTACCACTTTGCCATCACCCAGCTTCCTGCTACCTGGCATGAAAGCAATGCAAGGAAGTGATCAGTGGATTAACACCATGTCAATAACTAGCTCCAAGACAACAGTTTTGTTATTTAACTCATTCTGGGGAAGCAGCTGACCATTGCTAAGATATACGCTCTGATGCCGGGGTGAAAAGCAGCGCGCTCAGCAGCATTGTTCTATATGCAAGAACGAAGGCACACGCACACTCTTGCTCACACACCCTCTGCAAAGGTTATTCATCACCACAGCAACCTCTCAAAACAAAGGTGGAAGCCAATTCAAACCACCCTGTTCCTCTGATGACAGAGGACGAAGGGTGCTCTCCGCCTGCACACTACAGGGAGCTTGTTTGCCTGGGTTTGTTTTTATGTCATTGGGTCTCATTTACTAATTTAATTTTCAGCAGCCCAGCATGCATGCTCAGAGCAGAACACAGCCATACTTACGCATTAAACAAAAAAATTCTTATATAGCCCCAGTTAAAAAGGCAGAGAAAAACTGGCTGATACACAATTCCTTCTTGCCACACGGCTGAGCAAATGCCACGTCCTTACTACATGTACCCACCATCACCCTACCTTCCCCACCGTCCTCCCCTACATACCAGGAACAGCCACTGTAAAATAAACACCCCACCTAAAACCAAGAAAACCCCCAACCTCTAGCTACCATTTCTTCCTTCCTCTCCCCTTACCACTCCTTCACATCCTCTTTCACTCCATGGGAGGTTAATGATTTTGGATACCTTAAAAAAATCTGACCAAGACAGTAAAATAATTGTAAGCTCAACACAAACAAGCAGCAGTTTCTCCCCAAATCTGGAAAGAACACAGCCCAATATTTCTTCCCTCGGTCACTTAAGGAAAGAGATTATGACCATTTCTAAACCTTTTCAACTGCAAGCCAAGAGGAAAAAACTCTGTAATGACAAGCTGTCAACACTCAATGAGCAACGTAGCTCTCATTTGTGACATTGATTCTTTGCTTGCAGAGCGGGGCACGTGGGCATCAGCAGCCACACCACATGCAATGACAACACTCAAAATGCTCAGATTTCTCCATTTCTCAAAAACAAATGTCCCATCTGAGCAGCCAGGTCTTGATGTGAAAATGCGCTCCCTATCTTCATGATTTAAAAGACAGGGTAACCATGTGGTTTTGAAATACAGGATTAGAAAAAACAGCAGTTCCTAGAAATGTTATTTTTAAAATAGAAAACACAGGTGATTGAGCAGATAAATTCTCAGAGGTTATGTCCCATTTACTCTCATTGAGAAATAAGTTAAATTCCCCTGTAGTGAAACTACCAGACATATCCATCTAGCTTCAGTGATTCCATGGAGCTAAGCAAAAAGTATGCTAACAAGAGTGGTTTGATTTATATCAACTGCTTAAGCTACCACTTTTCTTAAGTTTCAAAATAATCATTAATAACTGACCATTATTAATTTGCAGGCTTATGATGGTCTGCAATATCTGTCAGTGTGTTCTAGCATCCCAGCAACACAAATGAATATCTGGAGCAGGAGGTTCATTTACCTGATTCTGAAACATATTTATTTACATATTTATAATACGTGTTAGCCAATCACTTTGGTGTAATACTGCTCTGACACCAAAGGATGTCTATAATCAAGAAGAACTAGAAATGCAAGAAAAACAGCAAAGGATCGTTTTAAAAAAAAAAAAAAAAACACTATGAGAAAATTCAAGTTACAGACAAAGATTCACACTGTAGTTTCAAAAAAGCACACTGCATTTGCAGGTAGCAAAAAGCAACACAGCGGGATTGAAAGCAAAGTGCAAAATGCCAAAGTGCAGGAAACTCTCCATGTATGCTGTACTTGAAGCTCTATGCTCTGTTACTACAGCATTCACAGAAATAGAAAAAAAAAACACCTGCATTTGAGCTCACACACATTTCTTAAGTGCAGCCATAGGCAAACCCATCAAAATTGGATGTATTCATAGCATGAGGTGATTTACGTCATGGTATAATCACTACTTGACATGATAAGCAGGCATTGGCTGACTCAATCTTTATCTGCACAGCGAATTTTCAACATACCTTCCTGATGATCTTGGGTTTCAAAAGAAGTCTCTCCACATGGAGATGCTTTCCTACACACGCTGCAGGGGAGCAAAGGTTTTTGCCTTCTCCTCCATGCTGGCATTCAAGCTTGTGGGTCAGACTGGGCCCACAGATATGACAGACAACAACTAGTCCTAAATTTGGTACCTTCCTGACCAAGACATAGACATGCTTCCACTGCAAAAGAGTAACTTTATCTACATGAAATTATTAGGCTTCCAGAAAATCTGTGGCCTCCAACTTCTCATAATGGAAATACTGGTGAAAAAAAGTGCACCTACTCAAGCAATAATAATTTTAAATAAAAAAACATTGCTTCAATTACTGCCTTGCTTTCTCTATTTCTATGAAACCAGAAAATCAATTGCAACAATTTTAAAACATTTCTCCTCCAAAGTTGCTGGCGTTAGCAAAGAAGTTGTTATATTATTGAAGCACTGGGGCTCAGAGTTCTCAAGCAGTATAAAGCAACTGCGTCTACCTTCAGCGGATCTCAACATAGCAGCTGTTACGCTTGAACGGAAGCGTAACTTGAAGGGGAGAGCAGCAGTAATGAGAATGGAGGTAACTTAAGGACAGGTACCTTCCAACTCGCAAAAATACAATGGATACTTGACAATAGCACTGAACTTGTTTTCTGAAACTTTCCATTAATTAAAATCTACTTGACTTAGCCTGGTTTAATAGACTACTGGACCTTAATGTACTTGAGTTCCTTGTTCTGCCTTTGCCTCCTCCAGCATAAAGGTAGAATTACCCTCGTAATTTTTCAAGCCAGAGTAATTTTCCAACTCCACTGCTAATTAAGTTAGTACATACAGATCAGTACAGCACTGACCTCCAGGTTTTTGTCCAAATACTCCAACGAGCACTCTTAACAACTTGGTAAAAACCTGAAAGAATCTGGCAAGAACCTAGTATGTGTATTGCCTTTCCTGCACTCATCCTTACAGGGGCTCCTTCTACCTTCTCAAGAAGTTAACTTCAAGTAGTTCTGCTTAAAGCACCAGTTTTCAACTCTGATACTCATTGGAAGATTCAGTATCTGATGCAGAGCTGTATCATGCTGATGCTTTAATGGGACTCTATCCATGTACAGAGGGGCCACTTCCCCCAGATTTCACAGACATGTTTAAATGATTAGCAATAGCTAAGGGCACATATGTTGTTTTAATAGCGAATGTGTGCTTAGCAGACCAGGCTGCATCTCATCAATAATTCCTTGGTGTAACACTCCCAGGAAGACAGCAGTCAGCCCAGCATGACAGAGTCTTAAATAAAGCAGTGTGTTACAAGGTGCAAGGCAGCACTCCACACATTCGCTGTCAAAGAATCACAGCATTTCAGCTGCTGGAAGCAGCAGATTGCCATTGTTTTATCAAGGAAAATCACAGATGGGAGAAACTGACTGGAAACCACCTTTCCCTCCAAAAAAATTGCTAGCTATTATCTTTTGCAGAGAGGGTATGTCTAGTATTGAACTGATGACAGGATGACATTTTGGAGGTCAAGTACCCTCTTTTCTTTACAAAGCATCTTCTAAAAGGAAGCAGGGGATGAAGTTTGTCTGAACACAGCCACACAGAGACCCAAACAGGGGGAAAAAAACCCCAACATGCACTTACATAAAAGGCTTTGAGGAGTTTCTTTTTCTATTCAGCTGGAAAGGGAGTGAACAAGCATGCACGCACACACACACGCATTTTTAATCATCCTTATGCTGACAGCAGCCAGTCACTACTTCTGTTATCAGAGCCCCACAGCTTGTATTTCCAGGCCGTGAAGCACTAAGGCAGAGAGTATAAAACCTCTGATTAAGAAGGTATGATGATATTGCCTAGTACACCAAACCAACTGCTACAAATTTGAAGTTTGTCCTCACCAGGATATTATTCATTCAGCAGAGGGAGAGGAAAAAATACTCTGCAAACACACAAACAAATAGTAAGGGTTTCCTGAGATTAGCTGGTAACCTGGATCACTCTTATTTTCCCTAAGCTTGTCCGTCATCCTCTGGGAAAAACAAGCAAGGCAGGCAAGTCTTTGCATCCAGAAACTTACAGTTTGCAAAAAGGTGCCAGCTGTTAAAGAGACAGAGAAAGAGAGAAGCTGCGCTTATATACAGCTCACCAGTGACCACTTGTGCAAATGCCACGTGCCTGGGATTAAAACTTCAGCCCGGGTAGATGCTGTCCCTGCCACTGCTTGATTCAGCTCAGATGGCTGGCACGTCTCCAGAGTCACTCAGAAGGCAGCTGCCCAACAGGGCAAATCACTGAAAAAATAGAAACAAAACAGGTTCAGCTTTGTAATTCCACTACACATTATACAAGTTAGACTTGTGAATTGCTGACTTCTTGAAATGTGATTTCACGTATTGCATGAGAGGGAGAAGTACATTTCTGATTAGAGTTCATCTACTACTGTCCAACGTGAACTTTCTAAACACCAGTAACAGCAAAAAGAACTCCTCTGTACAGCTAACAGGAACCTCATAGTCAAGATACCTGGACAGCCTCCACCCTAATCCCTGCTTTCAAGCGCAGTTTGGAGCTGGATCCCTCTTCAACAGTGGAGTGAGGAGTTTACAAAGCCATGGGCCTGACAGGCTCAGCAGAGCTGAGAAGGCTGCAAACCCAAAGGGAACGGGAGTGAAACACATTCATAAACACATTTTGTAAAAGCTTGGTCAAGCACAAGGATGGATTGGTGAGAAGGGCGCTCCTTCCTCACCTCACATCCCTGTCCCTGGTGGGAAGCAACTGCTGCCCACACAGCCCCGTGCCCCAGCACCCAGCCGTGGCGGAGGGGCAAGCAGCCCAGCACTGCACTCACACGGCCCGAATGGGAGAGAGACAGGAAGAACGTGTCTGTATTGAGAGACACTGGGGACAGCTCAAGAACTCCCCACAAACCAGTGGGGCTGGAGCCCACGAGGCACTTGGGGAAGGAGGATGCAGGAAAGGAAGAGTAAGATGAAAACCAAAATGGGAGGCAGAGGAGAGAGACAGCAAATGCTGAAAATTTTTTGTTGGGGTTTGGTGGGTTGGGTTTTTTTCAGTTGGTTGGGTTGGGTTGGGGTTTTTTTTCGGGTTTGTTGTTGTTGGGTTTTGTTTTATTTAAGGTGATAATTATGGTATTGTCCCATTTTCTCCTCAAATTTTTGCCACCCCTCAATTTTGAATCTGACATTCAAAAGTTCGGACAAGCTTAGTGCTTTTCTATTTAATTTTTTAAGTCATACCCAACACTTTGTTCTAATGTGGTTGTACATACAAGACACTTCCAGCTTAATTGCTACACCATTCCAGGCACTGACCAGTCCTTCAATTTTGGCAAAACCTGCTCCATCAACAATTGAATTCTTTGCAGGACATCATTTTGACATTATCCCAGTTCTGTGACTTCCGTGAGAGGTTCCTCTGCCCCTTCCTTACAGTGCCAGCCCTACAGTGATGTTTTCCATTTTAGAATAAATCCAATTAAAAATAATTAAAAAGTGTAGATCAATTTGATCTTGCAACAGAATTAGGAAGAACCAGTAACAGGTCAATCCAGTAACGGGGTAAATGGCAATGGGTCAATTCAGTCAATCTGAACTGATCCAGTAGCTGCATATTAATATAGGAAGCAGTACACTGTACTGAACCTCACCGGGTTGCCTACTAATATGATCCGATTATAGTGGTGATTTAGTTATACATCACCTAATTTTTCAAAACCATAAACATTTAATATTTTAAGGGGAGACAGGCAATTAATGGCTTGCTGACCAGGAAACCCACATCAAAGAAAGGACAACACATGGGCAAAACACAATAAGGCAGCACGGGCTGCCTTCCATCAGTATCTCATTTCCCTTGGCCTCTCCCAGCTCACTGGCCTTGTGCAAGACCTTCTACCTCTCCATGCTCATTTTCTTCTTTGCAAAACATAGATAAAGGTGACAGCTGTCTTAATAAAATGTGAGTGCAAGTGATGAGGAGCACTCTAAGAGCCAGGTATGGTTAGCAGCACATCCAATGCTTGCCAATACTCTGGGTCAGTGTGAGAGGGTTGCCACTGATTTCAGAGGAAACAAAGTCAAACACTGAAAAAGCAATAGACTAAAAAGCCTTAAGGAGCAATCACAGCGAGACCTTTGTGTGTAGGTGTCTCTATCTCAAAAGAGTAAGGGGGTAGACAGAGCCACCTATGGATACACCAAATAGGAAAACGGGACATGCTCAGAAGTTACCTCTATATAAAACAGGGTCATCTATAAAGTTCTGCAACAGGGGAATAGGCTTGGCTGCATGCGTACGTACATATACATATATATGTACGTATGCAAAAAGAGGACAGGCTACACCTCTTTTTCCAATAGCAACTTGTGATCCCAGTAACTACTGAGAAGAGTTAAATTCTGTGTAAGAAGCATGGGAGAACTAAAGAACTCTGCTAAGAAAAGAAAGTACCAAACACTAACACATTCATTGTTTCCAAGCTCCTTATCTCCAAAATTTGTGCCAGGTTTTGGGATTCTCATCTGAAAGCCAATGTAAAACAGAAAAGGAAAAAACAGATTTCAATGGTGAGTCGCAGATTTGCTCCTTACTAATATGATTTTGCTGTTTGCAGCCCTGGACATGAACACAGTTAATGAATAATGACTGTGCAAACAAAATATCAGATAATGATGGGAGGGGGAGGGAAGGGTGAAATAATCGCATGGGTGGCTTGGATTGGATTTGGCATCAATTAGAAAAATTGATGCCCTTTTAATTATAGGAAAAAGTCTTTGCTAGAAAGATAAGACAGACACGACAGTCAAACCACTTTAGTCCCTGGATTTAAATGTATGGAAATGGAAAGTTCACAAGGTGTGGGTTTTCCAGTGTGTTTTCTTTTTATAATAAAAAAATTAAGCTCTTTCTCAAAAATTACATCTGAGTGTGTGTATAAACCTTCAGCTCACTTCAAAGCTGTTACAGCAGCAATTTGTTCTGCTTTCATCACTCTGGGAATATTACTTACTACAAGTAGGACTGCCTTCTACAAGGTACAAGGCATCTTTCCTTTCCCTTCTAGAAAGAGCCCAAGTAAGTAGGAGTTACAGCCACTTGAAGAATCAGTCCAACAACTTATCAACATCACTTAAGATCCTTCCCTAATTGATTCCACTGAATATATTATCAAAAGAGGGCACTAGAGATTGCTCCTGTTTGATTAAGGTTGCACAGTGCATGTTTCTTTCCCTGGTCTTATTCATAATTCCAGCAGCTCATGCCAGATTCTCACATGTGAGAGAAGGCTAATATAAGCACATGAAATGCATTGTTCTCAGTACTTCTTTAGTAACCCAGAGGAGATTAATAATAGCCTTCAAAAAACCAAACCAAAAAAAAAAAAAAAAAAAAAAAAAAAACACACCACAAAAACCACACACACAAAAGGGACAAGGACATCTCTACAAAACACATGCAATTCCTCAACTACTCAAAAAAGAAGAGTCCCTCACAGTTCTGGATGTTTTACTGCTACTCTGTACTTCTACAGCTCTTTTACAGTAACACCAACACTCATACAACCCATATTTACATGATCATTTCTACAATGAGATAGAACTACTTCTGAATAAGTGCTCTTTTATAAACAACATTTACTATCCTACAATTCATAATCACCATTTCTATTATTCAGTATCTATAATCAGATCTCAAATAGTGTTTAGAAGATGTAATTGTATTTGCCAATTACCTCTGCAGATGTGACTTACAAAGTGAAAGCACAATTATACAAGGCAGAATTTATCCAGGAAATAGGAACACTGATACTTAATCTTACAAAATAACCCAGAGATAATTTAAAGTAAGATATTTACAAAGAACAGTGTCTGTGCCAAGAGACTGTTTGTATTGGTTTCCAAAGAGGGGACAGAATGTTCTCTTCCAAAGAGCCACAAAACAAACTTCCTGAACTAATCCGAGTTTTCTTTTTGCTTGTATTTAAGTGCAGGCTGGTCAGACTTACTCAATAAAAAAATAAAAATTATAAATTTAGAAAGAACTTAATTTGCTATAGCCTTGTCTAGAGAAAGCACAGTCACATCCTTCAAAGTAAGTGGAACTGGCCACCTGAACAGATCTGGAACCACTGCTGCTCTGCTGAAAGTAATAGTCTGGAAGGATTTTTTGGACCTTTTTTTTTTTTTTTTTAATTTTTTTTCCATAGCATTCTAAGCAGCTGTAATCAACCTTTTTTGTCGTTTTTGGTTTTAGTTTGGGGGTTTTTTTAATGCTAGTCTCTTGATGCACACCAGCACAGTTTGAGAATGTGGAGATAAGAGATGCAGCATGCTCCGATAGTAAAGAAACGTAGGAAAGAACTTGAAGTCATCAAATACCAGTTTATTTAACATAATATTTTGTTCCTAAATCAGTCATATATATCTCTAAGCAAAAAAAAAAAGAAAAAAAAAAGAAACCGAAAAAAACCAAACACAAAAAAAAAACCACACTAAACAAGGCCAAAATTAAAAGAACCTCAAAACCCCCAACTTCAGCTCAGCTTTTACCTCCTTTTGCCTTTCAGGAGCTGATAGGCAAGTCCACAGGGAAAAGTTCCTTTCCAAAGCAAAGAGAAAAGCATTACCGGTAAGGTCAAAAGACAACATATTGTGTGTGACGTTTTTGTAAACCCTGTTTAGAAACAGTAATGGATTTTAAAAAAAAAATATATATGTATATAGACATACACACCCCCTACCCTACATCAGGACCCTGAGCCCCAGAAAAAACACACTGATGTCTAACTCTACAACAGTTATAGAATCATAGAACGCGTTGGAAGGCACCTTAAAGATCATATAGTTCCAATGCCCCACCATGGAGGGGTTTACATGTACATTTCTGTTCTGTTTACATTTACATTTGTGAAAGTTTCTTGACTAGCAAAAATATTCATTTCACAAACCATACAATGCAAAACTACTTCCAGAACCATTAGAAGTACAGTTTTTTCCCACCAATATACCACAGGCGTATTTGTCATATTTGCGACACAAATGACCATCTTTTCTCACGGTCTCATGGGCTAAGATGCTGCATTATTTTGCCTGAAACTGGCAGAATGCCAAAAGAGATGGAAACCACCACACAACTTAGATACAAGCCAGTCACTTCTTAAAAGATTATATTCAACAATATCGTTTCGAAATGCTGCGCTACAATCCCACTGTAGAAAAGACATCCTAAACAGACCAATAAAATACTCCACAGAACTGGGAAGGATATAAAAAGAAGACAGAAACCTAATGCAAATTACAACAGAACTGCAAAATGTATTTCATTTTACTTATAGTGATACAAAGTTTCCTAAATCTAAGTCAGATGTCTAAGTTGTCCATCCTCATTGCCACTAGTTCAAAATTGCTATAGGTTTTTTTAAAAAAAAATATTTACTACTGCCCTTCAAGTACTTATACCTTCCTTGGTCCTGTACATTAATGCCAGACTTGGTTTATTAACACCTGTTAAGATGATTTCAGTGGCTATTTAGTTATCACTGTTGCCTTGTTTACTTTTGCCTTTCTCCCAGCTTCAACTTCTTGTAGGGTGAACAACGAAGTATGTTTTACTTTTCGGTTCCTCCTGTCACAAAGTTTAGGTCTCAAGCTCTGCAAGGATCAGGTCATTCATCTGAAAACCGATCAGTACCATTCTTATTTTGAAACAGAAAATAAATTATATTAGGCTCGGGTTTTATAAAAGTTGTTTTCTTATATTCAACTTGGATCCACTTCTACGCTTGAGTGTATGAAAGTTACACTGGCAAATATATTCACATACAAACCCTTAGTCTCCTTACCAGAGGCATATCTTGGTAGCATTCCTAAAATTATCATCTTTTAATTTTAAGAGAGATTATTAACAAACGACACACATGATTAAGTTTCTGCTTTTCTAAAGTCAATAGACAGTTGATCTTACATTTCAACAGACCCAGTGCTACAAAAGACAAACTTGTCTCCGTACATACATGCATGCAGTAAGCAAACAAAACTGAGTGCAGCACATTATTCAGGAAGGTAAGTTTATTGTCTTCAAATACTGTTGCAGATTTTAAAAGGATGCACGTAGTGGGTATCCCAACAGAGAGCAGACACATGGGTGTGTCTCAAGCATAAATTCCCTGCCTGCTCCTGCAAAGGGAGATCATAAGATCGTGAACGCTTTTAAGAACTACATCAACTCTCAGACCTTTGACAAGGACTGATGTAAATTAAAAGATGTGTGGGAAGCATCACATGGTATCACAGAAAGCAGTAAGAAAAATAATCTGTTTTTTGCAAAGGAACAGGGGGCACCAGAAGGGAAAGGTGCCTTTCTAGTCACTCTGAAGGGTGTTCAGAGCAGAGGTGCTCAGCCTTGGGACTCCCAGACTTACCACATTCAACGTGACTTGAAGAGCATTTAAAATACCAATTTCCAGACACTAACTTGTGGCAAAAACACCCATCATATCCCTGTTCACCATGAAGATAGCGTGCATTCCCCTTGCACACCCAAAGACAATTTATTTCATTTTCTTTCATCTGACTACTGGCTTAGAAGAGAATGTTGTTTGCCACAGGTGCTCAGTGCAGCAGAAACTAGATCATGAAAAGTAACTGCGCTAGTTCTTCTTAGCTGGCCATTTTTGCTCAATTTTCCTGTTCAGCAAAGGGGAAAAAAGAAAACAACAGATTGCATTCCACAGAAATAAAGAAACAAAAGAGGATATGCACAGACTGGGGTAAACCAATGTCCATCCCCCACATACCAGCACTAGAGCCTACCAAAGCACCCACTGTCCTCGGTAGCAAAGAACTTTCCCAGCTGCTTGCTATCAAGTCCTTCCTTTGCTAGCCCTCTTGTAAAATGAGAGCTGAAATAATCCAGGCAACTGTCCCACCATAGCCTGAAAAGTCAGGTTCCTCTTACTCTTTTCACAAAGGCAAAGCAAGCTACACAAAATGCCCAGTATTCGTACTGAAATCTAACAAACTTATTTAGAAAATTTGTTGATCCTGTCTTGTATTATAGCCCATTCTTTGTGTGAGACTTCTAGACACATGGACGAGGCAAGACAGAAAAAGGGGAATTCCTTCACAAGGAGAAAGATGGGAAAGCAGCATGAAGGAGCAGTCAGTAACCAGTGAAGAAGAAAACTCATGGCCAAAAGGTGAATGAACATTTGGTTCAAACTGGTACAAATTTAAAACTGCAGTTATTCCTGAACCTGAGTTCCTAACTCTGTTACCACACTGTTAACACTGTGTCATCAGAAAGATCTTGAATATTTTCCATTTATCAAGGAAAGCATAAAAATCAGTCAGCTTTTTTTGAAATCATTCTACAAAGAAAAGCACAGAGGTTTCCATATCTTTGCACCTACAGACTTCCACCACATTATGGCCACTATGGTAATAAAAGTTATTTTAAGCACAGCCTGTAGTAATAAATCGGGGTTTGTGCCAATAATTTTCTCTTTGTAGCTGAGGAGCAGGGGAGTTTCCCAACATGACATCATCAGAGTCTGCTTCCAAGCTGTATCAAAACTGGGATTCATGAATTTTTTTTATCTCAAAAGAAGATAGAGCACACCATAGACATGGCCTCTAAAACACCTAGACTTCGATTAAGTTCACATAATTTTTTTCCACACTCAAGCACATCAAGTCACATTGTATGTACCCAGTAATAAAACCAGATACTCTTCATCAGGATGTGCTATCCTTTTCCTGGGAATCACAAATAGGTGCAGTATTAAGACATCTGGATGCCACAATTTTCAGTTCATCTCCCCATTTTCCTCAAATACCGTTTCTTACTTATGCCTTTACCTTTATTGCTAATAAAAATCACTGAATTTTTCCAGTCTCTTCTGCTATTGCCCATCAAGGTGATAAAGCTTCGGCTCTAACTCAAAGCAACCTGTTATGCAACTCAGCAGCTAATGACCCTTTTTCTTCTACTCCATCATTGGTACTGACCGCAGTCTTCGAACTCATAATTATTTTCTATATGACCTCTGCTTCATGAATTAACATCTTACCAGAATTTAATGTGCTTCATTGTATTGCATTCCAAGTTAAATCATCCTAAAAATCAATGCAATTATGAAAAGCAAGGTTTGTAATAGCTTGTATTAGTCTAGTAATGCAGCTGGGCGGGGAGGTGGGGGCAGGGAGAGCAAACCTATTTTCAGGCCAACTATTAGGTCTAACAAAAAAGCATCACGTTTTGTCAAAACAAGACGCAGGAACCTAACGAATCTGCCTGCTCTGCCACAAGGACAAGGTGGCAATCTTCCTGGGGCCACACTATTCCTTCAGAAGAATCTACAATGCTCCCAATAGAGCATAACTACCAATGCCTATAAAAAACAGATTCCACCAACAAAATATATTTTTAAAGCACCTACTGCTACCACTTTACTACTTCGATTGTTAGTTCCCATTGCACTAGCACACATCATCGGGAACAATCCAGTCTGGAGCAGGACTCTGGCCAGGACAGAGCTCACAACACTCTGAAAGGCAGGGATTTCTGGAAATCTTGGGCTAAATATTCTCAGGTCCTACGTAAGAATAACAAATTATAAATATAGTAATAATAAATATGATGGTTCCTTTGCTGTAGGACAAGGTCCCCTATTTGCATTTCCTATAGGTGATGACTGGTACCAATGATGGCCAAGTACTGATAAGGAGCCCTACAACAGACAACTATAAAGCAGTATTCCTTTAACCAGCCCCTACCTAGGTATTTCCAAGCCTGAGCTAGGAATCAGCTTTCTAAAAGGTCCCACAAGAAAAAAAACAACAAACAAACAAACAAAAAACCCCCCAACAAACCACCAACCCAAGAACAACAAAACCCACCGCTTATCTCTGTAAAGGTTTTCTTGCTATAGTATCTTTGATTGAGCCTATTAAAAGGTAGTGTTTTAAGTAATGTCTTGCAGTAATGCCCTTCTACAAGTTAAGGGTATACATAAAGGAAATCCTCATATTTAAATACCTTCCAGCTTGTCTAAGCATCTCTCTTCCTCTGTTTCATAGTTTTGGAACAAGAGTGTCCTTGATCTGATCCCAGTTTCGTTTTGACTTGGTTTATATCATCTCATCTGTGTTTTTATTTGTCTTATTAGTAAGAAGCTGATTCTGCAATGTGGCACATAAGTACAGAGGTCTAATTAACATTCATTTTAGCCCAAAAGTAGGATTTACAGCATAAACATAAAAAAGCCTGATGCTGGGCTAACTGATCATACATAAAAACAAACGTGCAAAAAGCTCAACCTCCTTGCAAACTGGAAAGAAAAAAAAAAAAGCCGCAAACACCATGGTTATATGGATACTTTTCCTGGCTCTACATTAACCTATCTGCATACCCCCTGTATTTCTACACTATTTTTGGCTAGGTATTATGACCAAAACACAATAACCTAAAGCAACATGGCTAGGCAAATTCACAGCCACGCAGCCAGAATAAGGACATTTACGATCTACATAACCAAAAGGACTTTTCTATATCCCATTCAGAAGCAAAAAATGTGAAAGCTAGAGGAAAGCCAGCCCATAAAGTTCCCCAAGAGTGCCTAAAATTTTGCCTTGCCAGTATCAACAAAGTATTTTAATTGTGTTTGGTTTTGTTCACTGCATCGTCATGTATTATCATTACCAGTGCTTAACACAGTCAAACATAAAATCCCTCTGAACAAACAATTCCTAATCCCATGTTTCATCATTTTAATCTTACCACCAGAATTCTACTGGGAAAAATAGATAAGTAAAAGCAGAAATCCACTCTAAGCGTTTAAAATAATGTTCATCACCTTGTTATTTTATGCATTCAAAGCTACTTTTACACGTATAATTGTGGTCACAAAATATCACGTTCATGGTGTTGAATCAAAAAACAAAACAAAACTCCAAACTGGTCACAAATTCAAGAAAAACATAGATAAAAGAGCGTTCACTGTAGGCTGAAAGACGTTATGCCACATCTTTGCATGGAGCAATAAACTCAGGGCCACAACACAAAACTTAGAGAGGAGGTTGTAATGGGAAGGCTGACAACAAGGGACCCACAAAATGCATCTTACACACATGTATTACCAGGCTTGGAACCAAAGGAGAAAGATGATGCTGTGTTCAAAGCAGGTTTACTGCAAACCCACGAAGCTCCTAAACACAACACTTTCCGTTTCTTTTCTTCCTCACCATCTCTCTCCTTTCGAAGAGTAGAAATCTGGCAATATATTCCACAGAGTAGGACAATTCTATGGCCTCAAGATCTGCAGAGGACAACAAACGTATCCTAGACTGCAGCTGCCTGTTTGGCAGTAAGAAAACCAGATTTTCCTGCCAGTAGAAGCAAGGACACAGCTCAGCTGGAGCAAGTGGAGCTGTGACCAAGGGCTACAAGGGCTCAGTCTTGGTCTCTTCCTAAATACACAGGTTTGCCTGTGAATACAGAATGGCTGCGTGTGTTGGGATTTTAAATAAATGTCAACATCTGTATCACTGCAATTTATTAGATAGTTCAATAAACCACAGCATAACTTATTCACTGAATTGGGCCCAGTGACCTGCTCAGAAGCCTTGCTCAAAAGCAAGGAGAGTGGCTGGGTGCTCGGCAAACCCCTCAGCCTCTCTTACGACAGAACACATAACGCAAAGAAAGAGAAAAATTTTGGTAACTCTCCCAGGGAGCTTCATTTCTTCGAAACATTACAAAAAACAGAGAAGAATGACAGCCCTTTTTAAATCTAACGAAGAAAGTAACAGTGACCGGCCAAACTGGAAGCCAACATTTACCGACTGTTTGCAGGAGATGCGCTGAGTTGAGAAACTCTAGGAGCTGCTCCAGCACGTCAGGTAACCCGCTGCATTATTTACACAGCCCAAGCAGAGTTGTTTGTCTTCAACTTGAGAGCAATTTGTGCACCCTTATTAGAGTTTAATAATAAATCCACAGCTTCCCTCTGTTTGCCAGGATGAAATAAAGACTGCTAAAATAAAGGAAGGATGCACATGGGAGACAGACAGGGAAAAGGTGACAGTGAAACCTTTTAATGCATAAAGACCGTACCCTGGAGGATGGTTTTACTTCCCAGGAGGCTCAAAACACTGCTGGCCAGTGTCATGCCACGCCAAAAAAAAGCCCCAAACATAAACCAGCTACTTCAGGTTGCCCATCTAGGACACAGAACTATAAAATACATAAATTATATCAGTGGATTACACAAAGCACATCTTGTGCAAAGCTTCCTGGAAGCTTCTAGGAATTGTTTCAAAACAAGACAAATGAAGAAATGGGACAAGGGAAGATGCAAATTAGAGCTGGTAACTAGAATGTTTCTAGAAGAAAGAACAAAGCTAATACTGTCTTTCAGAGCTCTGAAGCACCGAAATCTAATTTAATGCAAAAAAAAAAAACCCCACAAAAAAACAAAACAACAAAAACAAACAAAAAAACCCAAAAAAACCCAAAAAAACCCCCACCCAAAAAAGCACACTGGTGATGTGTTTTGTGGATAAACTTTCTTACGAGACATAAAAAGAAGAGATATGACAGAACACTAAATATGCCCTTCAGAATCAGAAGTGGAGAGATACCTTGTTATGTTGAAAGAGGGCAACATTGGCCCGATGAAGACAAATACTTTAAAAAAGTTTCTACTGGATTTAAAGCATAAGAGAAATTTTCCTTCAGAAACAATCAATAGACCTAGAAATGCAAAGCTGACATCTGTTTTATTAAAATGCAGACATCCTCAGGAGATTAAGTAATTCTGCATGGTCTCACATATCTAAGGATTCCCAACACAGGATTTAAATGGAAGATTTAAGTCAACTTAAGAATACATACCAAAACCACATATATAAGTGGCTGCCACTTTCAGCTTTGCCCCTTTCTAGCAGATGGAAACATCTACTATAGGAATTTTGTTTCTAATATTAATATTACAATTAAAGTTGCAAATTTGATCAGAACAATTTACAGGCTTAGCACGGCAAGACAGGCTTATCAAATGAACTTTCAACCTACTAGTCTGAAAAATACTCTTCCCATGAAGACAAAGCACAGCAGTCATCTTATTATTGAAAGTTTAACCAGCATATTACTGAAAGTTTAACAGTCTAAAAATTAAGTTAAAATGTATTTACAGAAATGTGAATTTTAGAAGTATTTATATTTTAATCAGAAAAAGTAACATTCTGCTTGGCTAATGATCTTTTCAAGCTTTAAACTCTACAATATTATGATTTTCTCTTTTTCTTTTCCCCCTCTCCTATCACAGGCTTAATTTAATTAAAATTAATTCAATCTACTGGGCCCTCTAGGAATTGGACAAACATAACTAATATATTAGGCTAAAAAGTCAATCTTTGATTAATGGGCTGAGGCAACTCCATGGGGACCCTCAAGTCCTTAAAAATCTTAATCCTCGTGTAAGTGTTGTGGCATCAAACTCTGGGCTCTTCAGTGCAGGCACACTAAACTCTTTCCCCACCCAAAGGAAAACAAAGATGTGGCAATTCTCTGTAAAGAATTAACAGAATAATAGCTGGATGTACAGTGAAAAGGTTCTTTGTCTTGAAAGGCATAAATGCATCTCCCTGCATAAGGGATGGTTGTGTGAACTGGAGCACTGCTACTTTACTTTACTGTTACTTTAAATATTGCCTCAGGACCTCAACAAACCATGAGATGGCAAGGCTATATACCAATTTATTAAGTTACTTCAGAAGAATGACGCTCAGGCCAGGATTTTGACGTTCTAAATTTTTCCCTATAGGAAATTAATGTAGCTGCAGGATGACTGTGAGTACTGCAGCAGAATGAATATAAAGCATTCAGACTGTGCACATCATCTTCTACTTGAGACTAAGGTAGCTGTTCCACTGAGAGATGACACATTCCACCTACAGTATAAAAACACCTAAAGTACTTGTCTGTAACATAAGTTTTAGCATTTATAGCATTCATAAATTAACCCAGCAAATATTTGCTCAGTAGCGATGTTGGGCCAGCGACTTCACAAGATCCCCCAATCTACCCTTGTGAAAGCATTTGAGATTAATATACTCCACAATCTGTAGAGCAAACAGCATTAGAGCAAATTATCTTGGGAAAACTAGGCAGGAAGAGACTATTTTTATAGAAATGGGAGTTTAAGTCAGTGGGTTCGTTTTTTAACCACTCATTATTTATACTGATACCAGCAATGGTGGGATGGCTGCTGAAGAGATCAAGAAAAAAAAAAAGTTTTGACCACAGTGTTGTCAACACGCAGCTGGGAATTTAAATACCTCCTCTCTGTTCCTGCACCAAGTAGCAATAGCGTGGCAAAGCTTTGTCCCTAGAATGCTACCAATTTACATGAAACTGCCAGAAATGAAGGCTGCTTTCAGTGGGCAAAACCAAACACAGTGGGCACAGAAGGATTAAAAAAAAAAAAGAAATGCTTATTACCGAGCTGCAATAATACTGCAGCAACAGGAAAATGGAAATATTATGTTTAATCACCTGTCTTCCTGAGAGAAGTAAAAATGTTTTGCATACAAGACTTACTCAGAGACATAACAATTCACAGAATTAAAAACACGACATATTTTTCAGTCTGATTCTTTTCTAGGTACTTGAAGTGCATATTTGTTTGTGCTGCAACCACACAATGCTGATATAGCAAAGAGACTGTCAGCCCTGTAAATCATATTTTTAATTCCCAGTGAGACATGATTATGTGTTATTCAGGTTACATGTGGATTCTTCTTGACAGCGTGAAAGCTCGCAGTCTTCTAGCCAGGCAGGAAAATAATAATTTCCCCATGTATCAATGCTTAGACAGTTCCTAAAAATCTAACTTTATCTTGGCATATTGTTTTTTAGAAATCTGCAGATCCTTTGTGATTTGACAGTTCCCAGTATTATTTTCACTGTGAATCTCCCTGCAAAAATAGGGCTGAAAAATCACATTCCTCCATCACAGCCCAAGGGAGAACTTCTCTGAGCCACGAAGCCCAGCTGAGCACTTCCCAGCACAAGCACAGGGACGCAGCACCAGATGCAGGAGACCTCTGCTTAGCTTGTACCTAACAAGGAAGAAAAGATTAGTATTGAAGAGCCTGCACTTCTTATTTTTCCCCTTTGTAAGCGGCTACAAACCCCACACTTCACTCCATTATGTTCCAGGTTAAGCAAGGCTGAGGAAACAAGGAAGGGGTTGGGCAAATGTCTCCTGGTAAATTTGCATGAGGGAAGGGAAAGATCTATGGCCTTACACAGTTATTCTCAATCAGTGTCCCAGGGGTATACACTATACCTGTTCTACCTAACTGAATGGTTATTTGCATTCAAGTCAGGACTAAGATGCAAAGCACCAACAACAGATTTCTAATTATAACTATGTAAAATATTACCCCACTCCCGACTATCAAAGATCATAAAAGTGAAGAAACAAGAACTGTGCACATGCACAATAACTCTCTCCTCCACCTCCAGGAAAGGCAGAAAGCTGACTACAAGCTTTGTTTTTTGAAATACTTTCCATTTGCCTCCTCTTCAGGAACACTTACAGAGAAAACAAATTACCTATGGCTTCCAAGTTGGCAACAGGGCTGGTCTGCAAACATGTCTCAGCATAAGGCCTCAGGTCACCATCCTACATTTCTTTGTATCTCTAGCCTTGAGCAAGTTTAACTTGTTTACTAAAACTGGCTCAAAAAAAAAAAAAAAAAAAAAAACCCACAACAAAACAAAAATAACCCCCAAAATCTGTAGAGAAACATTCTCCAAGGGCAAAAAGGAACTGGCAGTTTTACAGTATTAGTTGAGAACTAAATTCCCCTCTATGCTTCGGAGTGGGGGGAGGAAAAAGAAGAATCACATCATGATATCCTTGCTAATGGAAGCTATGGGGTTTTCCACCCCCTGAATTAGGAAAATGGCCTCTTACTTATCACAAAGGCATGGAAACCCCACCACAAGCAGGGCCCAAAGGCAGTTTGGGTTCAAAATAGATACATCTGTTCTTCATTTTTTACCCCATAGGCACCACAGCCACCACTCAATGCTGCAAATAAACTGACGATGAGAAGTAGGCAGTAGGAAGCTACCAGCTGGAAGTGAATAAATATTTACAGATGTCCCAACATACCTAGCAAGAAGCACACAAAAGTTGGATGTAGCAAGCTAGTGGGATCTGACCATGGTGAGAAAGAGTCTTACAAAGAATTTTTGGTATCATCAACTAGTCCGGGCACACCTTGACCACAATGGGCACGTGAAGTACACCCACAGCCAGGAACAGGCGTTGCTGTCCCTCCTAGCCTCTCTTCTCCTTCACCCAAATGTATTCCAGAACGTGAGACCTGCTGCTGTCTACAAACAGCTCACAGATGGTGCTAAACCCCTCAGCTAGATTGTAAAGAAACCCATAATTCAATCCAGCTGCAAGCTCAGAGAGGCACCCAGCCCATCCTCTGGGAGCCTGCCTGTGCTCTGCTCTGATGAGTGTTTGGGGCACCAACAGGATTGGCCCACAGCCCTACCACCGAATGAGTGGTAAAACATCATTCAGAATAAGAGAGAACATCTTACACAGAAGAAAGAGAGCAGCCATCACATTCTTGCATGTGGGAGGTGTCCGCATTTTAAAAAACAAGACTCTTTTGATTAGAACTCAGTTTAAAAAGCATAAAAATCAGAGGGGAGAGAATTATTCTTACTAGAGAATGTAAAAATATTTACATGATGGTTCCTAACTGTTCATCCCCATCAAGATTTCCTCCTTTCCTTTAAGTGCATATGCAGCCCCTTTAACATCTGTTAGCTTCTTAGGAAAGGGATGATGAAAAGGAACTGCTTGAAGCGCCCTGGACAAGGTCCGGCCCCCAGGGCACTAACACCGAAGGTGAGATCTCACCTGTGCAATGCTCCAGAAACAGGACACCAGCTGCCAGTCACCAGAGCTGATGTTTGCCTGGTTTTAAAGCACAGAGAAGGCAAAGCAACTTTCAGGAGCAGAAACCCAGTGGTGCAGATAGCCCCTGCCCTGCCCCTGCACCCAGTTGGCTGGGTGTTCAGGCATCGTGCTCAGCTCCTGCGGTGTCCCCTTCCCACAGCCACTGTGCTGATGGAGGGAGACCAACAGCTTGGGCCAGCCCATCCATCACTGCCATCTGCGCCTGGGAAGCTCCAGAGCAGCATCTCCAGCTCTCACTCAACACAGAGCGGGAAGGAGGGCACAAGCAAACGGGACACAGCAAAGGGAGGCAGAGACAGAGCGAGGGATTACTTTTTCTTAGTACACCAGAGATATTTTATTGGAGTTCACAGATTTAACACATTTCAAGAGGACTACTAGAAAAGTTCAGTGAAGTGTGCACACCTAACTCGAGTCCCAAATGGGATATGCAGTGCCCAGTTACCATAGCAACTTTCCTTTCAAGGTCCAGGACAAGCCAGGTTCCTGATGCTCCCCACTACTGCAACTGCGAGAATGAAACGGACAAAGTAACAATATGTCAATAGTTACCTTAAGTGCCTGAAAAAAACAAAGAAAAATAAATAACAATCTTTCACTTAAGTTCATAAAATCACTTCTTCCCCTCTTCCCCCCGCCCCCCCCAGGAGGTCAAAAGAAAACCCTATGCACAACAGATATAAAAAATGAGAACCCAAATGGGGGGGGGGGGGGGACGACGAGAAGAATTATCAGGGAGAACAGGATGGTCCCCATAAGCTGAAAATTTAACATACAGCACACCTCCATCAGATGAAAGCACGTCCCTTTAAAACATTATTTAGCCTAAGAGTTGTAAATACATGTAATGCCTAGTGCAGTATCTCAAAGGCTGATCAGGTAAGACCTTTAAGATCAGGTCATTACTTCATACAGGAAACATGACTGTACTTGGAAGAGAATTGTCATTAACTGTTTAACATTAGTGCTTTAGTAAGAGAATATTTCAGTATTAATCCAAGCCAAAGTCTCACCACTGTGTTACAGAAATTAATTTTGTTAATTGAAGCAGCATTCTCTTCCAAATCACTGAGCTGCAGACTACTTGCTACAATGAAAATGGCCTTCCTTTGTGTTTCTGCAAACATCCAGCTTATTTATACTATGCCTGTTAGAAATTCCTCATACCTCAAATTTTTTCAACTGATTCATCATTTCCTTTTATTCAATGTTCAAACTTGATGTGAAGAGATTCTATTAATTGTTCAGAAGCATCCTCATTTCGATGGATGACATTTTATACTATTTCTTTAATTATTATTGCAATACTGACGTGTGGCACCAGCAAAAAAACCTGGCAAAGTTTGCCTGCCTTTGGGATAAATGGGGAAAAAAAATACATCTTGTTATCACCACAGAGGGGAAAAAAAAGCTGATGTTCCTGTAAACTATGACTCATTGCATTTTGGGGGTTTGCTTTTAATTTATTTTTAAGGGATTTTTAACAGCTGTTTTTTATTCAGGAAGTTTAAGGGTTGCAAAACTTCCTTTTCCTCCCAATATCATTTTATGTCAAGAGAAGAAAAAGCCTCCAGGACATCGCATTGGAGGTTGGCAGAACTGTAAGCCTACCTTAAAAAGTAGTTAAGCAGATTGTCACAACTCATAGCTTGTTAGAGAAAAATGAATGGGTTATCGAGAGGCAGCATGAAGTTGCACCTAGTCTGTCCTAACCATTCCCATCACCTTGAAAGTCACCTTTGCACTCCCTATCAGCCATCAGATTCAGACAAGATCATTGTATTACTGCTGCAGCCTGAACTCTATATAGAGAAAAATAAAAAGGTTAAAACAGGATTAATTTATAACTGTATCACTTAAGTTCTGTTTACCAACTGATGGGCTAAGCATTTCAGAATGTGTGATCTCTAGACATTGCAGAAATGTTAACCAGTGGCATAACGGCATGACAGCATCAGAATTAAGACACATCTACAACTTGCTGAGAGAAGGGAAGGGGGGTGGGGGGTGGGTAGGAGAAGAAAGAAAAACTTGAAAATCACACTTTGTCAGGTCAGTTTTACAGTTTTCGAAATGCCAGTTGTTCATTTTAGCACAGCATTAGTCTCAAACGGCGAAGGTACTGTCAATCAAAATACTCCTATTACGAACAAGTTCTGGGCCTGTATTTAGGCACGGGAGTAAGAGAAGAGGTAGGGGAAAATAATCTGTTCTGGGAATATACTTAGATATAATAAAGTTGAAGAATAATGAAGAAATTAAAATATATGGTTTCACACACTACAGCCTCATAAGAAAAGCAGTGGCAGTGTTACATTAAGGGCAAGTTACAGCTCAAGTCGTCCAGGGACTCTTTTTGTCTCTTTCTGCTCTTTTGGCACCCAGCCCTTTTAGATGAGAAAAGGTACCATGTGCTGGAGGTGCTCCTATGTCCCAAGTGCTTCAGGTCTTTTATAGATAGATGGAAAGTCATGGCCCTCATTCTACAGGTCTGTATTTTTAAGAATCATTTTGCATATCCTCAGTGTTTGTGTGGACTCTTCAAGAGCCATTACAGAGGCTTAACTTTCAGTCAGAGCTTTGCATCTGCCCTCTTAAAAGTCTAATTTCTCAAATGCTCATCACCCCCTCCCCAAACAACTTAGGTTCCTCTTGACAGCAAAAGTTAATATCTTCCATGGTATAACCTTCAGCTAAAGTACTGTATCCTTCTATTAAACTTTTATCTTAAAACAGTGTTTTCTTGAACTGGTCAAAAACACCACAACCTGTTTTTAGCAACCTGTAGGCAAAGTGCCCAACACCTCTTTGAGCTGCAATGCAGCTTTCCCCCCTAACTGTCCAAGCCCTGGTGACTACAGTTACCTCTTCCTTTACTGTCAGGAACTACATTTGAATTTGAATACTGGTGCCTCATGTTTCATCCCTGTTAGACAAACCAGCATATCCATTTCCAGCACTAGTAAGTTTAAATGAGTAGTGACAGTTTCCAGTCATGCAGAAACATAAGCAGACTCAGATGTCATCCTCAAAATGGTAACTGATTTGAGAGAGAGCATCACAGCCGAACTGCCAAAATAGGGGTTTATTTTTAAATGACTCATTGAAATCCAGGGCAGATCAAAGGGCCTGATAGCAAAAAGAATATTAGGAAAAAAAACCCACCACATTTAACGTGTTAGCTAACATGTTAGAATCCTCAAGAAGATAAAGCAATTTTAGTTCTGAACAAGAGCACTTGTCTTTGTGAGAAAAGATAACTTATTATTAATTCAAGATAAAATCACGGTACTGGAGGTGAGCCAGTTTATTGTTTTCAAAGACTTAGCAGACTGAAGTCAAGATAACAGAAGAATCCCAGAGCTTTGCAGAAGAGGGATAAAAGCTACAAGCTCTAGTTTCCCCGAGAGGCGGCCCTGACATTCCCTACTCCAGACCTCTGCTACCACTGTCATAGCCCCATCTGATATCATGGCTGAGGATTTAATTTTTCACAGTCATTGGGGCAGTCATTTTGCTTTCACTGTTTAGTAGCTAGCCATACAGGTCTGCAGCCAGTGCAAAAGGTCTGGAGACTGTAAAAATATATGGAAACAAACCCAGTTTCTTTTGCTCCATCCATACAGTGGATGCTATGAAAAACACAAGGGTTCAAAAGCAAGACAATTAGTGATGCACTTCCCATTTCATTGTTAGCTGTTACAAGGGTAAATCTAGATAGAGAAAAAATTGAAAACAAATTGAAGTGCCTCATGGCAGTGAACCTTGCAGGCTCTCCTAACTCTCTGTCACACACTTAAGTTTTTAATGGAGGTGAAATGAGCCTGCATACATTACCATTCTGCTCACTCCCTAGTCAACAGCCCCTGCTTCTTCATCTTCACATCACTTACCGCCACTAGTACACCTGCCTCCTCAATGCCAATACTGAAATAGGACAGCCGATTCTTCAGCCTAGCAAGCAACTGGAAACGGTGATGGATTTCAACAGAGAAGAGCTTAGACAAGTTTTTACTGTAAAACTTGCTTAGCTTTGTTTGAGGCAACACCGAGTAGTAAAATTGAGGTTGAGCTGCCATATTCCATTCATTAGCTTCAGAAATCCTCAATCGCCAACCTTGCATGCAAGAGATCTCAGCATAAAATGAGCAGCCCCAAAGCAAAGATGTTAATCCTCACATCTACTTCACAAGGGTGCAGGAAGCACCCAAAAGGCATTAGCTGTCATTAAGCACTCACATCAATCTCTGAATTTCCACCTACAGCTGAACAGAGTAAAATTAGAATCAACCTATGTGAAACAATGAACTGCAGCACTTTCAGCCTCTTCACAACATAGTCTAAAGATGGTAGCATTTTAAGATTTCTTTGTAGTTCATACCGCAGTGACATATCAATGAGAGTGTAATTCCTGAGGACTGCAGAACATCATTAAGGATCATTAAAAAGAGACAAGGGAGACCATTAGGTAGTTTCAGATCCTCTCTCTCTCTTTTTCTTAAAAAAAAAAAAAAAAAGAAAGAAAAAAAAAAGAGGAGAAAAAACAAGAAAAAGAAGCCCTCTCATCTCAGATGAGCAGAGGGTTTTTCTTGGTTTATTTGCTTTTATGTCTGGAGTTAGATATTGCCCAGAAGAGTTTTCATGAAAACATAACCCTTTTTTAAAATAGTACACACTTCAAACAAACTGTGTGTTTCACAGTAAAGTGAAGACACAAAAAAATAATAAGAATGGTGACAAATTCTTCTAAATTGTTTCCAAATGATCTAAGTTCCTATTAATAAAACAGGCACCTGAATTTTCTTAGCATTTTTTTCAGGTTTTTTGTTGTGCATTGCTGGTATGTTTTTTAATGAGATTTTGGGCCACAAGCATTCAACTTAACAGACAGACAAATTGTCCCAGTGGAACAAGTAAGTATTTCTACTTCAAGATTTTGATCCTGAATCAGCCCTCTCCCCCACAGCTGAAGGCAACTCCCTCAAGAACACTGCTACCAAGTGAACAGTGAACACCTCCAACAGGGCTAAAAAATACCTTCAAACTCACCAAGGTAGGTCTTAGGCAATTCTCAGTAAGTTTTGAAACAAAAGATTTCTGTTCACTATATCCAGTGAAAGGGGAGAAGACTTTTTGCTAAGCCACAAACATTTCAGTACTACTGTACGCCACAGCCTCTGGCTCCGTCAGATTCTCAGCGCATGAGCTGTATCACCGTCTGGAACATATCAGCTGCTCAGGACAGCGACACATACATTTCCTAGACCTGGTTTTCCTAGGAAAGACACTAGATCTAGATGAAAACAAGCACACAGCTATTGTAAAATTGGAAAGAAACTGAAAAACTATCTGTGCAGGATACATACACATATTGTCTTCAAGGCATAAATTGGGAAAAAGCAAGAGAGGACTAAAGCCCTGCATTTTCTTCTGCCAAAGCAATGACTCAGTGCATTTCTAGGAGCTCTAGGGGAAATATGTGTCCAGAGTGGACAGTGCACATTTAGATCAAGAATGCTAATCACATATGGTTTCAAATCAGCAAGTGCAACATCACCACCCCAATGCCTATGAAAAAAACAAATTTCTGTTATAACAAAAATGATCTCAAACTCCAGATCTGCATCATTTTTAAGGTCAGTTGATCCCTGAAGGCCCATATCTATCACGGGGTAAGAACAGGGAAATATCTAGAAGTCTCTGTTATTTTATGTCATCATGACAACACTGCCTCAAGACATTTCCTCATAGCTGGAAGCAAGACTCCCACGCATGGAGCACATAAAAAGCAAGGTCATCTGTGAAATTACCATGCACTTTTCTTTATGTCCTGAGGAAGTCACTGCACTAAAGCTCTGTGAGGGAGGTTTTAAGACCAAGGAGGGCTTGCACTACTTGTGAGACATTCCCACGCAGTCTTTGTGGATTCAATTTACTAAACTCCCTGAAGTAACACCTGTGAATCTTGTTCAGTGGCAGCTGTAAGGGACACACATCCACAGAGAGAAAATGGTTATGGGAAGTACTAACACAGCATCCATCTGGACATCCCTGCCACCGTACACCACCATCTCCATGGTAGGAAGGCCCTGAGTCTCTCAAACATTAAGGTGAACCTATACAAGAGCCTCCTCAACACTTTGAGGGATCTCTCCCACAGGACAATATAGCCTTTAACTCTTAGAAACTGGTTTGCAACCAAGTGTCTCAGTCTATCATGGGAGCAAGAGATTATTATTCAGAGAAGTATACAGTGAATTAAGAAAGTGACCCGAGTTTATGCAATTTATATAGTGAAGCATGAATGCAATTTATATAGTGAAGCATGAAGAGAGAGAAGTACAGACGCCAGGATCATCTGCTTGTAGCCTCTCAGGTTTTGGGGAGAAGGTCTATATGTAGAGGAAGAAATCTGTATTGCATCTGCTATGTGCCAAAAAAAAGAATTTTTTATATATATAAAAAAATACAAACAACAGCGTCTAGAGGGTAGCATCACGTACTGGCATTTACACAATCCAAACACAGAACCACTAAAAAAAAAAAAATAGCTAATGTACTTAGCGAAAAATGCCCATGTTTGCCAGAGGCAGGTAGCTTAAATTATTGTGTCCATCTTCCTCTGAGAGGAAGGACCAGAAATCTCATTTTCTATTTTTCTACCAGAAATAGGAGGGCAGAAACTCTCCTCCTTCATATACTCTGGAGGTCAAACTGGATGATGTAATGATGCCTCATGGCTTTAAACAGGTTTTATAGATTATCTGACTTAAAAATAGACACAATGTTTAAATAATAAAATTCTCTGGAAATGGAGTGCCTATTACAACAAGCCTCCAGTCACTGGCTAAGAATTGGATGAGCTATGAACATACGAGTATTTGTAATAAACCAAAGGGAAAAATCTTAGGTAGATAAATTGAAATTTCATCCCACTGACTCCGAAAAGCAAATAGTATGCATTGTTTTCTATATAGTCTGCTTTAGCTAGATGCAGATCTCCAGAAAAGCGTGCAGACACCATACCTATGTTGGGTACTGGACCCAGTCTAGCCATGGCAGTAAGGGCTCCTGTCCTCACCCAAGTAAGGACTTCTGTCCTCACCCAAGAAGCATGGAGTCCACTGTGTCCCATGCAACTGTTGTCTGTTTCTGGTACTGGGAGAGTACAATTAAAATCAGTTTGGATATGCCTGCACTGTCCTGACATCTCTGCTGTAGGCACTCCTCTGAATAATTTAACTCAAAGCCAGTTACCATACAATAATTGCCAGAGGTCATGCCATCATGGTTCAGATGAGGACCTGAATTCATTACATGAACCAATGCACGCGTTGCCTTTCTGCTTCCCTTCTCAAGTACGTGGCCAAAGGAGGAAGTACAGGAGAGAGGTGCTCTCACCCTGTCTAGGGAGCTGCTTCTTGTCTGCTACACCATTGTTTAGCTTGTCACAAGCACAAGCAAAACAATACAGCACAGCAAACCTCACCAACTTGTATGAATGGCCTGGAAGTCCACTGGAAATCACTTAATGTCGTGAGCCAGCGAGTACAGAACAACAGGAATCAGATTACTTTGCTCATATGTTTTCACAACAGCAATTTCATTTTATTTATTATGATAATTCATAAAGCACCATCAAATACAGTGTAGAATCTCTTATAAAAATAATTACAGTCTAGTAATGCAAGATCTCATTGAAGCACACCATTAATTCCTTGACAGTTAGAGAATGAGCCAAATACTTTGTGCAAACGGAGGACTCACAAGGTTTCAACACACACATTTCCTTGCACTTAAAATGTGCAAGGAGAAAACCTTATTAAAACAGTATTTCATATTATGCTTTAAATTATGGCCCCTTAGGCAGATCTTCTGTACTTCAAAAGACAGCTATTATACTACTGTATGTTACAGTTTAAGATAACAGAAAAAAGAATTCCTATCAAATTGTTGTACTGCTATATGTAGGGAACACAAAATAGTTTCTTTTTCCCCACAGCCCTCAAGAAAACCCAGACTTTCATCCAAAGCGAGGTGCCACCAGTCTCACACAATAGAGAACAGCTTTAATACAACACTATGAATTGTCTTCCACTTTGCTACTGAAACTATTTTGAGCAGCTAAAGCAACATTTTCTGAACCTACTATCCAGCACTTAGGACATCTCCACACGAGCTTCAGGGTTATGCTATCTAACTCTGTGTGTTTCAATGGCTTTGTTTCTATGCAGAAGGACTTTGTGGTTATACACTTCATAGCTGTTTTTAAAATAGGATTTCTCTAAAAGTAAAAAAAAAACAAAAAACCCACAAACAAAAAAAAACACCACCAAGAAAAAAGAAAAAGGCGGCTGGTGCTTTTCTTCCTGCTGTTTAATGATGTTCAAAGTTGTCTGAAAATTTGCTTACACGTAATCATAGAAGACTGAATCAGTTCCCTGCTTTGTATCATTTCTATTTTAGAAGCCCTTGTAGTGCAGCCACCAGAAAATCATGCCGGCCATGATCCAGATTCATGCGATCTAACATGTTAACTGATTCAAGTCTTCATAATTAGAACTGATCCAGAAGCCAACAGGAGACATCCCTAGCAATTTAAATAAGCATTATACTAGATACTAAGAAACACTACGAAACAGATCACTTGTTATAGGCAGTTTGACAGCCTGACTTAGTAAACCAGAACCCTCTAAAAATCACCAGAAATACCTAACAACAATGTTCAAACTGAGGTCTCACAACAAGCAGTTAAGAATGCCGAAAGAACTCACAGAAGGTGTTGTGCTCTTCCAACTTTTTCCATCTTATCTCAGATGTTTACAGTAAAAAGAACAGAGAAGTTTTCTTCAAAGCACAATTATTATCAATCCTCTCCAACATTCCAGCAGCACAATATTCTTCTTATAATGTGACCGAGTAACTCCCTCAGATCCTCAGGAGATGTTAGCAAAATAATTGTTCCCCCTCAGTGTTCTTTTCTTATTACTTTATTTTTTTCTTACCCTTATTACTTCAGGCAGAAATGACTTGGAGATATTATCATCCGTTTACCAAAACAGAATTCCCCTGCAATTATTTTCTTTCAGGTTAAAGTTTTACAATTTAATTGTACATTAAAGCTAAATTTAATGATTTTCTACCTGGCTAAAACTGATTGGCCCTCTAAGTCTTCAGTTTAATTTTCCCCCCTTTCTCATTTTGCTAACTCGAAGAGAAATGAGTCTACCTTCAAGCCTGTTGGAATCAATCTTCCTTTCTCTTTCTCACAATTTATAAGTCAGAGGCTTAAAAAGTGCTCATATCCTCTTTTAACAAGCTGGCTATGTGAGATAAGCACAAGAACATTAATAAAAATAGCTCAGCATTAAGGCATGGATGTTTTACAAAAGTAGACCTAAAAAAAAAAAAATCCTAAAGGGTAATTGTGATTTATACCACGTCTCTCTTCCTATACTACCAATTATCAATCATCTCTAAAAGATCCCTTCTCTTACACACCTGTGACTTGTAAATGCTGGCATACTGCAAGAGAGGGTTTTGGGGTTTTTTGGTTTTTGGGGGGTTTTTTTGTTTGTTTTTGTTTTTTTAAGACAACCTTCACAAATATTTCCTAGCTGGAAGCACAGATTCTCTCAGCTCAGCTCTCCCACACATTGTACCTTGGTATGGTCTGCACCATCACTTTTACCACCACCCTCAATGTCTCCAGTGTTCATGAAAACTCTGTCTACAGCAATGATACCACAACCACCAGCACTGAAACTTTTACTACTGCAATTACAACAAAGCAGCTGGTGGTAAGAATAATAATAATAGTAGTAGTAGTAGTAGTAATAGTAATAATAATACTACTTAGCATTTATAGGGTGCTTTATATTTTCAAAAGCTGTAGAAACAAACATTTGCTAATTAAGCCTCACACACTCCTGAGAAACAGATACATTTTTTGTTTATGAATAGGAAAACTAAGGCAAAGAGACAAAACAGCTGTCCCCAAAATCAAGATCTGTAGATAATTTTAAAAAAAGGAACTGAGATCTCTCTGGACAACTCAGAGTTCTAAAAGTACAGCTTAAAATACCCAAAGAATCCGATGGGACATAAACTCTCATGCTCTGTGCGTCCACCCCCTCCAGAAGAGTCAGCAAACACTTTCCCTGGGAAGATGAGCTCAGTGCCGCCAGCTGCTCCATCCAGCTCTCGCCACGGCGGAGCACACCACGCTGGCCTGCACAGGCCAGCAGGACCCTCTCACCTGCCAAAACCCCCACCTGGAAGCCTGAGCCCCTCTGAAAAAGCCAAACTGTTGGTAAGCTGCACAAACCCAACTTCCATCGCTCTCCACCAAAACTGGGCCTCAACAGCAGCTTGCTTCTCCGCCGGGGCTATGTTCTGCTCTGTCACTATTTAAGAAATATATGAACACTTCTTTTTCTTGCATGTCAACATTTAGCTTTAATATAAAAAGTGAGAAAAATTGTACATTCTAAGCAGAAAGGAACAAATGCCACCCCGTATTGAAGGCACTTCTGAGAATATCTTGCATTCATATTCAGTAAGACATTAAAGACAGTAAGACTGACTTTTTGTGTGTCTATTAGACACCTCGCTCACACAGGGAAAACAAATGCCTACACACACTCAAACACCTCCTATTCAGGTCTTGAGTTCTAGAACTGCTTGAAGTGAGCTTAGAATTATTGCCTAGACAAAATACACTGTGTTAAACCTTTAGAGACAAAGATTCGACTATCCATGTAATTTCACATAGGATATGTCCCACTGAGATCAATGGATTTGAAATGCATTTCAGAAGACACTGAAATAAAGACCGATGTCACAAAAAGGGGAAAAGAGCCATTTTGGAACAAAAAGCTTTACCACAAGCAGTAGCACAAAGTGCATTCTGCAAAGCTGGACACAGAGCACTATGTGCAACCGAAGAGTGAAGAAAAAAAAAAAAGGGTAGGTAAAACTTAGGGATAAATAAACAGAAAGAAAAAAACCCAGGAGACTAAACTTACATCAAGACTCAAGAGTAGGACTGACCACAACATGGAAGGTGGTGGAGAAACACGACTCAGGCAAGTGGAGAAGAAAGGAAAACATTAAGAGCTCACCCAGGGGCCAAGTTGATCAGGGAGAAAAACTGAGACCAAAGCTGAAGGTAAGGCTCAAAATGCAGCAGTGCTTTAGCACTGAAGCAGCCACGAGAAGGGAGACAGTGACAGCAATGGAGAAGCTGTGTTTGTTCCTCAGCAGTAGTAGGACATTCGTCACACAGATGGACACTAAGGTACAAAGACCAGATTCCTCACTCTGTCTTGCCCTCTGTACATGAGATAGCACTAAGAGGCTAATTACCAGTTAGCCCAGATTTATTAGCCATAACGAAGTTTACAGCTAAAATAGGAACCGACTCCACCCTCCTACCTCCCAGCCCTCTGCCCTCACCCCTGGATGATTCTTCATCCTTAAATACACGAAGAGAAGGAAACAGAGGAGATGAAACATTACACTAAGGTTCTCAGAGCATGGGAAGAATTGCAAAGCAATAAATTATTCTAGAAGTGGAAAAGAGAATAAGTAATACCGCTCTGGGAAAAGTGAGCCTGAGACGACACTGAAGTGCAAGAAGAAAAACATGTATTGAAATACACAGCCTGACACCCAATTCTGACTGTGAAACATAGGTCTGTATTTATATCTTCAGGCAAAGGCAGTATAATGCATTCATTGGTTTCTCAAGACATGTGTGCAAAGCTGAAAATTACTTTAGGGGCACATCTATAAATGACTGACTTTTCCATACCATTTTTAAAATGGCACAGAGGATCGTCAAGCTGAGTTTTATTCCAAGTTGATATCACAAAGTCCTTACGATGTACCTCAATTTCATTGCATAGCCCTTGCTATATCATTGTCATATGCACTCAGTTACAGTGAAGAACTCAACATGCAAGATGAATGTCTCGCTCTTTGTACAAAGGTCTCACATTAACACGCTCAGAGTTATAGAACTGCCCATTCAAGATATTTTTTTTTTTAAATTATGACGTAGACTGGGATTCTTACAGGCACTGAACTCTTAATGAATCCTTGCGTCAACCAGATACCTAACTCCCTGAAACACCAAGTGTTAAACCTCTTATGGATCAGAAAAAGAAAGTTTTCTCAAGGCTGATTACTCCAAATTATATTCTACGCTGGAAACAAAGAGATCTTTGACTCAGGAAACATAGAAGACAACACCTCAGACACACTGTGTAAACAATCAAAAAGAACAGCGGCACCTAAGGAAGGAAGAGTATATCAGTACAAAGAGCAGAGTCCTCAGCCTTCATGAAAGGCGCATTCAGGGGGGTGAATTAACATCAAGCCCTCTCAACCACCCCAGAAAGAAAGTGCTCATTAACCAAAGTTCACCTTTCAGGTGAAAGACAAATCACTAGGAGCATTAATCGAACAAATAGCAGCTAACATCAAATTCTACCTAAACACTGATAAAATTGGGATAATCTTGTATCTCACCATGCATCTGCAAGTACTGAAAAGCAAATGGACTTCTGTGATCTCATGTGTTTTTCATGTTTTTTAGATCAAGTTTTATGCAGCTGATTTGGGAGGTATGTTAAATATAAATTTCCCTTTCCTAATGGGTCTGGATGTATACTAATAAACAGCAAAAAGGTACTGCCAGCATCTCACTTTCAGCTTTTCTTCGCACTTGAGGCCATTTCTGGAACGCAAGGGGGAGGAGAAGGGAGTACTGACGCTCCGGAGAAGCAGTAAGCCCAGTGCCTGCTTTTCTACTTGGGTCAAATCTTTAAAAATGCTTTTTTATGCAGGAGCAGAAATCAAATAGAAACAAATTCCCATGAGTCACCCCTTTATTTTCCAGTTACAAACATTCCTGAGCTATAGACATTAAGGCTTACAGTGATACTCTTGCACTAGGTTAAGCCTGAAGCATCCAGCTACAGCAAATTCCAGCCCCCTGCCCCAAGAACCAGCTAGCTATAGCACCTTCACAATTAAGTCAGCTCATTACAGCTCCTCTACACTCATAGAAGGCTTGAAAGTCAGATGTTCCCTTACCTGCAGTGGTAATCTATAAAATCCAGAAAATCCATAAGCGGTAGAATTCTGGATTATTAAAAGATAAATCCTCTATCTCACCTAAACTCATGGCATTCTTAGAAAAAACAAACAAAAAGCCCTACTTGATGTTACCGAGCACCTGTAACACTTACTCTCACTCAACAGATACCATTTTGAAAACAGTGAGGTTTATTCTAAATGATGAAATACTCAAAGGTTTCACAGTATTAGAGGACAAGGGATTCATCATTTCACAACCCAGAGTTTTATACAGGTTGGGATTCCTGCAGCATTGTTTTTCTCCTCTGTAGTTTTACAGAGAACACAGCAGTTCCCATGGTTGGTCCAAATGCCAGCTTGAGTGAAGCTTTGACCATAAATCCCCTGTCACTTGATCAGTAATGAAGATGCGTGTTATGCATTAGAAAGCGACACAACAGAAAATCCCACAGAAACGGTTAATATAAGGAGAGATGTACAAAATTCCACGGAAAATACTAACCCTGCATCTTTGAAGCTAGAGACATCTGCTATCTTTGTCTATCCAGAATGCATAAGGTTGCTGAAGTCTATTCAGAAAGAGACAAAAGGTAATAAATGCAAAGAAAGTAATTTGTAATTTGCTATTGCCACTTCAGATCTTAATCCTGTGGAGATTCACAGCATGAGTAACTTTAATTACTGAGACACTGGCATAGAGAGGAAAGGAAGAAAGGACTGGAAGCGTTCAACTAGTAGCATTCAAGGCCCTGAGTTGGCCAATATTTAAAGATTTTACTAAAACTGACATTACAGAATAAAATCAAAGGCACGTGTTACTGATTGTGGTCTCATGGTCACAGCTCAAAATGAAAACAGGGCCCCCAAAAGCTAATGCTAACAACATTTCCATTTGTAACTGATTCATTTTTTATCTCCCCAGTGTCCATGACACAATTAAAAACAAACACCAAAAAAATCCCTCCCCACAAAACAGATGCGAAGGTTGCTTCTTCCCACATCATCATGACCTTTCCAAGAAGGCTGTGACTAACCTCACCAGGCAGCAAAGAGAATTACGTAGGATCGCCGAGCAAAAACACAAAAAAAGACACCTTGTCTTACCTTTCCATTTCAGTGAACGAAGAGCTCTGTTTTGTAAACAGTTACGCAAATGTTTTTCTACACACAGACACCAAATAGCCTCACCGACTTAGATGAAACTTCAAATTATAACTAAGTTCGTTTAAGGGCACAACATGGAGAAACCCAGTAGTCACTCAGGACTGCAGTAACAGCTGAAGTTCCCGGCAAAATGAGATCTAGGGTGGGAAACTGAAATTCCTAGGTATCGGGGTGAAATCAAGATCTGTATAAACCTATGATAAATTTGATGTGTTGGATGAATAAATTAATGGATGAATCAGAATCTAACTCTGTAGTTGAGATAAAACAGCAGCAGTTACATTCCTCTCTGAAAGCACGAATTCTGGTTTCTGTAACACAAAGCATTTAATACTGGAAAAAACTAGAGAACTAGCACTGAAAACCAGAAATTTGCCTCTTAGTCCTTTTTTTTTTTTCTTTTTTTCTTTTCAGTGTGAAAATTAAATATATATAAACTACACTATTAGTTTAGTTACCAATGGTATTTTTGGTGACTTACATTTTTTTCCTCATAGTAAGGCCATATTTACACAATACCTGCTAAAACTTTATCTCAGCCATCATGCTGCTCCCTGTACCACAAAACAAATACTGTGGCTTCAAAATGAATTCAAAGCCATCTAAGCATGATGTTGATTAGCCTCCTTGGGAACCCAGCTCAGGACTAGAATGATGAAAACTCCGAATCCCTATGGACAAAGGGGACACAGATTCAGATGCTGTTAAGTAAGGAAGCAAGAAGAAAACCTGGTTTCAAACGACACACGAGAAACAGACCTGTCCACATGTGGAAAACATACACGCAAGCAAAGTACCTTTTCAATTCTCTTTGAACAGAGATGATGGGTTTGGGCCACACACACTGTACCATAAGCAACACAGCTCTGTGGTGTTAAATGTCTTTTCTTTCTGGCCACCAGCCCCGCAGCAGAGAGAGAAGAGTCTGGAGGGGTCACAGACCAAAGGGCTCCATTTTTCTGTCTGTTACAGCTGAAAGCTGTGTCTTGAAGAAAATCTTGTACCTTTGACCATTCACCATTTGAGAAGACAGTGTGATGCAGGAATTGTAATTAAAAGTATAAAAGCAACAAGTGCTAGACACTGAAATCAAAGTTAGTAAGCAGTTTATTGGCGCAGTTTTCATTGTGTGGATTGAAGTCTTCTGTTATCTCACTGTATTAGCTGAAGTGAAAGTTCTTATATACTTAATCTACTTTGACCCTTAGGGCACCAATTATTTGACTTCAGATATTTAGATTTTAATAAGCTTTCACCTGCAGGGGAAAAAAATGCAGCAATTAATGTGACTGATTTGCCATTTACAGCTAGACTATGGACAGAAAGAAAATCAATCATATTTTATGAATTCAGTTGTCACCAAGTGGAAACCTTCTGTATTTTTTTTCCATCTGTGCATTTCACAGCAGAAGTAAGTATCTTTAGATCAATCCTGTCCTCTCTATTATTCCTATATATAACCCAGCACCTAATCACTATTGGGTGTTGTTGCTTGTGGGGTGTTACCTACCTCCAATTAAGTCTAATGGGATACTTCGGCTGCTTTCAAAATTACACGCAATCAGAAATATTCATTCTGAGCTACCAGAAGGCATAACACCATACCGCAACCATTATGAGTATCTGATGATAAAAGCTAGTTGAACAATTAAACTCCAAAGCCACTTACATTTCCAGTCTCCCCCAGTAAAAGCAAGCAGCAGCTCCGACCTGCTTCCGTAGAGCCTTGAGCACAGTATCTCATTACCTGACAGTACCCGTATGCAAATAATGCTACGCTCACTGTGAATCAACACGAGATATGCTGCGTCTCCCTTACACCCTGGAAAGCCTGTAAGCTCCTCACAGTCCCCACCGCTCACCGAGAGCAAACCACCAACCCATTTGAAGCCTGGCCTCGGGGAGGACCACTTCTCAGAGGGCAAGGGCTGCAGCATTTCCATGGGTACTCCACAGAAAGCAGACCGGTCACACAATGCTGATTCAGTATTTCCAGTTGCTAACAACGAAAATGGTCATTTTTATATTGTCCCACATAAGCAACTTTTGTAGCTGACATATAGACATTGCACAATCATAAACGAGAAGATGGCCAAAAGGAAGGGAGGAGGACCATATTTTGATGATGAAGGAGAGGCACAATGAAAACACGATCTATACCAGAAAGACACGCGAGATCCATCATTTGGTTAATATTTCATCAGACACAACGCAGAGCAGTAATACTTTTATCTTCAGTACTTCATTTTAAGTAAACAAAGCAGACTCCACCAAAGGTCATACTGCTGCACGTCTATAACTCTGCAGGGTACAAAACCCACCGGCCAAGGCAAGGCACAGTTTTTGAGTGGGAGGGTTGGTTCGCAAACAACATCCTTCGGAAAAACTTGCTCCACCCTTCTGTTGCCCACTCCTAGCTGGCTTGAAACTGATTTAGTGGAAGCTGCAATGCCTTGCTTCACATGGATACTATGCGGACCTGCTGAGCTTGGGGGGGAGGGGGGGGACGGGACAGGGGCACCTTAGATCATGCTGCAAAATACCACAAACCTCTTTTCCACCGTGCGCCCAGGTCATCCTTCACACAGTGGTGTGATGCAGAAGGGAGCGCGTGTCATGGGGATGAGAGGGGGCAGGGGGGCAGAGAGAGGAAGAACACCTGGGAAAGTTAGCAGATAGATGGAAAGGGCTGAGCAGTCGAGGAGATGGAATACAGCAGGTCAGAGCACCGAAAAAACCCGGGCACGCAACAGGATTGTCCCACCTGACAGCGGCCCTTTGCCAGCTCCCAGCAATACAGCCATTGGAAAAGCTAGCTTCACCACCGGGGAAAGAAAAACCACAATAAGGACAGCAAGCTAAGTCACCTGGTAGAAGGTGGGGGGGGGGGGAGGAGGAGGATGCGGCCGAAGGCACAGGCAGGGACGCTGGGCAGCGGCAGGGACGCTCAGCGGGCCGCCCCCGGGGCCGCGCCGCGCTGCCGGTGGGGAGCCCGGCGGGCACGGTGCGAGCAGGTGTGGCGGCGGCGGCTCGCCTTACCGCGGGGGGGGCGAGCAGAAGATACGTGCACCTACACTCACACACGGGCGTGCACGCACGGCGAGCTGCCCCTGTGTAAAGCCGGGGCGCAGGGAAAGGCTGCGGCAGCGGGCGCCGTCCCCGGCCGCCGCGGGAGCGCCGGGCGCAGCCGGGGGCCCGGCAGGGAGTTTTCCAGCGGCCCCTGCCCGGGCGGAGGGCGGCGGCAGCGCCCGCCCCGCCGGGAGGCTGGGGTTCGTGCCCCGCAGCTCGCCACGTTACCAAGCCGGGCGGTTGCCCGGGCGGCTTTGAGGGTCGCGGAACAAAATGGGGGGTCGGCGACCGGGGGAAACCCCGCCCGGCAGCCCCTTACCTTCCCGGGCGTCCTCCTGCCGCGGGCGCGCCGCGCAGCTCCGGCGCAGGGCGGGGGGGGGGGGTGGCGGCCGCAGGGCTCCGCGCGGGGCCCCGGGGCTCCCCGCCGCCGCCGGGCTCCGGGCAGGGCGGGCGCGGGGTCGCCGCTCCGCGCCGCCAACAAAGTGTCGGAGAGGCGCGGGCAGGGCGCCGGTCACCGGGAGCAGCGGCGGAGCGGAGCGCAGCTCCCTCTGCCGGCCCGCCGCCCCGCCCCGGCCCCAGCCCCAGCCCCAGCCCGCGGCCGGGGCGGGCCCGCGGCGGGACAGCGGGGAGCGCCCCGGAGCCCCCGTTGCCCCCGGCGCCATGCGGGCTGTGCCCGCTGCCGGGCCGCCCCGCCTCGCCGCCCGCTCCCTGGCGCGGTTTACAGGGCGCTCACAAAAGGCAAAGGTACTGCGAGCAGCACCCCGGAGCTGGGCTGAAATAGGGGAGTTGTTTAATGGAATCGTAAGCCTTCATCAGAAAAAAAAAGAAGGGGGGGGGGGGGGCGGTCGGGGGAAGCCACACACAAAACCTACCAAGACTCCAAAGCAAAATTCCCCGAAGAAGCAGATGTATCTAAACCACCTTTGGAATGAGCGGGCTACGAGAACAAAAGTCCCCCGTCCTCACTCGAAATCCCAGCTGAAATCTCCCAGCTGTTTATGTTGTTTCCATCTGGCACCGCATTCCTCCTTTCCCTGACAACTTACACGTGGCTCTCACTCGGGCACAGGGGAACAGCCCCAAGCACACACACACTGCTGGCATGCTTACAGGTAGCCAAAGTCCTGTTGCAACGGTCAGATATCTGCATTGGGCCACTTCCACTCCTAAAACTACCGTGTTCCCTGAGAATGTCAGTTTTCACTGCTTTCACTGCTTTCACTTTCAAATCAGTTTTTGTCTTTTGTGACTCCAGAGGAAAGCTAGAAAACATCAGTCTTTCAACAGCATCGGACAGATGAGAAGACACACACCCCCCACCCCCCTTCAGGTAGTACATAGCTCATCTGACTTTGAGGTTCCGTTCCCGATTTTTGATAGGATTGCATTGCCAATCCTGAAAGACTTTACAAACCTGCTTAATTATGTTCCCAAGTCTCCCTCCAGGCTTCACCAGGATTCCTCACAAAGATCAAAATCAGATCTAGACCAAACACAAAGGCATTCCAGGACTGAGCCACAGTTCCCCAAACATACCAACAGGTCCTTTATGCTACCAAGTTTCTGTGACTGCAGGCCCTCTTCGAGAGACCCGCAGAGGAAAAGTATAAACTAATGAAAGAGCAGCTGCTTGCTGAAATTTCCACTCAGTTCCAAGAAATGGGACTTGGCAGGTCCTTGCTTTTTATAACACTCCGTGACTCGTTTGCAGAGGCAGGTGAAGTCAGAGGCATCACTGCCAGAGCCGTGCCCCTGACGGCTTCTCTGGAAGGACACAGATTTCCCCTAACGCTTTGTAATAAAGAAGAAGGGATGATACTGCCCAGCTACTGTTTGCAGCGGTTCGGTTGCTGAATCTCTTCTCAGGTGGTGCTATCCCACCCTTGTTTTGCAGCAAATCTTCGGGAGAACAAGGTCTGAGCTGTGCAGGCTGATTTCGCCAGGCTGGCCGGGAGGCTGGGAGCTGAGGCCGCAGGCAGTGGGCAGGCATCAGCCTCACTGCAGGCTCCCCTCAACCGGGCAGGAGAGTAACCCGAGCACACAGACCAGGCTGGGAGAGGTGGGGCCTCACTCCACGATTGCTTAGGAGTTCACCTTCACCCTGCTTAAAAAAAACAAAACAAAACAAAACAAAACAAAACAAAACCCAAAAAAACCCACAAACAAACCAGAGAAAAGGAAAAACAGTTCCTTCCTGTCTCTGGGCTGACAAAGCCTCTTGTCACGCCGCATCTTCTGCTAATGGTTCCATCTCTGCTGCTTTTTCTGGTCCAGAGGGTCCGCCACAAAACAGGAAAGCACAAAGAAATCTTGTGAAATAATGGGGGGAGGGGAGCGCCGAGTCCACTTTGATGTACCTAAAAAAGCAATGAAATGCACAGATACCACACACTTGTTAACGGGAAGTTTGTTTCCAACAAACCTTCAAACCTTAAAGAGTCAGATTGTGGAGGGGTCACCTAGGTCATTTGTGTGAATGAATGCTTACAGGAACACCGACATCTAAACTGACATTTCCAGTTTGTATGGTATGCCAGTCACCATATACCAGCTCCCTAGGTAAATAATAATAGTAACGTATTCATAAAAATGCTTCCCCCATGAGAGGCGGAAAGGAATATGATAGATGCTACTAAAGAAAAGGTTGGGGACTGCCTCAGCTCTGGGCAGGGATGAACAGTGCCTCTCTTCCCCCTTTCCTGGATCGAAGCCCAAGCCCACCCCCTGCTCCAATTCCCTTTCACAAAGGACGGAAGAGAAATGCAGGAGACTCTGGTGGGCTGATATTTTTGTTTGCTTTTAGAAGAAACTGTTTAAAAGGAACAGAGATAATAAAGGAGAATGTGGAAAGAAAGTGGGACGCGAGGATGAGAAAAGGGCAAATGGAAGAATAAATGGGAGAGACAAAGATTTGGGGAAGAATAAATTCTATTTCTGTGCTTTATCAACTTTTCTTCAGAATGTGTACAGTAGGTATGGACATTTATAAGATTATTTGATATGATGATGAGGCTAATATCACTGCAGATAGGAAACCAGAACTTTTTAACACAGGGGATGAAGAAGAGATTTCATCATTATTTTTCTGTTTGGGGAAAAGACAAAATATGCCAAAAAATTTCCTTCTGTTGTAGAATAACCTAAAGATACTTTCCGTGCTGGGAACCTGCAGAATGACTTACACACAACAAATGACTTACACAACTGTCTGGCAGACCCAGCAGAGTCTGTTTGCTGGCACACACACCCCCTCCTGCACAGAATTCAGCCAAACGCCATGGCCCGAGCCAGTTGCAATCTCCTTTGCAGGTGTACACAGGATGGAAGGCATGGTGCGGGGAACCATCCTGCAGGTTCATGGGGCTCAGCCGTTGTTGAGGATGCATTGAAAATAGATGAGCAAGTGTTCAATTTGTACAGTATTGGCTACAGCAAGCCTGGGGATTTGAGATTAACTGCTTGATACTGGAATTTCCACTCTCATTGAAAACAGACACTACTGTATCCATAGAGTTTTCAGGAGAAAAATATACAAAGCAAGCCTGATTCTTCTCGTGATTTTAAGGCACATGCAGCTACAGTGAGAAACAGCAGAATTGTTCCTCATTTAGGATCATAAAAATGTGAGGTTAATCCAGAGGAATCCACAGAAAATGAGAGAAACAAAAGAGACTGGCTATCTTCCATTCTTTATGCTGTGAAAAAGAAAAAAGAAATCCCAAATATGGGAAGTACTCTTTTGCTGCTTAGGTAAAATTACATAAAACATTTTGCATAAAGGCTAAACACGGTTCTATCTAGAAAACAATGCAGGCCTGCGGATCTGAAGAATAAGTATAGAGATTCTTCCAGTCCCAAAGTCATTTGTACATAGATTGGGAGCTTCTTTGGGGTGTGTCTGGTTTTAAAATATTCTGCTTAAATCCTTCATGCTATAAATATATACATATTTTTAGACCATTTTCAGTAGAAACTAAGTGAATGTAATTGTTCTAAGTTCAGATATATTATTTGAGTAAAGCTATGAACAACATAATGGCCTCAAAACTGGTGAGACAGATTTGGTCTAATAATGTTGTGGACATTCCATAAACTTCTAAATTAGTTAGGAACCTAGGGTCTTCTATGCAAAAATTAGCACTGGGCAAACTCTCTAATGTGTTTGGTTTTGTGTCATCATCCCCTATGCCCAAAAATGGAATATAAAAAAAAAATTATTAAAAGACCTCATTTCCTGCCATAGGCTTTGGAACATTAAGAAGTAGTTAGTCAATGCCTTTATTGGAGAACTTGTGCTTAGTTGATTATTACAAAATTACAGAAGCTACTTGCATGTTCTTTAATAAACTTTCTAGGGAGGGTTGGTTCAGGCAAACGAAGTAAAGCAGACCAGAGAGCTACCCACAATCTAAGTGTGAAAAGGAAGGAGGAAACCTGCGTGTCTGTAACCTCCTCACAGAAACCAAACGCCAGACTCAGCTCTGAACCAGAGGGAAAACATCTGGACTGCTCCTGGCTGACCCATACCCCTTACCCCAGGTACAGAGCCAAAGAGCAGAAAGGACTCCCAGAAGCCTCATTTCCACCCAAGAAATGATTCTTCTGAAGAGCTCAAGGATACAGCAGAGAATATATCAGGCGAGAACAAGGTGTCTGTCAGAGTGCGGTCACAGTACTGAACTCCACGGAGACTCACAGCAACTGTGATGGATAAGAGTGCCTCAAAGAGCCATCATGAATCACTTTGTACAAATTATATGAGGGACTACCCTGTACGGTAGAGAAGTTCGGCATCTTAAAAAAATGCTCCTTGTTGTGCCTGCACTCCTATGTCAGAGAACATGGAGTTACACCTCCTGGATGTTCTGGTCTCTGTTTTGCTTAGTTTGGATCTTGCATCAGTAAACACACATCTTCCCTATTTGACCCTTAGCCTAGCTGCCAAGGGGTATCAGATTCTTATTCTTTGTTCCTAATTATTGTTACATCCCTGAGGGAGATTGTTTGAGTAAGTTGACTAGGATAAATGAGCCAGCTGTTTATCGTGAGCCCAAAACTCTTCAGTCTAAAGCTGCCATCATTGATGACTTACAAATTCGCTATCCAGCCACTCCAGTTACTAATGCATCAATTACAAGCCACGTAAATTTATGGCTAGGGTTAAAGTTGAATGTGTGATGATAGAAAGCCTTCCAGTAAGTCAAGGGCTCTGTGACATAATGAAATATCTGGCAGTTCTTTCTGCACAATCCTATGTGGGTCACAATCAGCTAGTGAAGTAACACAGAGTAACCTTTCCCCACTGGAGCCACAGGGAGTGTT